>NC_084530.1:7849684-8172184 GCF_024500275.1 Phycodurus eques
TAGTGGATCAGCTCTTGTCGCCGATGTTACGTGTGCTTCGCGGTTTCGCTGGAACCGCAACCAGGGCCACGACCCGCACCACCTCAACGCGAACATACAAAAGACCAGTGCAACAAACACAACACTGGCTGATCTGATGAGCAAAAATGTTGCTTAAACGTAAGAGTAGCAATAGAGGATGTCCGCTCCAGAGGTGGGTCGAGTAGCCTAATATTGTCCTCAAGTAAGAGTACTGTTAATTGACAATAATGTGACTCAAGTCAAAGTAAAACGTAGTCCTCCAAAGAATTACTTGAGTAAGAAAAAGTACACTAAAATAATGAGTAGTGAGTAAATATGAGTATCTTCTGATTTATTTTAACCACAGCGTGAACATCAACAAAATTAAAACAACAAAATAAAATGTGAATGTGCAAATTTTGATATTACTGTGTGCCTGCATACGCATACCCCAAACTACATCTGCAATTTACTGCACGGTGTTTTCTCAAGTTATAAATGGAATGAAAAATCCACATTTGGGCAGACAGTCCCAGACAAATACTACCGTTGCCTTCATGGTAACGACGACCTTCCCAACATGGTGGCCACCTAGAATGGACGATCAGCCGGGCGGGCTTATCTCGTGTTAATACCTATGCCCGGGAAACCCAATAGAAGATGTTGTGTGAGGTCATGTGACTATCTTTTGTAGTTTGATTGGTGAACTAGACTTAAACGTCACTCGTTCTTAAATTGGATTGGAGCAAAGAGCGCCCAATGCGGAAGTCCATGTCATAGTCTCGCATACGAATAGCTGATAAATAAGCAATAATTGACAGCAAGCGACATTTAGATCACTGTAACGGAGTAGAAGTACTGTTACTTCTTTACAGCAGAAGCGACGGAAGTGTTTTTTTTTCTGGTCTCATCAACTCCTGTGACTTATCCAAAGCAGGTCTCGAGCGCAAAGGCGGAACCTCAGGCCAATGCGGTCGCATATTAGTCTGCCGCGGGGCAATATTCAGAAATTACATCTGTGTGTGGATGGTGGATGCGTGGAATGGATCTAGCTGCCGGCGTTCAAGGAGTACGAAACAGCCTATGATGACAGCGATGGCAGCCCCCCCCCCCCTCACCCCAAGGAAAAACTCATCGGATCTCAATGATTCACGTAAATGGCATACTTTGAGTTCAAAACTGCGTATTTTGCCAAAGGCGACTGATTTGCATATATGAAAGCTGTATTTCAGCCACCCTTCACCTATGCTCACATAGTCAATGCTACAGTACATTGCATTGACTCTATGAAAATAAACGAAGAAAGCAGGCTTAATAATTTGAAACAGTGTACGTGTGACTGTCAAAGTGACAAAGTTATTAAAATTATGTTTTGCAGAAAAAGCACAAGGAGGTGGTGCGACAGAATGGAAAATAAGCGGAGACAGACTGCCAAAGGAGCTGCCAGGTTGAAGTCACCCTAGTCTAGCTTTGGTGTTTCGGGTCTGTGTGAATGGGCACAGTGTTGACACAAACACGTGTGTGTCAGAGTCAGCTAACGGTCAGGGCATCATCTATCTACAAGGTAAACATAGAAGACAGGAAGGTGGAGAGAATATCTTAACCTTACTTTGCATTCCAGCTTTTATTTTTCAGTCCTCAATGATAATAGAATAAAACTAGACTGCGTTCTCAGACGTTTAAGAGAGCAGACAGTAATGCCATCGACTTGAAATATTTAAAAGAACTTGAGAGGCCATGTGAAGTCTCCTATTGCAACTCATTTATGAACTGATTCGTTGTTGTAATGTCGCTTGTTGGGATACATGGAGGCCAGGCAACTGTTCCTGCTTCCACACCCTAAAGTTCCCATGCTGTGAAGCACCTCTCGACACGCTATTGCTCTGATGGATGGACACACACGTGCATACACACAAGGCGGGACGTCCTGTACACTCAGACACACACGCACGCACACACAGACACACGCACACAGACACGCACACACACACAGCTAACCTCTGATTCTCTTCTCTCTCCTCAGGTGTCAGAGTCTTCTTCTGCTTCAGATATTCAATCAAAGCGTTCTGCTTCATCACAACCTAAGAAGAAGACAAGCTATTGAATCAATTTGGAAGGACGTGGCTATCCGGCGGCACTTTGACTTACGAGTTTAATTTGTTAATTTGACAAAGCTCGTAACTCAATTTCCTCATATATCAAATTCATCTCCCCATTGAAATTAACTGAAAAGCCATTAATCCTTTCCAGAGCCCCACCCCAAATTTTTCTGTTACGTTTTTAATAAGGAAAAATAGCACTATACTGCATTAAAACAATAACAAAAACAAAGGAATGTGCATGAAAAGAAATAAACAGGTTTTATCAAGCATAATTACTGTACGTACTGTAGTATTTGTGTTGGATGTGTGCCTTTAGTGGGCGTGGTCTAGTGAATGACGTCAAGAGCTCAAGCAGGTTATTTCAGTCCTATAGTGCTCCCTGGGACTATTCTCATTTTCTATTTGTATGTTAGACTCTTTACCCACATGTGAGGGCACCTCAATATCTCCATCCATAATAGCTTATTTAGGACCTGGCTCATAACTCCAATTTCCGCTCACAACACAAAGCAAAAATAAGTGACTGATCAAAACTTAAGTTGAAAACCTCGTAAATTGGGGCACTCGTAAATCAAGGTATCACTGCACAAAAAAAAGATATATACAGTATAAAGCATTCCAAATATATATCCTCAGTAAGTGTGGAAAAACACCAGTCTGGATATGACGCAGCAAGTTTGAGTCCTGTGCAACCATTTATAAATGACACCCCTGGTTGTGATGCCTTCCTGAGGCCACACCTGTTTTTGAATGATGTCCTTCTGGCTGACAGAGTTGAGGGCTTGCTCCTTCTTGGCTTCTGCAGCTTGTTTCTTCTTCTGCTGTTGCTGCTCTCGGAGCTGCTGGATCCTCTGCAGCTGCTCCTGTACGGAAGCAGCCTGGATGGTCACAACGTTTCCGATCTGCAGGGACAGCATTGTGTGATGACGATATGAACTTCTACTCCAAACTAAATGCTTGAATCACTAGTAAACAAGTAATCGATGGCATAAATAGATATATAGATAATTATGGTCAGGCTCAATTCAATACAACAAAAGTTTAAATTATCACTATGTCAGTAAAAACACAATCAACTACAAAGTTGCTGATGACCACAATACATCGTCAAGCCATTCAGATTTTCTTTTGGAATTCAATACCTAATTGGGACTTTTGTAAATTACAGTTTCATCAACCATTCAACTCTTTGCAAAATTGTCATACGTTTATCACAACTGAACACCTTTTAATTTGTAACTAATTCGGACAGAGCAGCGATTCCAAACCACTTTCACGGCACATTGGTAGAAATGTAACCCATCTACTATATGCCAATTAAATTATCTTTCACTAGATGGCAGAAAGTACAATTAACCTGTTTATATAGTGGACCCCTGATTAATCGCGCTTCGGCACCCACATATTTATTTATTCGCAGATTTGTTTTTTTCCCTTTTCCCAATTTTTTCTTTTTTTTTGAGGTGGCAACCTACTCCAAATGTACTTATTAGTTTATTGGTGCTTTATCCCTGCTATTTAAATAATATATATTTATATATATATATATACACACACACACACACACACACACACACACACACACACACACCCACACACAGCGGCTGAAATATTTAACACGACACCATTTTTCTCAAATACGTTTCGCAAGGTGCTATTGACATGAAAGTTTGTTGGATATATTGTGGAAGTTATCATTTATTTGCTTAGCTTGCATTAGTATTATGGACAATTTTTAGAAAGAAAGATGTCTCGCCTTCAAGAAGATGACTCAGCAGGAATCATCTGAGAGAAGGACGTGGCAGGTGTTGGTGCCATGTTTTCACCTTGAAACCCTCCCCTTAGTGTGTTGTGTCTTGTAAACTTAGAAACCTCCCTATTTTCAAATAAATGCAGGAGCGACGGGAGAGATTGTTTAGTGCGTGTTGAGAGGCTGTAATCTGAACAATCTCCCATGCGCCCTCCTCATGAGAAAAAGAAACCAGCGTCTTCATTCCTTTTGTGTCTATTTTTTATAATGTTGGGCAAGATAAATCCAACAAAGTTTCACCAGATGTTGGGAAGAACCCAAGTAATCCATACATACAGAAGTAGAAGAATAAGATCAGAAATTAAGTTGTGTGTAATAATGTGAAATGACACAGGGAAAAAGTATTGAACACATGAAGAAAGGGAGGTGCAAAAATGTATGGAAAGCCAAGATGGAAATGAATATCAGCTGGTTCAGTCCGAATTGATGGCCTACAAAAAGGTCTCATTGCCAAGGTGTGAGTCGTTGCACATCTCATGATGGGTAAGAGCAAAGAGGTGTCTCAAGACCCTCGCAAAGTAATTGTTGTAAAACATAATGATGGCATTGGTTACAGGCGCATATCTAAGCTTCTGCACATTCCAGTGAGCACGATTGGGGTCATAATACGTAAGTGGAAAGCCAATCATACCACCATAAATTTGCCTCGATCAGGTGTTCCTTGCAAGATTTCTGACAGAGGAGTGCAACGAATAATCAGAAGAGTTGTCCAAGAGCCAAGGACCACTTGTGGAGAGCTTCACGGCTGGCCTCACCATAGTCATAAACTTTGCCGTTCATCCTAGCAGAGACTCTACTATTATATACATACACACACACACACACACACACACACATATTTTTAATCGGCATCAATTATGCACAGATTTTCGCTTTTCTCGGTCCGGCCCCACTAACTGTGGGGGTCCACTCTACACTTTTTACCATTGCAACAGAATAAATCAGGGCTTGCTATGAGTATATCAGCTTTGTGTTCAACTGAACAGGCCGAGTAAATTAATCTGTGAGTAAATTGAGATGAGATCATCATTATTTCAGTATATATACTCGGAAAATTATTTCCAGTACGTGCCTTTGCTCAATAAGGGTTTTGAAACATAGTATTAGCATGATGGCCACAATTTGAGGTAATACTGTAGCTTCTTGGCTTATTTCCTCAAATTCTACACACAAAAATGTCTGATTTAGCAGGTTGATTGCACTACCTGTCCTCCCTGAGCTGAGGTGACGCCAGTCTGCTGTATCTGAACAGGAAGCTGCAGTTTGAAGTGCTGTGGTAAAGACGTGCCACCCTGCTGAGCCTGCAGCTGGGCCAACACCTAAAGCATCGACACAGAAGAAACACAAATGTAATAATAAAGCAGAGAATAACATAATTGGATAGAAATTGGTGACAGAAGGCATGAGTCTGACCACACACAACCTTAAAAGAATTTAGTTACATTTTTCCATCGACATTTATTAAGTATATTTATGTTATTGTCTGTCTGTCTCGGTTGAGCAAACACATACTATAAAAATCACAAGGTTTTTCATTGTAATGGGGGAACTTTGCAATAGCAGTCAAAAACTCTTTGCAATTGTACCTGGACCTGCTGCTGCAGTCCAGACATGATGATTTGAGGAGGTTGCTGCAGCTGCAGCTGTGTAGTTCCTCCCTGTGTCGTCACCTGCAGCGAGGTGGGAGATTGAATGGGCATGTGGGCCTGCGTCTGTGGGGGTAACTGGCCTTGTGGGGTGGATGCAGATGGTGTGCTGGTGGTAGCTAGGGTTGCTGCCCCTGGTTGAACTGGGGCAGCTGCCTGTTGAGCAGGCTGGGCTGGCGTTTTTGTGGAATCGGAGTTGGGCTGGCTGGAGGGTGTAGTGGCTGTACAAAGAATTGAGTCACAGAGAGCGTGAGAAACCAAAATGACCATTCAAGTGTGTTTTCAGTCATACCTGTGCTTGGCGCGGGTGTAGCCACTGCGGCAGGGGGTGTGAATAAGAAGCGTTGCATCTGGCCGTTGGGTAGAGTTGCCTGCATGAGCTGCTGACCGGGACCCGGTATGACAGTGACTCCGTGAGGTATAACCTGAAGCTGGCCGGTGGTCTGACCTTGACCTTGAATCATCACTGTGAGAGCCTGCTGGGAGCCAACACCTGAGCCAGCCTGCTGCTTCTGTAAAGCGGCAGAGCAGAGCAAAGGTAACATGTGCAAAGATGAAATCACGCTTTAATCACATTTACCTGATTATTCACGTTAATTCCCATATTGCTTTTCACTTTTTATAGGCTTAGTCAATGTGAAAAGTCAATCACATTCGAAATACGTTCGAGCTTTTTAAAGCACCTTACAGCTACGTAAATCTTTATCATTAAAAGAGACTGCATTATGCTCTATGAAACGGAAAGGTAGTAGAAGTAATTAAAAGACAAACACTTCCGGGTACAAAATGTAAATCTTGCTAGTTTAAAAAGTCAAGCCCTATTCCTGGCAAAAAAAATCATTCAAGCACCAATAAAAACTAACTAGCAAGGTGACAAAACACCCCACAAAAACACCCCACAAAAAAACTAAGTAGCAACGTGACAAATCCCCCCCCCCCCTAAAAAAAAAAAAAAAACGGTCCACCAAAATAGTGAGTCTGGTTGGAATGGCCACTTCAACCTGAATAGAAGACACAGAGAATTGTGAAAATCGAATGATGGGTTCCAGAAGTTTTTTGTGTCGGAAAATATGGCCTTTTTGGGCAATGTTTTTCTGTGACATTGGCGCTAGAAAATCCAGTCAAAAAATAAAAAATAAATCTCCTTCAAATTAGAGTAAAACAATGGAACTATAATATTTCTCAAAATATCTCCTCAAACCTTTCATTTCGTCTGCTGCTCAGGGGACTCCTTTTCTGATTGACTGACAATTTTCAGTTAAAATATCCAATAAGCTTGTACGGGCCGGAATTCTGCGAGGTTCTCCAAGTCAGCATGCCAGAATGACCATGATGTTACAAACGGCATCACTTGCCCTAAAAGCCCGGCTTAAATCGCTCAAATGGAACATTATTCGAGAGAAGTCATGTACCTTAGTAATCAATAGTTTATTTTCTTGTAAATGTATATGTTATGGAGATTCCATGTTTTTGAGAGAATTACACAAAGATGTCAGGTTGCTACTGTAAGTTAACGGTAACAGTGAGTAATAGAATTCAGATTGATGATCATGAATTACTCTAGTATCATGTCATAAAGCAATTCTCACTAACCTGGCTTAGCTGAGCAATTTGTGCAATGGTGAGTTTGACCTGGCCGGATGTCGTTCCTGCTGTAGCGGGGGTGGATGGGGCCTGGCCAGTAACCGTAGCAACAGGGCTGGCTCCAGAAACTGAGTTGGACACTGTCTGGCCTTGTAAAATCTGACTCACAACTTGTTGGCCAGCCTGACCTAAAAGGAAACAGGCGGTACATTTAATTTCTGCATTGCAAATAGGGCTCCACAATATCTCGCTTGAACATCGTCATCGCAATGTAGATGTATGCAATAGTGAAATCGCAGAGTCCTGTGATATGGGTGAATTTGTAGGCAGTGAATCAAATGCAATAATAATAAGTGACCAACAGAGGGACCTGGTTGTACATGCTAATAAGATTAGCACTGATGTTAGAGTAAATTTTAACCCTTAGCAGCCCAGAGTGTTAGATAACTTCTTATACGATAACTATTAATGAGGACACAGGAAACAATTAGTGCAATTACTCTCTCTCTCTTCAGAATGTGACGAACGAAGGCATGTTGCAACAGATTACCGTTGGAGAGCCACAACATTATTGAAGGGACAAACTTCAGGTGTACACAAGAACATGTTTAAACTAACTTAACGTAACTAGCTTAAACTAATGCAGTCAAATATAGAAAACTAATGCATATGTTAGAACACAGGTGTAAAATAACAGATTATTTAAAAACAAATCACTAGTGTTAGCAATGTGCTGATGACTAGACAGTAAAAATGGGCAAGAAAATAAATTATTTTAACTTAATGTCTGGTAGATATTACAGTGCATTTAAATACAGGTAGATGTCATACAAATGACTCAGTATACTGTTGTGCTCTACTGAGCATAGTTTCTTTTCTACTCAAGCTATTAAGTATACAAACAATACAGAGAGGGAAAAAGAGAAATGTGTGCTTGTTTTCACATGTCAAGAGTATGTTATCCTGTATTTTTTTAACACCGCAATATATATTGCAGGGTAGAAAAAAATCGCAATGTCATTTTTTTCTAATATTGTGTAGCCCTCATTGCAGATAAAACAATGTTAAGATATGTACAGGTATTTTAAAACGAAGACAAGCTCCAAACAGCAAATGACCTTGCTGGACCACAAGTGGTGTTCTGAGTATTGTCTTTCCCATAGGTCCGCCCTGCTGGATTGGGGTTCGAATCGTTGTCATCCCAGGCCGGATCTGCCCACCGGGGAGAAATAATTCGTTGACAAACAAAACAATCATTTGAAAACAGACAGTTTCTCACGAAATGTCAGAACTGGGGAGGGGGGGGGAAATCACCAATATAATACCGATAACAGGTTCATACAGTGTTGTTGCACCTTACAGTATACTATACACAAAAAATAAGGTATATTATCACAAACTACAAGAAAAACCTTATAAATGTTATTGTTAGTGACTACATTCGATTAAATATCAATACTGAAAGTGTGAAGTGCGGTGTACCGGCTGTTGGGTGCCTGCGATATTGGGCCTTATGTTCACAGGGGTAGTGCGAGGCAATTTGATAAAGGTCTGAGCACCACCCGTTGTACTGGAAGGGATGATACCCAACACCTTCTGCTGCACAGCACCTGATATAGTGGGCATAAAAAAAAGACAGGATACGAAAGGTCAGAGGGTATGGAAATCAAAAGAGAGCAGAAAAGCACAGGAACCCTACAACAATACACTAAAAATACAAAACACATGTGTTTCTAAAGGTAAAGAACAATAAAGAGGATGCAAGAATTTTGTGATGCAGTGGCATTCAATTCAGCCTCAACAATTAATTATATATATACACACATATATATATACATATATACATACATACATACACTGTTTTCTGTGTCCCATACAAATGTCAATTACAGGTGAGGAAGAACTACAGGTATTAGCAATAGCATTTACTAGCTCGGGGATCCATAGCCAATTACATTACTTTGCAACAATAAAACACTTCATGTCTACATACCCTCAAGAAGTTATACTAGATGTTTGAGTCACACAATTGCCGATAGTTGCCAGTAAACCAGGCTTTGGTTGCAGTGCATAGCGAAGCATTCTCTCTCATTCGCCACTTCCCCCACCATATGCCCTTATGCTTGTAAACGGAATCAAACCAGGAACCTTTCAGTCCTCCACTGCACTACTTGGGAAAGGCCACCCCCCATTTTCTGCTCCTCAGAACACATCCTATGACTAAGAAATGTTAAGTCTAAATAGTCTCAATACTATACAATACTGTGAAGCAGCGGCTGCATGCTACAAGTGAGCAGTTGTTCAGAGGAGCATTGACATGGCTCAATACATTATTTGTGGGCTTCTCTCTTTGCAAGATGGCCAACTTTTGATCACAGCAATGTTAAATATTAGTGGAGCAGGTAAACAAAATCTTCAAAGACTCGCTGAAAGCTTACTTGGGTTTCCCCCAACATGTCTGAGCCCCCTCATAAATTATTCACAACTTTTAAACTTTCGTTCGACAAAGGAAGCGTTTCATATTTTCCGTGCGAGCACATGTGCAGCTGATGGCTCAAATATAAATCATACGAGTATCATTCCTTTTTATCCCCTCTGATCCTGCTGTTTTTTTTTAACCACAACCAGGCAGGTAAGCCTTTACATCAAGAGTGTCCCTGTTCAAACAGGGACTTGAATCCCAGTTGTAAGACACGGGGAGTCTCTTCTCTGCTCACAAACATCAAACCCAAATTTCTATGGACTGGCTGTTTAAGGAGCTCGATGAGTTGGAACTCCGAGGAGTGGAGACGTGGATTTGGAGTGGACTTTTATTCTAAAAGATGAAGGAGGAAAACAAGAAGACTGAAATCCCGCAACAGAGGGTTACCTGTCTGGGAAGTAGACCTCAGGGTAAACTTGTTTTCCTGCCTAACTTCCTTGAGACCTTCCAAAACAAACAGTGCGCCCTGCAGTCACGCTGGATAAATAGACATGTCCATTAAATGGTCACACTCACCTGAAATTGAGGTTTCTCCTTTATGGTTACCAGTACTTCAAAAAAATGAGTAAAATGACCTTCATTTTCTTGTAGGAAAATTCAAACATTTTATCTATACGTTTCTACTATAATCATGAAGATGCATCTGTCATATACTGCCCTGCAGTTCTATTATTGGAGCCGGGAAGGCGCTTTGTGTCATCTCTCTCCCCCTTCCCCTGCCTCTTTTCAGCACCTGTCTTCAATCAGCCTCACAACCACCGGTGTGTGTTTCTAAGCCTGCCTGTTCCCGGAAATCCTCACCTATGTATTGCAGCCTCTCCTAGCGGTACAACAGCCCACCTTATGTCAAGTAAGCTATATTGTTCCTTGCTTCCCTTGTTAACTCTTGTGTCTTCACGTTCCATGTGCTCCCCTGTGTTCCTGACCCACCTAGCGGCTGTGTATCTACTGCGGTACATCCGGTCACTTTATTTCCTCATGCCCCCTCCGATCAAAAGACCAGGCTCACCGCGACCCAAGCGCGTCGTGGTGAGCCAAACCTCCATTTCCTCGAGCTCTACCTCTTGTATGACCGTTCCTGCTTGCATTATAGTTTCTGCTCAGAACACCCCCATTACTGCCCTTATAGATTCCGGTGCCGATGACAACTTCATTCATGAAGCAATAACTCACCAGCTCCAAATCCCTCTCCAACCATTTCCATCCCTGAAGAACGTCACAGCCCTGGTTGGCCAAATCATCTCCACCCCCATTACCCACCAAACAGTGCCATTCACATTGCTCATTTCGGGTAATCACCGTGAGAACATCTCACTTTTTGTTATCCCTTCCCATTAGTCCTCGGAATTCCCTGGCTCAAAAAACACAACCCCACCATCGACTGGACAAACTTACCCATCATCGGATGGAGCCCTCACTGCCACTCACACTGCCTGCTGTCAGCTATACCACCCTCTTCCATGCCCGTTGACCTCTCCCGAGTCCCTGAAGAATACCATGATCTCTCTCCGGTGTTCAGCAAAGACCTGGCCATTTCTCTGCCCCCCACCGACTGAACAATTAATCTGCTGCCGGGGGCCCCTCTTCCTTCCAGCCCTCTCTCTTTCCCGACCTGAGAAAAATGGAGGATTATATCCATGACTCTCTGGCTTCCAGACTCATACGACCTTCCTCTTCTCCGGGCCGGCTTCTTTTTTGTTGAAAAGAAAGACACCACTCTTCGTAAATAAATCTCCGCTTCCCCTCATCGACCCCTCGTTTGAACCCCTTTGCGACGCCCGGATATTCACCAAGGTGGATCTACGGCACGCCTACCACCTCATCCGTACCCGAGAGGGGGATGAATGGCAAACCGCTTTCAACACCCCTCTCGGACACTTCGAATACCAGGTCACGCCGTTTGGATTGACTAATGTCTTCCAGACCTTCATTAACGACGTCCTCCGTGATATGCTGAACCGGTTTGTTTTTGTCTATTTGGATGACACTCTCATTTTCTCCTGCTCCCTTGAAGAACATCACCGTCATGTACGCCAAGACCTCCAACGCCTGTGTGAAAACCGCCACCCCGCCCTCCAGTTCGTGGTCGAGGTTGACGCCTCGGACATGGGCGCAGGCAGGGGCTGTCCTCTCGCAGCGGGACCCCACAACCCAGAAACCCTCACCCCTGTGCCTTTTTTTCCTGTCGTCTTTCCCCTGCCGAGAGGAACTACGACGTAGGCAACCGAGAGCTACTGGCCATTGTATGGGCCTTGGAAGAGTGGAGACACTGGTTGGAGGGGACTGAACTACCATTCATCATTTCATCAGACCACAAGAATCTCTCTTACCTCCGTTCCGCCAAATGTATTAAACCTCGACAAGCTCGGTGGGCTCTCTTCTTGAGCAGGTTTAATTTCAGTATCTCTTTCCGTCCTGGCTCCAAAAACAGCAAACCAGATCCCCTGTCTCGACTTTACTCACCCCCCCCCCCCCCCCCCCCCCCCAGACGAACCGGAACCCATCCTTACTTCCTCGTGCTTTGTTGGAGCAGCCACTTGGCAGATCGAACAGGTGGTTCAAGAGGCCCAAAATACTCACCCGGATCCCAAGCCCGGGCCTCCAAACCGCCTGTTCGTACCCGATTCCGCATGCCCTGACGTTCTTCAGTGGGCTCATAACTCCAAACTCACCAGTCATCCTGGCATCACCCACACCATTCAGTTCATCCAGCAACATTTCTGGTGGCCCAGCCTTGTTCAAGACACCCGGGAGTTCATCCAAGCCTGCTCCGTCTGTGCCCGAGGGAAGTCTTCACACCTGCCCCCAGCTGGGCTGCTGCGTCCATTGCCTATTCCTAGCCACCCTTGGTCCCATATCGCTCTGGATTTTACCGGTCTACCTCCTTCTGAAGGTAACTATCATTCTCACTATTGTCGATCGCTTTTCCAAATCCGTCCATTACGTACCCCTCCCAAAGTACCATCC
The DNA here is from genome assembly GCF_024500275.1 of Phycodurus eques. Classification (NCBI taxonomy): domain Eukaryota; kingdom Metazoa; phylum Chordata; class Actinopteri; order Syngnathiformes; family Syngnathidae; genus Phycodurus; species Phycodurus eques. Next base: position 7,862,276 of record NC_084530.1, read on the forward strand.
GCCTTTGATACTGCTAACCTCCTTGTCCAGCATGTCTTTAGACTCCACGGTATTCCCATCGATATTGTCTCTGACAGAGGTCCTCAGTTCTCATCCCTGGTACGGATGGAATTCTGAAAAGCTGTGGGCGCAGCAGCCAGCTTGTCGTCAGGATATCATCCGCAGACCAACGGCCAAACGGAGTGGGCAAACCAAACCCTTGAATCTGCCCTCCGTTGTGTTGCCGCATGCAACCCCTCCTCCTGGAGCTCATTCCTCCCATGGATTGAGTACACCCACAACTCCCTCACCAGTTCTGCTACCGGTATGTCCCCATTCGTGGCTTGCTGTGGTTACCAAGCCCCATTATTCAAAGAACAGGAGCAGGCAGTGGCAGTCTCCGCCATCAAGGATCATCTCCGGAGAATCCAGGCAGTGTGGACAGACGTCCGAGCGGCGTTGACCCGATCCGCTGCACGCAAAAAACAGCTCGCGGACAGTCATCGCTCCCCGACGCCCTAATACAAGGTGGGCCAATCTGTCTGGCTTTCTTCTCACGACCTCCCGCTTCAGACAGAGTGCCGGAAACTCACTCCGCATTTCATTGGTCCCTTCCCCATTACCAAGATTGTCAATCCCACTTCCATCCAATTGAAGCTTCCACAGTCTCTGAAAATTCATCCCACATTTCACGTCTCTTTGCTGAAGCCTGTCTCCACCTGCGCCCTAAGCTTTGAGCCTTGTGGAAACATGTATTTGCATGTTTTACTCTCATAATATTTTTAGTGTATCAAATACATTTTGCACAAAACCCAATTAGTTGCTCTTTTTTTTTTTAATAAGTGTACATCCAACAAGCAGTAGAAGACCATGTTACAATAGAAAAGACATTACCAAAAGTTGAAACAAGCTTAAAAAGGCTCTAAGCAGATATCAGTGTTTTGTTATTAAATAAATTAAATATGTTTGAAGTGGTGAGGCGGCACGGTGGCCGACTGGTTAGAGCGTCAGCCTCACAGTTCTGAGGACCTGGGTTCAATCCCCGGCCCCGACTGTGTGGAGTTTGCATGTTCTCCCCGTGCCTGCGTGGGTTTTCTCCGGGCACTCCGGTTTCCTCCCACATCCCAAAAAACATGCATAAATTGGAGACTCTAAATTGCCCGTAGGTGTGCATGTGAGTGCGAATGGTTGTCTGTTTGTATGTGCCCTGCGATTGGCTGGCAACCAGTTTAGGGTGTACCCCGCCTCCTGCCCGATGACAGCTGGGATAGCCTCCAGCACGCCCGCGACCCTACTGAGGATAAGCGGCTCAGAAAATGGATGGATGGATGGATGAAGTGGTGAAAACATATGCTAAGACTTATAACAATACAGTACTGAATTGTTGATATATAGCTTAAGCATCTTTTTCACCATTTGAATTTTCCTGATTGTGCGGGCGTGGCTAAAACACAGCCCCCCCCCCCAGCCATACTTTCTAGCGCGAGTTCCCTCCCCCACTATATCAGTACAAAGTGACGTCATTTCGTTTGGCGTAAAAAGCTCAGTTGAGAGTTAGCTGTGTTTAGCTTCCATAACAAGGCCCAGTTACCACTCCAGCGTGCAGTTAGCAAGCTAACGATAGCTACACCCCAAAAATCCATGTTTCCTGGATGCCTCAATTTACAGAACCACCCAGTGACATTTTTGAAGCTCACAAAAAAATTAGGAACTACGGTAAATAGCGACACACGCAGATGGTAGTATTCAAGTTTTGAAACCTGATTTTATATACTTAGCGATTTTTTTTTTCCATTGAAATTTGGTAGGCTTGTGAACATTACTTTCCTCTGTGGTGTTTCAAATTTACATGCCATTTTTTGGGCCTGCTTACTCCCTCTTTAAGAAAAGCTAAATTCCAGTTAAAATTGAAAGGCCCAGACTAAACAAGTTTACCAATATAGCTAACTTCCATTATATTACTATGCTGCTAAGGCCCATCCAGACATGATGATGACCCGTGCTAAAGTAAGCTGGTGACTCAAAGGGCGGGCGGACACTAAGACAACACCACAATGGTGTTGGCGTGCACAACACAGTGAATGAGTGGCTACATTAGAAACCTTTGAATTGTGCCACCACTTACACTATATAAACATAACTTTTTACACCTTTGTCTGCCTCTTAGGTGTGAGTTAATGAAAGCCGGTGTACCTCCTTGTGAAGTTCCCATGTTGACTGTGATGAGCTTGCTGTTGGCTGGAAGAGGCAGCTTGGTGGTCACTACCTTCCCACCCACCGTGGTTCCTGTAATGTGAAATGTGTGTCCACCAGTCGTGGTCACCGTGGTCTCTGTGTAAGTAGACAAAAAATTTAGCAAACATAATATTGTAATGACTACGCTCATGACTGCGATAGACTTGTAAAAAGCTACAATAATCACATTATAAACATCCATGATCAAGATGACATAAAGCACTGAAAATATTATTCATTAGCCATTAACTTGCTAATAACTCGTACATTGTTGCAAATGTACTTGCATTTAGTAGCCCTCCGTCCATGATTTTAATAAACTATATATATTATGTGCAGGTTTATGGCCATATGTTTTATTTTATTTCTCAATCTAACAAGCAAAATATTTGATCACTTTCTATCAAATTCAAACGTTTTCAAGACTTTCAATGCAGAACCTGGGGAGTTTTGACTCTGTTTGATCCACGTGGCAAACGACTGCTGAAAGTTCTTGGTCTGCTGATATTTGACAGGTGTGCCCATCTTTGAGGACAGCAACACCTTGGCGGTCGGAGTACCCTGGCCTGACAGTGAAGCCACCATGACCTTAGGCGTCACGGCGGGTGTTCCTGTTGGAGTGACAGTGACCGAGCCTGGTTTCTGCTCCTGACGTTTCTGAAAACATAAAAATGTATATATGAGCTGAAGACAAAATCAGGGTGATAGGCAGATTTTAATCAATCTGAAACTCCTAATGTTGGAATACACTAGAAATGCATTCTCTAGTTCTTTATGGTCACGTATTTGAAGCAAAAAGTTAACAACAACATATTGGTTCCAATAATAAAGTCAGCTCAAGTTATCCAACTAAGCTCCTGGGTTTGTTTAGTGGGACAATAACGACAATATCAAACCTCTCACCTTGGCTTGTTCAGCTGCCTGAGCTTTCTCTTTCTCAACCCTAGGTAAGAGAAATAAAATTTTAAACAACCATTCGTGATTTTCTAATGAGTTTAACAGCATTTATTTCACCAGTGACACAATGTAATCTTATTCTGACCTTTCAGAGAAAGCTCTGATCTCCCAGAGGTCAAGCTCCTCTTCAGCAACCCACGTCTCGATCACCACGGGGCCCGTCTGCTTGGGAGGTTCGGGTTTCTTGGGACGTAAGGCACTGGAACGCAGCCCTTTCCTCTGTGGGGTGTGGGTTTCTGTAATGGTGAACACAAGTTGTTTAGGGTTTAACTGATGATTAATTATGTGACGAAATCATGTATGTTTAAATATCGAACTACTCAATAAAGACTGTCTTGAATAAAAGAGTATATTTACCTTTGGGTGTCTCAGGATTTCCCAGTGGGCAGATAATTTTGCGGATGCAGTACTCCGAGCGTATGCCGTATGGTCCCACATCACGCCGTTTGATGATCTCTGTGGTGGTGATTTCTGTGTCTGACGTCTCTGTGGTAATGAGTGGGGATAGGGCTGGGTTTGTATGACGGTGAGGAGAGCCCGAAAAATGGAGGTAATGTTCTCCAACATAACACCTGTGTCAGCCACAGGAGACGGATGTTTGTATTTCATTCTGTGTGTTTCTTTGTTTCAACATAGGAATGAAAGACATATCAAGAGTGTAAGCACACACACAAACATCCTTATTTCTGGTATCTGGAAATAGTAAAAATCTAGATGAAAATCTCAAAATATCATACAGTACCATCATCACTTAATTTTTGAGTGCTCCCAGAAAAAAACCTTATTTGGGGTTGGGGTGGGGGTGGAGGGTAGCTCTACCTGTTCGTGTCGTACCGACAGCCGCGGATGGCTTTACAGCCATGTCGTCCCATCTCAAACAGGCCCAGAGCAGTCTAAGCATCAGACTCACACCAGCCAAAGTGGTCACAGTCTGCAGGCGATACCTGCATACAAAATACAATTGTGCTTGTTTTTGAAAAGGGAGCAAACTCGTAGGACGAGAAGCTGGTTGTGTGGTTGTCGAAGGAGATCTATCTGGTATTCTTGTCTGTCTGGTGTCACATATTCCATTAGTGTGGCATAACAGCAGGATTGCCAGTGACTCACTCTGTGTTTCGGAATGCAAACAGCAGCACAATTCTGGAATTGGAGGAGGCAGCGCAAAAGCAGGATGATGTTTGGGTGATGCTTTTATACGCAACTATTTCCATTATGTAAATGGACCAACAAATATCCACTTAGTACAGTAATTAATTTCATAAGCCCGTTTAGAACTCAGGAAACGGATATTATCTTTGACCATGCAGGCTGTTGGCAGTTGGAACACACACCCGTATTAAATTATAAAGCTAATCCAGTTTATAAATATTTAAACACTTGTCACCATTCGCATTATATTTATTATTTTCTAAAATCATAGTGTGTGTATAATTTATTTCCCACGTGTAAGCTTAGCAAGCAAAGAATACAGACTCAGCATTGTATTGGTGCGTGCAGAGAAGGGGAGTGAGAGGTGAAGTAAGTCAAAATATGCAGAAGTGACTCAAAAGGACCTCACTAAAATAGATGGAAGTTGTATGTTTAGCATTTTGTTATAGGTATCGTATTCTTTTAAGAAGTGCAATTGAAGTAAATTAAGAAATATGACATCCTGGTGACTATCATTCATACATCGTATTTTTTCCTGCTAATACGATTTTTACAATTTTTTTTGTGCTTTGTGTAAAAGAGTAAAATGAAAAGTTCCTGAGTGGTTCAAAATGGAGAGACATAACTTACCTCCAGGTGATGCCAAATGTGGGCCTGGGGGAAGGATAAGGCCAAATATCCTGCGCCGGCTTGGCGTTATAGTTGAACACGGCCACCTCACGGAATCCTCCCCGCCTTGCTAGCACCTTCAAGTTGTCGTGCGGCAACACAAAAATGCTCTTGCGGCTGCTCTTGGTGACAAACTTGCGATAAGAAGGAAGTGCCGTGTCAGAGCGCACCTTCTTGGTGCGGGAGAATTTGCGGAGGCGTACTCGGCCCCTGGTTGTTGAGTCATCCTGGAATATTTCTACACGTGATACGGACATTGTACTACTGGTGTCAGTTGTTGATCTACTGATGGAGGATGAAAGGGTGGTCTCCTGTTGTTGTGCCATTATGTCACTCTGGCTGTCTTCTGACAGACAAGAGGAAGAGATTTTGGTCACGGTCGTTCTGGTCATGGTAGTGAGGGTGGACACTGCGCTCTCTGTTGTCGACACAACTGGCATTGCAGATTCTACAGATGCGTTCAATGGCAGTGTCCTCGTCTCTGTGGAAACCACTGCAGTGGTGGTTGTGGAGGTGGTTGTTACCTCGGTGATGAACGTCTTCAACGGTGGTGTCGTTTCTCGCTCACTATTCTCTGCAAATTCATCACTTAAACTGGACTCTTCTGCTGGAGGTATAGGCGAGGGCGCCAATCTGATGATCTTGCCTGCTGGCGTGGCTTTAGTGTCTGATGAGGTGTTGTGCTGCAGAGAGCTCGGGGTATGAGCTTCAAGAACATCTATGTTGTTTTCCAGCTTTGATATCTTCAGAGAAGGTTTGTAATCCTGATCCAATGTCATTATGTTACTCTTAAATGTTTCTGTAGGGGTCGGCTCCTTTTCTGCAGCACGTATACTTTTGTTCATGAGAGCCAAATCTCCATTTACCAAAGGTTTTTGTTGTGTGCTGTTCTTTTGTAAAATACCTTCGCCTTCTACTTGACGAATGCTGTTCACCTTGGTATTGTTAGTCAGCACGCCATTATTTGGACTTACCACAGAGTTACTCAACAGGACATCACCCCCTAAACCATCCTTACCATTTATCTGAGGAAAAGGAGAAATTGAAGCAGGAGAAGTGAGGCCCTCAGCATCTTGAATATTTTCCTGGTTTTCATCAGGCCCCGTGCCATTTATATCAGTGGCTAGATCCACTGAACTTAATGTCTGTGGACATTCCTGCGTTGATTTAGGAAGAGATGTAATCTCGTTGTTTATTTGGTCAACAACCTTTTGTGTCCTTACTAAGTCCGTCTTTCTACTCGAGTCCAGGTTAGGTACCTCAGAGCCTATACATTCGATAACCCCATCATTGATAGCATCTAAATGAGCACTGGCTGTGTGTTGCTCTGAAGAGCAATCTTTTGGCCCCATAGTCCTTTCTCCTAAATCTAACTCAAATTTCTGGGACAATGTGATGGTTTGGTTTTGTGGTGAGGAAGAATCTCTTTCTGTATCTGAACTGCAACTCTCTTTGGGTGTTGAATCAGGAACAGAAGAAAGGTGAGCATCTAAGTCTTCTGTAGTTCTAGAGACTACATCCTGACTGTCACCTTCAATTCCTTCGCCCACTTTGAGCTGTGTCTGACCCAGAGCCTTGGGCCTAAGTGGTGACCGTACCCGGACTGGGGTGTCCAGTGGTGGTGGTGGTGTTGAGGAGGAGGGTGAACGAGGTTGAGTGGTCTTGGGTTTGGATGGCTTCGTCTTCTCTTCAATCGTGTGCTGCTTCGCTCGCCGCTCCAGCAGGCTATCAAGTTTGGAGGACTTGACCTTCTTCTTGAATGCAATGCGGGTGAGGAAGCCCTTACTGACATCCACCACATCGTAGTAAAAAGGACGAAGGGGGTCATCTGTAAGCTCCTCCTTTCCAGACTCTTCCTTAATACTGGGCACTGGGGGAAAAAGACGTTGTTATCGAGGACCGACATTGAAATTACAGATTTTCTCTATGACAATAGATGACCAATAAAAAAGTCTTCAAATACTTGAATTTTTATGTTCTTACTTAGCTCATCTTCTAATTTCAGGTTCGGGGAATCCAACTCCATCTTGGCTGGTGAGTTGTCAACAGACAGTTCCTCAGATGTTTCCATTTCACACACAGCTTTTTTCTTTTCCTCTTCAATCTTTTTACAAGACTCCAAAACATCATCTAGCACCTGATTGTCTGGGGCAGGTTTGGAGGGTGTCGATGAGTCTTTATCTGCTATATAACTGTTCAAGCCAGAGACTCCCTGAGCTTCAGGCGCATGGACAGTGGGTCGTCGACCCAAGTCCAAAAGAGTGCAGTTCTGGCCAAGTTTAGCACCTTCGGAACAGAAAAAGACAAAATACATTCAAAGTAAAATGAAATTGTTGTCCACCGACATGACTATCACTGATTGCATCCCACATTTTAATACAATATGTATGCATATATTTATTTATGAACTCTCTTTGACATTTTCAAACAAGATGTTTGAGTAAGGTTTACTCTTGAAAGTGTACTATCCGAAAAGCAGAACATTTGCAAGAACCTAGAAATTTCAGTTACTGTATTAAGTGAGGTGGCACGGTGAATGACTGCTTAGCACATCTGCCTCACAGATCTGAGGATCCGAGTTTAAATCCTGTGTGGAGTTTGCATGTTCTCCCCGTGCCTGCATGGGTTTTCTCCGGGTATTCCGGATTCCTCCCACATCCCAAAAAACTGCATGGTAGGTTAACTGAATACTCTAAATTGCCCATTGGTGTGAATGTGAGTGTGAATTATTGTTTGTATATGTGTCCCCTGAAATTGGCTGGCGATCAGTTCAGGGTATACCCAGTTCCTGCCTCTTGCCCAGAGTCAGCTGGGATAGGCTCCAGCAAGCCCATAAACCTAGTGAGGATAAGCGGTATGGAAAATGGATGGGATAGATGGATGTATTTAGTGAGTTAACCTGGACTTAATGGCAGTGATTTGGGGGAAGAGGAGGGAGGAATTTTAGCAGGCCCTTTTGCAAAAAAAAAAAAAAACACTTTCCCACTGCATAGTACCAGCTCTATTCGCCTTTGGGACAGTTAGTTTTCCTTTTGAAATAAAACAGTGGTAAATTACAAATGGTGGAATGGGACATGTTAACAAACTTCAACAAAGGTGGGTCTCCTCTGTTTACTTCTTAGCAAGTGGCTGTGGACCAGAGTAAGGAGACATATATTATTCAAGAGGAGACCGAGTGCAGCAAAACAAACAAACAAAAACAGAGCGCTACAGGAAAGCAGAGATTGTGGAGTATAATACTGCAGTGTCCAGAGATACTGCACAGTAACTGGGTAAGGTAACGTTTGCATACATGTTTATTTTTTCCATTTCTGCTGTGCATCCTTACATGTTACAGTGTTACAGCACTGATGGATCAGCCTGACTTACGAGAACTACTACCTTGCATTATTTGCTTTTGCCAGTGGAAAATCACCAATTGTGAATATAGCCTTGGTGAGCTGAGTAGGTACTGTGTAGCGGAAAAGGGGTACATGTAAGAGTGCGACACCAAACAATCCTCAGTCCTAAAACCAAAATAATTTAACTCTACCAACCCTACCCCGAACCTCCACGAATATTTATTTATTTATTTTTCCAGACCTTCAAGATCTTGGCGGTAGTTGGCATTGGTGTTGCCAGGAAGTCTTGGGAGAAACCTCTGGACATAGGTTTTACTAATCCAACTCCAGCCGCCATAGCCAGTAACACGATACTCCTCGCCTTTCTGTTTCCACACCTTCATGGAGGACAGAAAGAGAAGGAAAGAGGAGGAGCATAAATTGTAGCGGAAGAGTCAACAGTGAGGTTATTTGGAAGAAAGAAACAAATGTGTGGCATGAAGGTGAAAAGAGCGGGAAGAAGGATGTTTGGTTGCTGACCACCAACTGCTGAAGGCACAACCCCTATCAGAGCTCAATCATCAGTGACGGTCACACATGGATCACAAGTATGTACATACAGTGGGTACGGAAAGTATTCATACCCCCTTAAATGTTTCACTCTTTGTTATATTGCAGCTATTTGGTAAAATCATTTAAGTTATTTTTTTTTCTCATTAATGGACACGCAGCTCCTCATAGTGACAGAAAAAAACTGTTTTTTTTTAATTTTTGCAGATTTATCAAAAAGGAAAAACTGAAATATCACACCGCCATAAGTATTCAGACCCTTTGATCAGTATTTAGTAGAAGCACCCTTTTGAGCTAATATAGCCATGAGTCTTTTTGGGAATGATGCAACAAGTTTTTCCACACCTGGATTTTGGGGATTCTCTGCCATTCGCAACCAGTCGTCCTGTCCCTGCAGCTGAAAAACACCCCCACAGCATGATGCTGCCACCACCATGCTTCACTGTTGGGACTGTATTGGACAGGTGAGGAGTGCCTGGTTTTCTCCACACATACCGCTTAGAATTAAGGCCGAAAAGTTCTATCTTGGGCTCATCAGACCAGAGAATCTTATTTCTCACCATCTTGGAGTCCTTCGGGTGTTTTTGAGCAAACTCCATGCGGGCTTTCATGTGTGTTGCACCGTGGAGAGGCTTCCGTCGGTCCACTCTGCCATAAAGCGCCGACTGGTAGAGGGCTGCAGTGATGGTTGACTTTCTAGAACTTTCTCCCAGCTCCCAACTGCACCGCTGGAGCTCAGCCACAGTGATCTTAGGGTTCTTCTTTACCTCTCTCACCAAGGCTCTTCTCCCCCGATTGCTCAGTTTGGCCGGACTGCCAGCTCTAGGGTTCTGGTCGCCCCAAACGTCTTCCATTTAAGGATTATGTAGGCCACTGTGCTCTTAGGAACCTTAAGTGCAGCAGAAATGTTTTTGTAACCTTGGGCAGATCTGTGCCTTGCCACAATTCTGTCTCTGAGCTCTTCAGGCAGGTCCTTTGACCTCATGATTCTCCTTTTCTCTGACATGCACTGTGAGCTGTAAGGTCTTACATAGACAGGTGTGTGGCTTTCCTAATCAAGTCCAATCAGTATAATCAAACACATCTGGACTCCAATGAAGGTGCAGAATCATCTCAAGGATGACCAGAAGAAATGGATAGCACCCGAGTTAAATATATGAGTGTCACAGCAAAGGGTCTGAATACTTATGGCTGTGTGATATTTCAGTTTTTCGTTTTTAATGAATCTGCAAAAATTTCAACAATTCTGTTTTTTTTCTGTCAATATGGGGTTCTGTGTGTACATTCATGAAGGAAAAAATTTACTTAAATTATTTTGGCAAATGGCTGCAATATAACAAACAGTGACAATTTTAAGGGGGTCTGAATACTTTCCGTACCCACTGTACACCATTTAAAAGAGAGTTCAGTTGAAAAAAGTAATTTTATTAATAAGCATGGGAGTCAATTCCAGTAGATTATCTCAAAATATTAGCTCCACATCAGCAAATACAACACAATTGTACAAATCTATGAAGGTTTCAGAAAATGTGACCAACCTGGTGTTTAATTGGAAAAGTGTATTTGACCCAGGTGGCCTGTTGCATCGTCTCCTCATCCTCCAGCTTCTTCTCCCTTTTCTTGACTTTCTCTTTCTCCTCACGCTCCATGGAAGTCATGCGGTTTAACCTGACAAATAATAAATTGTAAATGTAATTAATTGTTTCATAGCAATATAAACATGCTTTGTATGATAAAAAGTATATTGGTTGACAAACTCAGTTTTAATGCCGACTTGTATCTGCTTGAAACCTTTCTAATGCAGTGAAAACCTTGAGACAATTTACCGAAATGCAAAATATATATTCTGGACACACCTTAACAATGTAATGACATCCACTAAATAGGCTGTTTGTTTTGTTACTCCCTTAATCACTGTATGTGAAAAATAGTGTCTATGAACTGAGATAATTGTCACGACACATTTCTTTCTGATGGGAGAGGTAGGCATCTATTTGAGGGCGGCTTCTATTTTTCTTAAGTGGATGAGAGGCAAGTATTTTTGGTTTAAATTACTCTATAAATAACGACAATACACAAAATATTTTAGTTTATTTTGTAGTTTTTATTTTAAACTACCCGAGAAGAGCAGAATATTAGAAACACCTCTCAGTAGCTATGGTATGGCCTATCTCTCTTCTCTAATCATGGAATGCTCAGATGCTCATTTGCTGGTTCCAACTCTGAAATGTTGGCATTGTGTTGAAGCAGTGGTCACTGAGAGGCATAAGTGGGGAGTACTAGTAGTGGACCTGCAGTCTAAATATTATTCTTTGCGGCTAGGGTGGGCCTTTTGATCTGGTCAGGATCACCACTGCCTTCTGAAATGGCCCGACTGACTACACACTCCCTTTGTCCATTAACTGAATGCTTGGTTCAATATATCAGTGTTTGTAGCTACAGGAAGACATCAGTGTTTTCATTTCAAACTAAAATTGTGAAAGTGCTACAGTTTATATGAAAGGACACCATTATGTACATTTATTTTTGGTCCATTCATTACTTTCCCCTTAACATTTTGACCAAATCTGCTAATTGTGCCAACGACAGTAATTTTTTCAATTAGAATACTTATATTTTGCGCTACACATGCAAAAATAACAAACTGTTGATAGCCTGGTATGTGTACCTGGTGTGGCCAAGTGAGTCCTTCCAGACTGGCATGGTTGCCACAGGCTTGATGGCACACTCCATGATGGCCAGAGCAAGGGCAAACTCTCTGGCCTTACTGCACATCTGTACTGCTTTTATCCAGTTAGTCCTGAAAAACAAACCGTTTCTAAACACCTCTTTACTTTTGGACCAACAGTGTGTTTTTGTTTGTACAACAAAGTCAGTAATCACTGAAAGACGGCAACTGCACCAAGAGAACAAGCTCAAGATAGGCAACACAGGTAGGGTATAAGGTTCTACATGATCGCTACGTGATGCTCCGCTTGGATCCATACCTGTGTGAAGCCCAGTTATGGTGCATGAATGGAGATGGAACATTGTTCTCCAGCTGGATGATGGTGAGCCTTATTGTAGAGATGGTGATGAGCTTGGAACCGTGGATAGACCCATTCCACTTGAATTCCCCTGCTGGAGTCATGGAGAACTTGTGGGAGAGATGTCGCCTTTTGTCGTGATCCTGGTGAACGTGTGTTGAAATCATAAGAGAAGCTATGGGAAGGTCGACGGTTGTGTTCTGTGAGTACAGAGTGTGACTTGCCTCTCTGTGCTGGTGCTTGTTGAGGGCCAGGGTGTTTGTGCTGTACTGGTTATGATACACACGATATTTCCCCTCCTGACCGAGCTTAAAGTACTGGCAAAGCGTCCCTTTCATCACCACCTCCTTGCTGCGTGTGCTTACACGGGTGACATCACCTTGGGCATTTACTACTAGAATCTATAGACAGTGAAAGAAATGTTTTGAGATTGATAAGTGTTTTATATCATAAAGTGCTTGACACAGCATGCTCAAAATCATGTACAATTGCTTCAGGCTTGCATTGTATTAATAATTAATACATTTCGAGTTTACATTGCTGTTGTAGTCTTTTTGTTGCGTTGCCTTTAAAATGTTTGTGCAGATCTAGCTGTATGATAAAATAAATGTGTTTCTTATTTGATGGAATGCAACTTTGATTGTTGGTCGAGTTTATACGCATTTTGCTTACATTCCTCTTCCATCCATCCATTTTCTGAGCCGCTTCTCCTCACTAGGGTCACGGGCGTGCTGGAGCCTATACCAGCTATAATCAGACAGGAGGCGGGGTACACCCTGAACTGGTTGCCAGCCAACCGCAGGGCACATACAATCAAACAACCATTCGCACTCACAGTCACACCTACGGACAATTTAGAGTCTCCAATAAATGCATTATTCTTGGGATGTGGGAGAAAACCAGAGTGCTTGGAGAAAACCCACGCAGACACGGGGAGAACATGCAAACTCCACACAGGCGGGGCCGGGGAATGAACCCCGATCCTCAGAACTGTGAGGCTGACGCTCTAACCAGTTGTCCACCGTGCCGCCTTATTCCTCTTATCTGTCCGTTTTATTTTCGTCAGTGTGTTTTTCCAACAGAATGGCACTTTTCATTTAAATGCCACCTCATCCTTTTTAAGATAATTGGACCCATTGGTCATTTTGTGCTATTGCGGTTGAAAGACTTGAAATGTGTTTAAATTTAGTTTATGTTTTTCGAATTGAACTGAATTTTGGCCTATTTTGCATCACAACTCCTCTAATTTACCTAACAAATGGCTCCACACAGAGTTTCTCAGCACGACTTGGCAGCCTGACTTGGTGAAGATAAGTGATGGCTGGACACAGAATTTTGGAAATCTACCCAGTACACACCCAAGAAACAGTGTAGTAAATTGAATGCAAAAGCTACTAGCTATTTGAATAAATTGGAGCTGTTAGTAAATTCCTACAGTACATTTTTCCCCTCAACTTATTTTGATACAAGTACTTCTGCTCTTGATTCAACACCCGAAGACAGTGTCATTTGTGTCTTCTCACTTCTTTTCCCTCCTTGAAGCCCCTGTTGGCTTCATGAATGGCAGCAGCCACCTGTTGGCTCTTCATCTGGCTCAACTTGCTCTCTGGGTTCCTCAAGCGGGTCACCATACGAGTTGCAGATGACTTCTTACCACCAAGACACTCACCATTAGTGGAATCTTTACCATCTCCTGCAAACACAATGTGAGTTTTAGTTAAAGACAGAAAGAGTAATTTACATCGAGATGTCCAAACTTTTTAACCTCTCATACACAATTTAATTCTCCCGAGAGCATGTTGGTAGAGCACATTGTATTGAAATGTTATTGTTTCTTACCTGTGTCCTCGACGCTTGCCAGAGATGACTGGGAGGACTTGTCAGCCAGGTCCGGAGGTTCAGGGCCCCTGGGTGGGACCATGATGCCCATGCTGCTACTACTGTTCTCCTCAATCATCTGGTTGGGATGGCTCAGACTTGGGAGACTATCGCCAGTGACAGGAACACAGTCTGATGATGGGTGTTCTACTTTTTTTTGGGGGGGGAAGACGAAAAACACTAGTTGTGATTTAATCACATTTTAACACAGCTAATTTTGAGTGAAGCAATATTAACATGCCAGCCTTGATTGCCATGAGTGTACTTTAAAAAGGTAAGTGGAGTCGGAGCTGCGATCAATATATGGGGACCTCTTGCTTGAGCAGCTCGACGGGACAACACTCTTTGAGTTAGGGCTATGGCCTCCTCTTGTGGCCACACTGAGTACATGCAAGCACTGACTGACTGGTCAACACAAATGAACCAATCATTATCTATAAAATAACAACTAGATAGAGTGTAGGGAACAGAACCGAGATGAAATTGCAAAGTCGTGTGTAATCAGATGCTCAGCCTATATTCAAGGACAAGGAACATTTCAAAGTTCAAGCACAAATTTCAAATGGAGCATAGTATTTATGTATTGTGATTCCCCAAGCCAAATTAATACATCATTTGTTATTCATAGGGCTGGGACTTTAACATGTTAATTTTGAGAATTTCATAACAAAAATATGTTACACATTTATCGCACTTTTGTATTCCTGCACTCCAGGCAACACAGAACCTCTCAGTGTCCTAATTCCACTGTTGTACAATGTGAAGTCCCCATTTCTGAATGTTGCATGTACACAACAAAAACATTAGTTTTATTATTATTTTATTTTACGATGGTGAAGATTGGAAGAGAAATGGAGTAGGGGCTATTTTAAAGGAAGAGTTAGCTCAGAATGCCTTGGAGGTGAAAAGAGAATCAGATCGAGAGATGAGGCTGAAACTTGAAATTGAGGGTGTTATGTATAATGTGATTGGTGGCTAAGCCCCACAGGTAGGATGTAACCTTGAGGTAAAAGAGAAATTCTGGAAGGACCTGGACGAAGTAGTTCTGAGTATCCCCGACAGAGGGCGAGTTGTGATTGGTGCAGATTTTAATGGACATGCTGGTGAAGGAAACAGGGGTGATGAAGAAGTAATGGGTAAGTTCGGCATCCAGGTAAGGAACCTCGAGGGGCAGATGGTGGTAGAGTTTGCAAAAAGGATGGAAATGGCTGTAGTGAACACTTTCTTCCAGAGGACGCAGGAACATAGGGTGACCTACAAGAGCGGAGGTAGAAGCACGCAGGTGGATTACATCTTGTGCAGATGATGTAATCTGAAGGAGGTTACTGACTGTAAGGTAATGGTAGGGGAGAGTGTGGCTAGACAGCATAGGATGGTGGTGTGTAAGATGACTCTGATAGTGGGGAGGAAGATTAAGAAGTCAAAGGCAGAGCAGAGAACCATGTGGTGGAAGCTAAGAAAGAAAAAGTGTGTGCAGCTTTTCGGGAAGAGGTGAGACAGGCTCTTGGTGGGACAGGAGGAGGTTCCAGAAGACTGGACCACTACAGCCAAGGTGATCAGAGAGACAGGCAGGAGAGTAGTTGGGGGGTATCTTCTGGCAGGAAAGCAGACAATGAGACTTGGTGGAGGAACCTCAAAGTTCAGGAAATCATACAAGAGGTTAGCTAAGAAGAAGTGGGACATTGAGAGGACTGAGGAGAGGAGAAAGGAATACATGGATGCGACGTCGGGCGAAGGTAGATGTGGCAAAGGCCAAACAAGAGGCATATGATGACATTTATGCCAGGTTGGACACTAAAGAAGGAGAAAAGGATCTATACAGGTTGGCCAGACAGAGGATAGAGCTGAGAAGGATGTGCAGCAGATTACGGTGATTAAGGATAGAGATGAAAATGTGTAACGTCACTGATGGTGTAGTGGTAGACTCGCCTGACTTTGGTGCGGGTAGCGTGGGTTCAGTTCCCACTCAGTGACGGTGTGAATGTGAGTGCGAACGGTTGTCCGTGTCTATATGTGCCCTGCCACTGACTGGCGACCAGTTCAGGGTGTAGTCCCCCTTTCGCCCGAAGTCAGCTGGGATAGGCTCCAGCGCCCCGCAACCCTAACCAGGATAAGCGGTGTTGAAAATAGATGGATGGATGAAAATGTGTTGACTGGTGCCAGCAGTGTGTTGGATAGATGGAAAGAATACTTTAAGGAGTTGATGAATGAGGAAAATCAGAGAGAAAGAAGAGTAGAAGAGGCAAGTGTGGTGGACCAGGAAGTAGCAATGATTAGTAAGGGGTAAATTAGAAAGGCATTAAAGAGGATGAAAAATGGAAAGGCAGTTAGTCCTGATGACATTCCTGTGGAGGTATGGAAGCATCTAGGAGAGGTGGCTATTGAGTTTTTGACCAGCTTGTTCAATAGAATTCTAGCGCGTGAGAAGATGCCTGAGGAATGGAGGAAAAGTGTGCTGGTGCCCATTTTTAAGAACAACGGTGATGTGCAGAGCTGTGGGAACTATAGAGGAATAAAGTTGATGAGCCACACAATGAAGTTATGGGAAAGAGTAGTGGAGGCTAGACTCAGGACAGAAGTGAGTATTTGCGAGCAACAGTATGGTTTCATGCCTAGAAAGAGTACCACAGATGCATTATTTGCCCTGACGGTGTTGATGGGGAAGTTCAGAGCAGGTCAGAAGGAGCTACATTGTGTCTTTGTAGATCTAGAGAAAGCCTATGACAGAGTTCCCAGAGAGGAAATGTGGTACTGCATGTGGACGTCTGGAGTGGCAGAGAAGTATGTTAGAATAGTACAGGAAATGTATGAGGGCAACAGAACAGTGGTGAGGTGTGCTGTAGGTGTGACAAAGGAGTTTAAGGTGGAGGTGGGGCTGCATCGGGATCAGCTGACAGATCAGGTTAGACTAGAGTCCTCGTGGACTATGATGTTCGCAGATGTCATTGTGATCTGCCGTGAAAACAGTGAGCAGGTGGAGGAACAGTTAGAAAGGTGGAGGCATACACTGGAAAGGAGAGGAATGATGATTAGCTGAAGTAAAACAGACTATATGTGCATGAATGAGAGGGGGGCTGTGGGGGAAGAGTGAGGCTACAGGGAGAAGAGATAGCGAGGGTGGAGGACTTTAAATACTTGGGGTCAACAGTCCAGAGCAATGGTGAGTGTGGTCAGAAAGTGAAGAAACAAGTCCAAGCAGGTTGGAACGAGTGGAGGAAGGTGTCAGGTGTGTTGTGTGACAGAAGAGTCTCTGCTAGGATGAAGGGCAAAGTTTATAAAACAGTGGTGAGGCCAGCCATGATGCACGGATTAGAGACAGTGGCACTGAAGAGACAACAGGAAGCAGAGCTGGAGGTGGCAGAAATGAAAATGTTGAGGTTCTCTCTTGGAGTGACCAGGTTGGATAAAATTAGAAATGAGCTCATCAGAGGGACAGCCAAGGTTAGCTGTTTTGGAGACAAAATTTAGAGAGAGCAGGCTTCGATGGTTTGGACACATCCAGAGGAGAAGGAGTGAGTATATTGGTAGAAGGATGATGAGGATGGAGCTGCCAGGCAAGAGAGCTAGAGGAATACCAAAGAGGTTGATAGAATAGTGAAGGAAGACATGAGGGCAGTTGGTGTTAGAGAGGAGGATGCAGGAGATAGGCTTACATGGAAAAGGATGACACGCTGAGGCGACCCCTAATAGGACGAGCCGAAAAGTATCTCAAATATAGCTATTCGCTACTAAATTAAGTCAACGTGATTATTGTCATGCTTTATTTCCAAAGCTCAGAAGAGAAAGAAGGCTGGCTCAGAACCAGTTTTATAGGTTATAAAATTATGCTTTAATGTTACTTTTATTTCACATGAAGCAATGTATTTCACAGAGCCCTGAGAAACACTGCATCAGGAATAATTACCTCCAGTTTTGACAACACCACTTTTCTCTTCCTCTACATCTTCACTTGTCTCCTTGTTCTCCTCCTTGGTGGTCTCGTCATTGCCGCTGACAACCTGTTGTCCTTCACCTTCAATCAGTTTTGCGTCTTCATTACCATCCTTCTCCACATCCACATCGTCCTTCTCCTGCTCCAGACGAGCTTTATGAGCCTCCTCAGCCACCTGCCTTTTCACCTCCTTTAGTTCTTCCTCCTTTTTGGCTCGGAGACGCTCCAGGATCTCCTCTGGATGAACGAGTGGGAAGATAACAGTATTTGTATGATATCGGCTGAAAGCATCAATTCAATCAATTAGATTTTTTTTTATCACAATCTTCCTCAGGGATGTGGTTAATGACACCTGCAGGAAATTAGTTTTCCCATGTCTAATAATCTTTAAATCAGCGGCACGGTGGATGACTGGTTAGCGCTACACCGATCTGATCAACTTGATCTGTATCGGCCGACAAGTAGCATTTTATGCTGATCGGCTTTAACGTCATAATTTGCTGATGCGATCAATGACGTCGTTGATTGGCTCCGCAAAAGACATTTACTCTGCGTCCATAATGTACAGTATATTTGAATAGAAAAGCTAGTTTATTTTTAGTCTTGTCGCGTGTCTTTTGATGTAGTACTGTAAATATCTGACGGCCAATAAAGTTATTTAAATAAACGTCTGCGGCGTGGGACAGACAACGCGTAATGCCTGGTTCAGACTACAAGACAAATTTGGTCTTTCACGATTGCACTATGTCAGACTACTACAATAAAATCTTGTATTCCGGATACCACCGCATCCATCTTTTACGATCACTGGGCTTTATCTTGATACACTCATTACCATGGCGACAACAACAACAATGGATCGCGCCGAGTGTATGATAAGAACAAAATGGGGAAAAACGTGTGGTGGTGGTCCGGTGCTCGGAAGAGGACTTTCATTCAAGGATTGCTGGAGGTATGTTAACATACTTTTAATATGATACGGCCTGCAAGCAGGCACCAAAACGCTATGTAGACTAGCAAGCTAGTACCAGCACTAACGGTTGTATGTAAACATGCTGGCGTTCTATCGAATCATGCTCTAAAGTTTCGGTGTGTGTGAAGTAATTTAATTACAATAAAGTAATTTAATTCCAGTAAGTTAGCACCCATTACACTGGAAAACACCATTTTTGTTGAGTTACGTCTGACAGCTGTTTTTAACAAATTTTTGGATGCGGAATCCAAAACGGATCTCAGTTTTTCTCTATCACGTCAAGTTTTTGAACAAAGTGCGAATAAAGGAAATATATACCTCTGTAAATAAAACGCTAATATGGAATAGTTACAAGCTTTGAAAACGGAAAACAAAACCACCATAAAATGAAATAGAACTTACAAAGCTACTACGCCCATGGTTACAAGGTTGAGAAAAGCAAGCACAAATGCTTTTAATTCCTACTATGCTTGCTTTCTGTTTGCAGATATTGATAGTACTGACCTATTGGAAGCTGCACACTCCTCTCACCCCACTGTCTCAATTGTGACTGTACAAACAAGTTGCCACGTAGCTGTAGATGAGTCCAATCGTAATCAGCGGGCAAGTCTTACTACAGCTAATCAGTCGAATTTTGTTAACCTGGCGGGTAAGATGTGGAGAAAGAAACTTGACGTGCTCGTAAAAAACTGACTGCAATTTTGGAATCAGCATGCCAATTTTAGTTTTAATCAGCATAAAAATCTAACTCAACAGAATTTTTTTTTCAAATTGTTGCCGTTTTATTTCTGTCATGTTGTAATGTTGGTTTGACCTGACTGATTAGAATACATGACCTGACTGGAGAATACTTTTGAAGATACTCAGTATGCAGTAGTTACAGTAAGTAGTTACAGTAAATGAACAAGTCATTTAAATAGACACATTGCTGCGGACGTCAGCCTCACAGTTCTGAGGACCAGGGTTCAATCCCCGGCCCCGCCTGTGTGGAGTTTGCATGTTCTCCTCGTGCCTGTGTGGGTTTTCTCCGGGCAGTCCGGTTTCCTCCCACATCCCAAAAACATGCATGAATTGGAGACTCTAAATTGCCCTTAGGTGTGAATGTGAGTGCGAATGGTTGTTTGTTTGTATGTGCCCTGCGATTGGCTGGCAACCAGTTCAGGGTGTACCCCGCCTCTTGCCCGATGATAGCTGGGATAGGCTCCAGCACGCCCGCGACCCTAGTGAGGAGAAGCGGCTCAGAAAATGGATGGATGGACATTGCTCCGGATCGGTTATCGTTTTTTTAAACTCGCTAATCGGTGATCGGCCTAAAAAATCCTGATTGTGTAAAGCCTCGTTAGCACAATTCTTCAATTCTGAGGACCCGGGTTCAAATCCGGCCTCGTCTGTGTCGAGTTTGCATGTTCTCCCCATGCCTGCGTGGGTTTTATTACATGGGAGTGCTGTCAAAGACAAAAGGTAAGCAGCGCTGCAATGTTAGCACAGCTTTTGAAGTGTTGAAGTGCTCCATCCGCGAGTGAAAATGTTCTGTTTTCTTATCTCTTTTTCTGCTCGCCTTTGTCTTCAGACTAGTCTATCCTGTTTGAGACCAAGTCATTGTCCTGTTTGAGACCCAGTCATCGGTCAAACCCTGGTCATAATGGTAGGGAAAGCCCATTAGCCTCCGTAGAACAGAAGGTGGGTGAACAGCGGCTCATTTACATGAGACAGAATCAATCTCGATGTTAAGTGTACTTTAATTCTTAATCTTTTGTGTATTTTGACCAAAGAATGTCAGAGACCCTTTATGAAGACACACATGGGAATTGTTTCAAATTCTGAAAAAAATAAATTTCATATTATGTCTCCTTTAAAGAGAGAATAAAGACTGAGCTCATTACCATTTGCAACATTGAGGAAACACCTGTTGTTCCCCCGAGCCTTGTTGGTTAGGTCCTCTGTGATGTCCATGTGTGTGTGAACCTCATCCCGAATTTCTTCAAGGGCAGCATAGAGGTCTGCTTCCCAGTAATCCTTATCCAAGTGCTCTATGAGCTCAGCTAGCTGGACCTGGAACAAACAGAGCGAGAGACTCCATGTCAAAGCCAAGATACATCACTAAATATTTTAAAAGCAGTAAGGCAGTAATTATAATGTAATAATATACAATAACTGAATAGCAGACATCTGCCGTGAGTAATGGATGACTTACCTTGGTGCTGTAGTACCAGATTGTTTTGTCCTCCTGCTCCCCATCTTCTTCTCTGTAGGGGAGAAGGGGGAGGACACACAGCAGATTATGTTTGTAATAACATGGGACGATATGGCACAAATCATATCAATAATCAAATCAAATCAGGTCAAATGAATAATAAACTTGTGGTTGAGCCTACTTTTTGATGCCTGCGTATACTGAATCTTTACCACGTATTGTAATAACCAAATCAAATGAACCCCAATGGTTTACATATATAAAACAAAACAAATTTCCCCAAACACGCTCAATGTTTAAGTTTTAAATTCATTTAAAAAGCAATACAGACAATCATACTTATGAAGGGATTCCTGATCCTACTTGATTTAAGTTCTCATGACATCTACAACCCCAATTCCAATGAAGTCGGGACGTTGTATTAAACATAAATAAAAACAGAATACAATAATTTCCAAATCATGTTCAACCTATATTTAATTGAATACACTACAAGTACAAGATATTTAATGTACAAAAAAGGTGGGAAAGGTGGTAAAAAAGACTATGAAAGTTGAGGAATGCTCATCAAAGACCTGTTTGGAACATCCCACAATTTAACAGGCTAATTGGAAACAGGTGATTGCCATGATTGGGAAAAGGAGCTTCCCTGAATTGTTCAGTCATTCACTAGCAAAGATGGGGCGAGGTTCACCTCTTTGTAAACAAGTGCGTGAGAAAATAGTCGAACAGTTTAAGGACAATGTGCCTCAATGTACAATTGCAAGGAATTCAGGGATTTCCTCATCTACGGTCCATAATATCATCAAAAGGTTCAGATAATTTGGAGAAATCACTGCATGTAAGCGGCAATGCCGAAAACCAACATTGAATGCCCGTGATCTTTGATCCCTCACTGCATCAAAAAACGACATCAATATGTAAATGATGTCACCATATGGACTGAGGAACACTTCAGAAAACCAATGTCAGTAAATACAGTTCAGCGCTACAGCTGTAAGTCCAACTTGAAACTCTACTATGCAAAGCAAAAGCCATTTATCAACAACACCCAGAAACGCCGCCGGCTTCTCTGGGCCCGAGCTCATCTAAGATGGACTGATGAAAAGTGGAAAAGTGTTCTGTGGTCCGACGAATCGACATTTCAAATTGTTTTTGGAAATTGTGGACATCGTGTCTTCCGGGCCAAAGAGGAAAAGAACCATCCGGACTGTTATGGACGCAAAGTTCAAAAGCCAGCATTTGTGATGGTATGGGGCTGTGTTCGTGCCAATGGCATGAGTAACTTACACATTTGTGAAGGCACCATTAATGGTGAACGG
The DNA here is from genome assembly GCF_024500275.1 of Phycodurus eques. NCBI lineage: Eukaryota > Metazoa > Chordata > Actinopteri > Syngnathiformes > Syngnathidae > Phycodurus > Phycodurus eques. Next base: position 7,884,479 of record NC_084530.1, read on the forward strand.
TACATACAGGTTTTGGAGAAACATATGCTGCCATCCAAGCAACGTCTTTTTCATGGATGCCCCTGCTTATTTCAGCAAGACAATGCCAAACCACATTCTGCACGTGTTACAACAGGGTGGCTTCGTCGTAAAAGAGTGCGGGTACTAGACTGGCCTGCCTGCAGTCCAGACCTGTCTCCCATTGAAAATGTGTGGCGCATTATGAAGCGTAAAATATGACAACGGAGACCCCGGACTGTTGAACAGCTAAAGCTGTACATCAAGCAAGAATGGGAAAGAATTCCACCAAAAAAGCTTCAACAATTAGTGTCCTCAGACGTTTATTGACTGTTGTTAAAAGAAAAGGTGATGTAACACAGTGATAAACATGACCCTGTCCCAGCTTTTTTGGAACGTGTTGCAGCCATAAAATTCTAAGTTAATGACTATTTGCTAAAAACAAGTACGTTTATCAGTTTGAACATTAAATATATTGTCTTTGTAGTGTATTCAATTAAATATAGGTTGAACATGATTTGCAAATCATTGTATTCTATTTTTATTTATGTTTCACACAATGTCCCAACTTCAATGGAATTGGGGTTGTACTTGCTTGATTTTGAAATGAGCAGCAGCATAACAGCTCCCCTTAAAATAGGTGTACTTGTGGGTCTCTAGATTTCCTAACTAGAGCTGAGATAAAGATTCTGCAATACCCATCTATATTTCAGAAATATAGATAACAGCAACTTTTTTCTTAGTATGGTCCATTCTCTTTAGTTGTATGTCAAACCATAATCTCTATTCTATACTCACACGCTTTGTGCCTGCGCCAAAATTAACCAAACTTTCTTCTGCGCGTCTTATCTGCATTCGCACACAGCCCACAAGGGATGAAGAATAGTAACACGGCACCTGCTGGAGGACACTTTGCTGAGCAGCTCCAAGCACAGGAAGCGCATGAGGGAAGGGAAAGAAACAATGCTAAAATGTTGAGCCACTGGGCCTCTTAAATCTTGTATAGCTCAGGTGATCCATACCCAATGATTTATGAAGCGGGCCCTTGGCTGCTGCAGCACCAGCACACACTCACCATCTGTCTGTTTAATGTCAAGATGATAACCCGCTGGCTAAGTGGACAGATGAGATTGGGATCTACCTTGAAATCAGAACCATAGTGAATTGTATCAATGATAGGAACTTTATACTGTCAATACAGTATGTAGTCTGCAGTCATTTTGCATTGTATATCAACAAACAACTATGCAAGCCTCCTCCAGAAAAGCACACAATAAGGAAACTAGAAATGGGTGCTTGTAGAAAATAATGTATTTCAATGGACATGGCCATTCTATAATTGTTTATGTTTGTGCATTGTGTTTTTATTAAGTTGCTCAACAACAATCTGGTTATGACAGTAAGCTCAGCTCAAATGTCACTAACGTCATCGTTTGAATGACAATAATCTACAAGGGGGAAAAGACTAACAATTTAAATTTAACAAAGCAATATCTCTCTATGTTGAAATCCCAAGTACTACACACACAAATTCAACGTGATACAAATAACACTTGACCTGTTTTCTGCACACACAAAAATCTGAGGTTAATGAATCAATGTATCCTGCAGTGGGATACAACAATGTCATGCAATTGCAGCGCAAATAACACAAACAGTCCCACAAAATTGGAAGATGTTTCACTGAAGATTTACAACCCACTAATTAGTACAACTAACCAAATTATTTACAACTAATGCAACTAATTGTCTTGACACATGAATAAACTACAATAGCACTGTAAAGGAAAAATACATCAGCATCAAAATGTATCCATCACACCCATCTCCTTCATATGCACACATATTGTTATACAGAATCCATCCATTATTTACCTTAAGCTTTTATCATGTCCTCATTAGGGTAAAGTTTGCGTCAGTTTTGAACGTGTTGGGGGGTGAGAAAAAAAAAAGGAACAAACAATAAGGATCCGGGTTTGCTTCGATTTAACTTTTGCCAATTACCATGTCTACACAGAGAAAGAAAAAAATATATTTTTTAGCAAGAACATTTGGTATTTTTTCAGTGCGTTAGTGATAGTAAGTTAAAATGACTTTGGGTGATTATGCTATTATACTGGCAATATAAAAAGTCTACACACCCCAATTCAAATGCCTGGCTTTCGTGATATAAAAAAAACCCAACTAAGATTAATCATTTCATAACTTTTCCCTCCATTAATGTGATCTATAACCTGTACAACTCAGTTAAAAAAAATAATTTGAGAGGGGAAATAAAAATAACCAACTGCGATAATGTGGTTGCAAAGTGTGCACACCACACCATCTTATAAATGGGGATGTGGCTGTGTTCAGAATTAATTCACTTTCAAGCTCATGTGGGTATTGTCATGTGGGTATATATATATATATATATATATATATATATATATATATAGGGTGTCAGCTAGGCTTTACACGATCAGGAATTTTGGGGCCGATCAGCGAGTTTAAAAAAACGATAACAAGATGGAGGAATGTGTCTATTTAAATGACCTGTTCATCTACTGTATATACTTGTGTACTTAATTGCTCAAAAAATTATATTTACAATAAATAATGTATTTTTGTGCCTCTATCTATGCCAGTGAGGCATAGTGACAGACAGAACAAATGAATGGTCTTCTGTTAGATGGCAGGAAGTAAATACAGTAATTAATGTATCCACTTTTTGTGACATTTTTGTTTGTTGGTGTGCCGTGAGATTTTTCAATTGTAAAATATGTTCCTTGGCTCCATAAAGGTTGGAAATCACTGGTCTAGTCAGATCGTGTATTCTAATCAGTCAGGTCAAACCAATATTACAACATGATGGGTGCTAACTTACTGTAATTAAATTACTTCATTTTTAATTAAATGACTTCACCCACACCGAAACTTTAGAGCATGATTCGACAGAAAGGCGGCATGTTTACGTACAATCGTTAGCGCTAACAATAGCTTGCTAGGCTACATCACGTTTTTGTTGCCTGCTTGCGAGCCGTATCGTATTAAAAGTACGTGAACATACCTCAAGCAAGCCTTAAATGAACGTCCTCTACTGTCCTGAGCACCGATGACCCCCAACACACGTTTTCCTCCATTTTGTTTGTCTTGTCAAGTTGACAAGATGAACCCCAATTATCGTAAAAAACGTGATGCGGTGGTATCGGAATACATTTATGGCAGTAGTCTGACAGTGCAATCTTGAAAGAGCAAATTTGTCTTGTAGTCTGATCCGGCCGGGCATTACGTGTTCTCTGTCTCAGATGTGTTGTCTGTTGCACACCACCGACATGTTTTTTTGGGCTATTTTTTTAAAATAACCTTATTGGCCGTCCGATATTTACAGGACTACGCCAAAAGACACGCGACAAGGCTAAAAATAAACTAGCTTTTGGATTCAAATATACTGTGCACGATGGCGACGCGGAGTAAATGTCTTTTGCGGAGCCGATCGATGAAGTAATTGATCGGATCGGCGAATTATGACATTATAGCTGATAAGCATAAAATGCTAATTATCGGCCGATACTGATAAGGCCGATAAAATCGGCGTAAGGTCTAGGGTCAGCACACACCTGTCACCATTTAAAGTGCTTCTGATTAAACCCAAATAAAGTTCAGATGTTCTAGCATGCTTTTCCTATCATTTTTGTAGTCACATCATGCAGCACAAGCCATAGTATCGCTTTAAGAAAGTCATATGACCGCTGTATTGCTCGTACCTGTCACCGCATGACGCCGCGCCAAACTGTTTATAAGGACCGCATCTGTCAACGGGATGTGTCTCCGCCAAAATAATTATGGATTTTTTTCAGCATATTTCTTCCCTTCAATCCATTGTGATAGAGACCAAAAGGAAATTTTACGCCATGTGAGACCATTTTTGTCTCATAACCCCCAACAGCATTGGCAAATAAGGTATTTGTTTTGTCTTGTTTGTTTGTTTCATCCTGTTCCTCTCGGTTTCCGCTTGATCCATCAGAATTAAAATCCCTTTCAAAGTAACTACAGTTTAAATGATTAATTTTATTTTCAGAAGGTTGGATGATGCATTTGTGCGACTGAACTATCCAATAAGTAAATAAAAGCGCCTCCTCGCACAAAGCAATCGTGGCATGGAAGTCACAAAATAAAACTGCCAACCTATATAAATTCACTTCCACAACAAATATTGTGAATTTCTATATTTTTTAAATTATGTCAAGAACATTACCATGGGACAGTTATTGAAGTATACTATGTAGAAGGATAAAATGATTATATGACTATTACTTATTCTGGACACTGTCCAATTGCACAACATAATCATTACTCTATATATTGTTGTTTGAATGTATTTATTGCATCAACCTTGTCATGGCGGACCCAGTTGTGTCACAAATCCAAAAGTCATCCTTATCGTTGTGCACGTCTGTTCTGCAACTACAGGAAATGTTTGGTTGAGGTTATTGCTGCCAAAGAAGGGTCAACTAGTTGTCAAATCCAAGGGTGGACTTAGTGTTTGCTCCCTGATCTGTTTTGCTCCCTGATCTGGGAATATTTACGTTATGCGCTATAAAATTGTGAAAATATATGATTGTTTGTGTGGTATTAGTTCAGGGAGAGTGTTTGTTCATTCTTGTGATTTAGATGGTCAAAACTATAATTTTCCAAAGGATTCACATACTTTTTCTCCCACTGTATTGTGTTTTTAAAAAAAACATTTTTTTACATGTAACTGTGGCTAAAAAGCGAACTGTGGTGGAGAGTCTTTCTGCTGCTGAAATGCTTGAGTGCTATCAATAAAGGGAATTATCATTGCCAACAGCCTCTCAAATATACTCAGTCTATCCTATGTTATCGCCCGTGTGCCCTCTCTGTATTTTTTGCTGACAGTGAACTATTGCTACAGCAGCCATGACAATTCAGTTCTTCCTTGAAAATCATGTCGTGTTGTTTGTAGTGCAATTAAATAATACAGTGGGTCTTCAAAAAGTTGTTTCCTGAAAAAATAAAACACCAGGGGTCATAGTTTTTTGTTGCACAGAGTAGGTACTGTGCAAGGTTCAGCAAGGCTTGAAATTGTTTTCCCTTTAAGGAGCATTTTTGCTAATTATTTTTTTCATTTGAGGAGCAACTTTCTAATTTTGAGGAGCAATTTTTTGCAGGTTAAATGCAAAGGGACCTGCAGCAAGGGTTTTATTAATAAAAGTATGACAATATAACGGGGGACCTGAAAGGAGAGCTCCAGCTATCGAATATTTTAGTAATCAAGTGTATTTTTGCTTGGTAAAGAGGAATTATGAGGAGCGGTTCTGCTAATTATTTTTTTCCTTTGAGGAGCAACTTTCTAATTTTGAGGAGCAATTTTTTGCAGGTTAAATACAAAGGGACCTGCAGCAAGGGTTTTATTAATAAAAGTATGACAATATAACGGGGGACCTGAAAGTACATCGGTGACGTAAGCGCGTTGTGTCACATATGCCCCTGCGTGTCTCCATCTCCGTGGAGACTGTGATTCGTAGTTTTGCTTTTCAATCTGTTTTTTTTTAGTCGAAAAATGCAAATTTTAACTCACAAACGGCGATGTGAGACCGCTTAATTCGAGCCTTGTTCAGTGACGACTATAATTTGTTCGCAATTGTCCAGTTCTTTCTAGTTCAGCCACATTGCTCAGTGTGGTGGTTAGCAGGTGGACTTTGTAATGTGGGACGAAGCCAGAGTACCGAGACAAAACCCACTCAAGCACAGGGAGAACATGCTAACGCCACATAAAAAGGCAAGACTCAAGATTCGAACCGCAAACCTTAGAACTGTGAGGCAGCCGTGCTCACCACAATCCACCGTGCAGTCTGTCATTACAATGAATAATCAAGAAAATATCAAAATAAATGTTAAAAAATACCCTCTATCTCTATGGTTAAATATTAAGAGTGTAAAATGAAATTCTGGAGTCTTCACAAAACTTTCCCAGATCGTCTAGACAGCCTGAAATTGGTTTGTTGTGTGTGAGCTTGCAAAGAAACACATTTTGACGGTCAAGGTAAATATTGTGGACTTACACGACAATGCGGCGGGTCAGAAACCAGTATTTGCGACTGTGCCGGTCATATCCGACTGGCAGCTGGCGAAGGAAGGGTCTGGTCTTCTGTATTTCGGGGATGCAATCGGCCACACCGGGCACCTTGTGCGCCACACACACCTCGCACTGCCACTCGTCCTCCGGCACTTCCTGCAGTGGAGGCTTCACACACTCCAGATGGTAAACGGCTGCACATGTCTCGCAGCACAACAAGTCGCCGAGGCGGTGGCACACCCGGCAGTGGTCGTCGTAGGCTACTACGCCTTCTGACATGAGCTCTTCCCTGGCGATGTTGGTCGCCAGGAATTGGTCCACAAGAAACTGAAGTACTTTGATTTTACTCTCCAAGGGTTCAAACGGGTAATCCTCTCCTTCCTGGAACGGGAGAATGTGTCGGTATTCCGGGTCACTCTCACAGTATGCCCGCAAAACCTCTGGCCAGGTCATACCATCCACAAAATAAAGTGTGGAATTGACAGAATCCTTCACATCGGCAGGCCCAAAGGTGGTGTTGGAGGTGTCCTCCTCTCGGAGTATAGCCTTGAGCAGCGAGATGTGGGTCTCTGCCAGGAGCATACACTGCTCCTGGCTGGCAACCGCCGCGCAAAAATCCTCAAAACGGAAAGGGGAGAGCCGCAGCACCGTGCCGAAGTTGCGGAGAACCTCGTACACAGCAGACACGTTGAGGAGCTGTGAGCTAGGAACCAGGAGGTCCTCGGAGGACTTGGGAAGCTCCAAGAGGGGAATGTCTTGTGCCTCAAGGACAGGAGACTGTGGTTGCACCACCCGACTCCTTCGTCGACCTATCGGCGACAACAAAACACAGCCAGGAATGAGAGGAAGAAAGACATGATTGCAGATGACCACAATGTATGAAATTAACAGTATTTCTCTAGATTGGGTTAGGGTCTCTCCTGTGATTTTTACATTTTCCTTGGTAACATGGTGATATTGAAAGGGCTTTGTGTGGAAGGATCAAATGTGGTCATCACACATGTTCCTGACAACCCTTCAATGCACTCATGACCAAATGTTAAGCGTTTTTTATTTTTATTTTGTTCTACATCTTCAAGGTCAGCATTTGGTTTGTTTTTTTGTCACTTTAAGTGATGTTTCAAATAAACACACTTTCTTTTCAAATTAGTTTTCATTTGGCATTGCAGCACTGACTCTTCCACAAATAATGTGGCGAGGGATCAGCTTGCTATGAAACGGGTCAAACAGGGTTGACTTTTAGTTCATTATTCTGCACCACGACAGCGAATTTGTGCGCGATACGTGTGGTGTGAAAAGTGCCAAACTATACAGTATGCGGCATGCGCTATGAAGCCGTGACAGTGAATACTTCTTCTGTGTCAAGTCGTCTGTGACAATTCTTCATGTCTTCAGACAAAGTGGCATGGCCAATTTCAGATAGTATTTAATCTGGAGTTCCATTCCTCCAATGGTGACATAACCCAAATTTGTAGGTAAGTGGGAGTGCACCGTAGTCTATCACTAAGCTACACTAATGCAGTAGTAAAGTTATAATTTCAGTAAATATAGTGTTACCTTGAGTTTAATTTGTTCTGTGACTGAATTCGTAACTACATTTACTCATATCTCAAATTGGGGGCGAGATGTGGGTTAACTTGGCGGATCTTGTGGCGTTTGCTGCTGCCATCTAGCGGCAGCCTATCTGAAACTTGCTCGTACCTCAAATTTTGGTGCAATTGAAAGTGAAGGTACCACTGTATATGTATGAAATCACTTGCAGGCCATAAGTATAAAACAGTCAAATAAAAAACAGGAATTACTGCGATAACTGAGGGTGTCTTCTTCTCCCGCATGAAATATTTTTGCATTGCTGAACAAACAAGTTGACTACAGGCCATTTGTAACCTCAACATTTGTGGACCGTGGTACAGTATCCCCCTTTTCCTTGTATAGGCTCACATTTATCCTAATATTTAGGTCATCTGCTAGTGTGACTGGGCTGTAGTTAAATAGCATGACTGTGAGATAGCGTCACTTGCAAAAGGAAATAACAACAAGAGAAATAATCAGTTTTATAAAACAAATGTGGTCAGTTTTAAAATTGTAAAACCTTATTTGGGAATTTGAATTTGGAGCTTCTGGTAAGAAGTTCAATCCATCTCTCAACTTTCTATATTACTTATCTTAATTAGCCTGTCCCAACTGACACCTTAGCTGAGAAACGGCCAAAGAAGTTCAGTGAAGAACAAAAATATTTTTTTGTTTTGAGTGATGGATATGTTTTGGTATGTTGTCAACTGTCCCAAAATATTACAAACATGATCTAACACTGTGATGCACTAACAAATGACTATTCCCCCCCCACCCCCAGCAAAAACCTCCATAGATAGAAGTGGATCTGATCTGTCTACCTGATTAATGCACGGGTGGTTGCTGTGGTAACGACATGTAACGAGTTGACGTTTGCAACAAGTGGCGAAAAAAGGGCGCCTCGCTTCAAAACAAAGACTTGTCAAACTAATTCGGGATCCTGCTGCAGGACACGCTGCTGAACCGTTTGCCCGCTTAAGAGTTCATAACTTTGAAACCGTTGTTATTATCATACATATTTTGTAATGACGAGTAATACACGAGACAGCAATAGCTTAATAATAAGACGGCGCCGTTCTTGTGTGTTTTTTACAAGTTGTATGAGAACTATAATTGGGTGAGGACTCAAGTGCAGAAACGCAGTGACTAAAAAAGTAACATTTCTAACTTCAATACAGTTTTTTTTTTTTTTTTTGCGCGTAAAAGGCGCTGCGAAGTTAGGGTGGGGGGAAAAATCTGTTTAACGGAAGAAAATGTACGTCTTTTCTACACACTGACCGGTACAACGAGCGGATCGGACAAAAGTGTATTAACCACGCAAGTCGGCTGAAGCGTGGGGCATTACTTTGCAAAGCGGCGGCCAGCGGTGCGAGTGCACGGTAAACAAAGGCCCGTTTCTCCGTGGAAGCTCCATTTTGAATAATGCGCCTTGCTTTGGCTTTTGATCTAAAAATAAAATGCACTCTTGAAGAGATGCAATTCCCACGCGGTGCATTTGCAAAGGGACGCACGCGTACCTGGGGGGCTCCCGAGCGTGCTGTGGCTCCTTGTACTACTCTCCGTGCAGTGGCTGGCATTATCCTCATCTTCATCTGCTCGTTCCTCCAGATAGTCCAAGTCGTTTGGCAGGGCCTCCTGCTCCTCCTCCTCCTCCTCTTCTTCATCTTCTTCTTCTTCTTCTTCAAGATCGGACGAAGGGTTGTCGTTCAGGAGTTCATCTTCCTCCGATCGGTAGCTTAAATTGTCGTCCTCCTCGTCGCTGTTGTCGTCGTACACCACCTTGGTCGGAGGCCGCCTCCCTCCGCCTCTACTGCCGCGGCCGCCTCTCGACCCCCTGCCTCTCCCTCTGCCTCCTCTCCCCCGCGATGCCGCGCTCCCCTCAGAGTCGGCGGCGGCGGCTCCAACTTTCTTGCGGCCCCGGGACAAATGAAAGTTCTCTCGGCCCGAAATGTCCGTCTCCACCTCGGCGGCGGACCCGGTGACACAACTGCCGTCGGTTAAGCCGCGACCACGACCCCGTCCCCTGGCTCGTCCCCGTCCCCGCATCCCTCTGCCCCTTCCACTCCGGGAGCCGCGGGTTGGCCCGGGTGAGCCGTCCCGCATCCCGGCCACCAGTTTGGGCGGCCTTCCTCTTCTGCCCCTCATTATTGGAGAGCGCCTCTTCTGTTCCGCTTCAATCTCGGAGCCGCGAGACGCCACGCGCAACGAAGAAAAACGAGGAAAGGAGACACAAACGGCTCATGCGAAAGTTCCCCAGAAGTTCCCACCAGCCCACGGTCTCAATTTTGGGGCGGAAAGCTTAAAGTGAATGGCCGGTGTCCCACTCTGGGTCGCCAACCGACGCCATTTTTCTTATCGGCTCTCTCTCTGTTGAAAACACAGAAGGCCTCAAACCTGCGTCAAGCTAACTGTCGTTCACAGGGATTTCGCCGGAAGCACAGCTTCATGACCATCAAAGTAAAATAAAGACCGCATCGCGACGCAAATTACACACACTCACAGAACGTTACATGGACGCCATAAAATTCCAGAAGACATAACAATTTACTTAAATTCCACACAAACTGCACTCTTTGCTCAATTATTATGCAGTCAAATCGACGAGTGCCTTTTAGGAAGCACTGTCTTTTTGAATCCTCACTAACTTGACACCACGAAACGCCAATGGTGTTTAATCACGTGACTCACTATTCTACAACAAACGCAATTTGCATGCTAGTTCACAAAACGAGATACACACGCAAACACTCTGTGCTGACAGTTCTTTATTGGAATTGTCTCATTGTGGTCTGGTGGACCTGATTTGCTCGGAAGCACAGTGAATGCAGTCGCTGCTCATTTGCTGATATGGCGCCATTGTGGTGAAGGCGAGCGAGGCAAGGAGATATCCGTTGTGCACAGCCACCTGAGCAAGTCGTCATAAAGTCAAAGCGACTTGGGAGCAAGGAAATTGTATGAACGTGTTCACGTTTTATCTAACCTTGATGTCGCCTTTTCCTTGAGTAATACAGTAGTTTTCAGTTCAGTTAAAAAAAAAAAAAAGGAGTATTTATGTATGACTATTATGATTTGTGGTCCTCGAAAGACGCAAGTTGTCGTGGCCGAGTGGTTAAGGCGATGGACTAGAAATCCATTGGGGTCTCCCCGCGCAGGTTCGAATCCTGCCGACAACGTCCTTTTGGCTTTCAACGTGACACTCAATCAGTCAACAAATCTGGGTTCGTTTGCAGGTATCAAGAAAACTTGAAACCTGACGTTTTATAGAGCTTACCAGCATTCGTTTCAGTTCCAGTAGTTTAGAGAGAGCACAGCCAATCTTAATTTATTTAAAAGGCTACTCAGTATTGTGCAAAAAAAAAATTAGCTTAGGCCTATACCAAAATATTCTGTTAATTTTATTCAACTATTTTATAATGCTCAAAACTTATAAACAGAGTGTTGAAAAATATTGAAGTTTAAAATTTTGAAGTTGAATTTTGAATTGTTTCCAAGTTTGATCTCATTTTAGGCCAAATTAAAAAGGTTTTATTGTCTTGCAAATGAAGTCAGCCCATGTGCCCTCCCTCTGAACAACTGTCGGTTGCTTTACTGTAAAATCCTTCCTTTTCTTTAATATTTTTAAAAGTCTCAATCCATTTTAAATAGATTATTACCAGTAAAGAAATGCTTCCTTGTTCAGTCCTAGTCCAAATGAATCTTTTGAGTCTTTTTAATGGCGAGAATGATCTTTCCACATACAGTGTTGTAGCCGGCACAGTTAGCACAAGCTGGAATAACTGTCACCTCCGGTACAGTTTGGATCAAATGCTTTTCGGTAAAAAAAAAAAAAAAAAGAGAAGCTGTCTGGGAGTTTTGCATTCATTGCCCACCATTTGTTAGCTTTGAAGTGCTGTTTATGCTTTTTGTTCTTTTGTGAAGGATTGTGCAAGTTGCGGTGAGGCTAGCTGCCATGATTAAATCATGGACATTACTTTTTTTTTTTTTTGCTTTTTTTTTTTTATACATTTTTTTAATGCATTGAAACGTAATACATCTTGAGTTCTGGTGGCTAGCTTTTGGACACAGGATTAAATCCATTCCAGGTGAAAATGTAGAAGGAGATACGATGTTCAAAGTTTTATTTAAAAGAATTCCATAGAAACCTAAAAAAGTTCTATAAGCTCAATAGAATACTGTCCCATATCTTGTTTTATCTTCATGTGTTGGAGCTCTTGAAGACTTCCCTCAACTTTTCCAAGTTCAGAAAATAGTCTCACCTGTGGATACACGAGGTCATAGTGTTAAAAACAATCCCATTTAAATTGTCACTTTGATACTCTTAGTAAAGAGAACATTTAAAAAAAAAAAAAAAAAAAAAAATTAAAATAGTTTTAATGTTTGCAATCTCATGTTTTTTTAAATTAAAATATTATTTGATTCACACTTCTAAAACCATAATGCTTCAACTGATGGGGATAAGCAGGACGTACCTGAGACTTAATATAGCTGTGGAGGTTTAGCAGCAGGCCTTTGGCCTCTGGAGTCATGACTAGAACTGTAAAATGAGCATCCAACAACAAGCAAACCCAATCCATAATCTAAAAGGGAAGGAAAAAAAAAAACATCCAATTGAAGAATTTCTTAACTAGAATGTCATAACCTACATTTGTTTACAGCTATTGTGGTATAAAAACAGTATTTGCACTCTTAAGATGCAACCGGTAACACTTGCAATGAATAAAACAAGTCAAATTAATGACTTTTTCATTTGCATGTGAAACAACACAATATATATTGCTAGTGTGTGGTCAGTTTATCACCATGACATCTGGTCGTTACATTTCAGCAACTGTTTTACATCATATTTCATTTAATTCACACAATTCATTCTAATTATTGTTACAGACCTGCGTCAGACTGGGTGATCGATAGCCATGGCTCTGAGGAAAAGTTTCTTGATTATATTTTAAGTAGAGGAAGTGCAGATACTGGAGGAAAAGCTTAATAGGATGAGAAAGAAGATTCATTATTAACTGAAAAATACACCTGATGAAGCAATGCTCGATTTGTATATAACTACACCACACTATAATGTAAAACTGGCCGAATAGAATACAAAACCAGAGGACTAGATTGGACCAACAGTGTGTGCACAATATAAAAACACATTCCTACATTCCCAGAATGAGAAAATATAGTGCAACTCACGAACTTACAATAACGTGTTGGGATGAAAGGTCTTTCAAATGTGGGAGAAGAAGGTCATCGCTGTACGCCGTCTGCAGGACCTCATTCCTTCACAGCACCGGTCAAGATTCAAAACCAGTTTTACACCATGTATAATTCTCAAGACTATACACTGATATAATGTACTTGCATTGACATCACCACCTGAATAGTTCATGCGAGTACGTGCGCGCCAGGTAAAGGATACAGTAAAGCAGCCTTTTGTAATCCCACTGGACAGCTTTGTTCCGGTGGCGTTTTATTCTCTTCGTCTGCTTTTGTCATTGTAACGTCTGAGTGGTCCTCCGAAGAGGTGGAGTTAAAACCATTCTGCAAGCCAACTTGACCATGTTCCCTGGAGGTCAGAGTTTCCATAAAGGAGACGCTGTCAGGCTCCAGGTTCACTTTCTCTGCCTCGTTGTCTGGCATACTGTGAGAGAATGTTTAATACATCCATTTCATGTTACAGTATTCTAAAAGCAAAACAATTTTGCAAATGATATATATTTTTTTCATTTGTAAATTTGCTTTCTGTGTCGGAATTCTACCTAATGAAGGCCTTCAGGCAGGTGCATGTGACAGCTTCAGGGATGTCAGGGAAGAACTGTAAACACATCTGACACAGGAAGTAATCCTTCTTTTCCAGGGCCAGTTGCACAAGGTCAGGGCACACGCTGAAAAGGGATTCCAATCAATGTTTGTTTGTTTGACATGATTACACCAAACATTTCTGTGGCGATGACAACAAAAGTAGATTTAGATTTTAATTAAATACAATGACTTAACGATGCCTGTAACAATGCTGAGTCAAAGAAATTGAACATATGTATGAAATCTAAATAATCCCGTACATTTAGTCCCAGATCAGATTACGTCAAAACTTTATTGAAGTGCAAATTTGATGTGCAAGGACAATAAAGAATACATCCAAAGTCCTTCTAAGAGAAAAACACCAACAAAAATCACAACCAGCTTCTACTAACCTGTGACAGAGAGACTGGGTATGTACTAGCTGTGCCAGCGTGGTTGGCGAATAGAAGGCGGTATCAGCCAAGCTGCGGGAAACCAGCGACGATGCCAGCTGTCCTACTGACTGATTCAGGTCCTGGGTATCTGCTCTGGAAAAGAGGCCTTCCACTTCTTTCTGTACTTCCTCTACCGATGCTGTCTAAATTACAAAAAAGAAATGAGGTATTATTTCATCTCAGAATTGTACCATACAGGACCAACAATCAACGCATGGTGGTAGGCAACCATAACATATGCCATTACCAAAGTATGAACTATAAGTGTAGCTGATCAACTAAGTGGGGAAGTTGTAAACTATCCATCCATGCATTTTCTGTACCGCTTATCCTCACTAGAGTGGCGGGCGTGCTGGAGCCTATCCCAGCTATATTCGGGCGAGAGGCGGGATACATCCTGAACTGGTCGCCAGCCAATCGCAGGGCATATAGAAACAAACAACCATCCACACTCACATTCATACTTACGAGCAATTTAGAGTCTTCAATTAACCTACAGTTGTGGACTACATTACACTATAACATTTATCAACCTTTCAACCCTTTGCCAAAAACCGTACAGTTAGAAACCTGTTCCAAAAACAACTAAAACAAACAACTAAATATCCAAATCTATCTCAGTGGATTACAATAAAAATTATTACCTTGATGAGCTCCAGAACTTGCTCAACTGTTAAACTGGGGGACATCTGGCTCTTACGTGCACTTCTCTGGGAAGATAGAAGACTAATTCAGGATCACCTGTGCATCATGAAGCCACAAAACTCTACAGGTGGCATACAAGACTAACGCGACAACATTGTACACTCAGCCCGGTTCACAATATACCAGTCTGTCAGCCAATCTGTACCATCATTTTTTTTAAGGATTTGGGATTTATAGCAAACTAACAGCCTGTTAATTGGAATTATCTTTAGAAGGTAATTATAATTTACAAACCAACTTCCTGGTCTCCATTGTTCTTGAGGGCTGAGTTTTGTCTTCATGTAAGATGTTGTTCCAAGAAGGCACTGACACTAGCGGTCTGGATTCTGTCAAATTTAAATGAAAACACATTTAACTGAGTAACCAATCAGTTCAGGGATTCCATTCACCGGGGTGCCAAACTCATTTTTGGGGCAGGCCACATCGTAGTTTCCCTCAGAGACCCTTCAAGACTGTGAACCCATATAAATGTATAATCGCCTCATCACAAATACACAACAAATTGATGAATAACTAGTTTTGAAATCAAAAGCTAATGAAAACTATTCAACTATTTATTTTAAACGGAGGCGCTATGTACCACAGAGAGTGGTGACCAAAAAAAAATAAACATCTCAAACAGTTTTGGTATTTTAGCAAGAAACAAAGTTGACACACAAGATTTGCTTTCGTGGACCACATTAAATGATGTGGCAGCCCGGATCTGCCCCCGAGCCTCGAGTTTGACATGTTTGTCATCCACTATTTTAATGCAATACTCAAAGAATACACATTTAACCGGGTTAAGTTTACCCATGTCCCTTGAAAAGGCGCTATAAAAAATATATAATATAAAAGTTATGACACTGTGGAGGTTTGTTTTCTTTTCTTTTGTTGCCACTGGAGCTTTATGCAAAGCAGAGGGAACTATACGCAGTTCCAAATAACAGTCACATTGTACATGTAAATTTTCCTCATTAAAAGTGAACAAAATCGTCTGTGGAGTATGCACACGTTTCATCAACAAAATGTGGAATCTACACACTTGGACATCAAGGTTGTTGTCATTTATCTTGTGCAGTTTAATGTTTTAGCTCACCTTCAGTCCTGGACTGCTTCAGCTTGCCCAAAGCGGAGGCGAGTGAAGATTTGGTGCATCCGTATGGAATAACAGACAGGGTTTTGCCATGTGGAATGAATAACTTGTTGGAATAACACCATAGCTAAAAGTCCAAGAGAAAGGTAACTTAATGACAATAACAAGAATAATAAGTATAACAAGTATAATAACCACTTATAATAAGAATAATAAGCTTGCAAACTGCTACAAAGTTGTGAGGAGGGACTGCGATCCCTGTCACAGTGGAGAGCAGACGTGATGCTCTACCAAAGTCATACAGTCCTCCATCAGCACTCAGCAGCTGGAAGGACAGGGAACATTGGCCTATGGTCCAAATGATGACTAACGAGGTCATTGCTGGCCAACTTCAAACTTTAACTCGCTCATCGACACCTCGGCCATGCAGCATGGCGCATGCTGCTACCTTTGCTAAACTTGGAAAGCCAAAGTCACCGCCCACCTTTTAATAAATAAAATTAAACATTCAGCTCACCAAATAAAAAAATGCATGCGTTGTGTACCTACCTGTCCGAAGATTTTACCCGCAATTTCTTTCCCTGCCTGAAGTGTCTGGAAATTGATATTCCAGATGCAGAGAAAGTCTGAAAAAGCAAAGATAACATTGAAGCCAACACAAGACACTTTACTCACAAATTCTTTAGTATGTTCAGAAGTAAAAATGATGCTAAATCAGGTTAGATCTGTCCAGTTCTCAATATACTATGGACAAAAGGGATTAAAATGGAAGAAAATATGCCTAATTTTACAGTTAGAAGAGCTTCCAAGGAAAACCTCCATTTGCTTTTGGTGCGTACTCTCCTATGTAAATTAAAATGAATGTATACTTTTTCTTCGCCAAATTCATCCGACGTACAGTACTCAACAAAGCCGGAAAAAAAGTTGTCCAGAACGTTTGGTAAGAGTAAGAATACCGGACCCACAACGGATTGCAGTATGTCCAGGGGTGGAGCCAGAGGGGAGGCCGGGGTAGCACTGGATCCCCCTGTAATCTGATTGTACCCCTCAGGTGCCCCCCCAGATGATAGACATATCATGGCACCACACGTCTCGTCGAAAGGAGCCGTTAGCATTCTGAAATCAGAGACGCCTTTTGACTGCTAAGTCCATCCTGTACAGTAGTTGGCGCTATGTACCACAGAGAGTTGTAATCCACATTTATTAGGAAAAGAAGAATCGCCACAGAAGAAGAGGATTTGCCCCAGAGCCAGTCTACGTCACGACCTTATCCTAAAGTAAGTTTTACGGTGGTGTCCTAATGAGTCACTGTTTAAAATCACTTTTGTGTTCAGATAGGAGATCGTTTTGCTAGCAGCCACGGGTATCGAGCTAAAGTTAACATTAAGTAACATCTCATGGCGGTAAAAACGAAAACCTATCACCCAGCGCATGCAGTGTTTCAATAAGCAGTCAGTGGAGTCTGCCAGTCTCTCTCGCCCGCTGGCACACACAAACACGGGCACATGGACAAGTTATATCCCATGGCGTCCCAGTGTCAGCTTCCAACAACCACCCCACATGAACGTGTTTAATTCGGGTTGTTGCATATATTTACGTGCTTCTCCAATGATTTTAGAGGAATGAAACTAGCAGACAATCGGCCAGCAAGCTGTTTCATGCTCTGTTGATTTAAATGAAATATAACGTGAAGGACGGTGGGGGATTATCCTTCAAGTTTTGCCCTTTGTTATCTCTAAACTGTTGGCATACTGATGTTTGTTTAAAACCTTTAAAAAAAACCTTTAAAACTGACACCGCTAGTGTCTTCTATGCAGCATCTTATTTCATGCATAATGTAATGCACAACAGGCTAGCTTAATTTTTTTTTAAGACAAACCAGTGGAGTGCTTTCAACAAAAACCACAGGAGTTGAGGGAATCACAAAAGTGCTGTTTATGAGCTTCACAAGTGTAACTTGTTTAAAAAGCATAAATACTGTAATTCAAGTTAATTATGCCTTTATATTTTAGAGTTCAATTTCTGAAATTTTGCCAGTAACACCAATTTATCTTGTTTAAAAAAAGGTGTAGACTACCTGTAATTCATTTTTGAATTCTGCCTTTTTATTTATTTTGTCTGTTTTATTTTATTATTTGATTCAAGAAGTCTGCCTTTTTCCAACTATAAAAAAGAAGTCTGCCTTTTTATTTCATATTCGTCATGTTTCTCATATATATATATATATATATATATATATATAGTATACTGTTTTCATGTTTGCAACACTGCATAAAGGCGTTTGTATTACTGGGCTATTTTTTTGTGAAATAAATTTGAGTTTCTAAAGAATGTAAAAAATGTGGGTTGTGACTTAATGACTAATTTAAATTTTGGGTCGTAAGGCAAAACCAGTTGGGAACCCCTGAGTAGCAGTGGTCTAGTTCCCCTGACATTTTTTAGACTTGAAGTGGGGATTTGTTAACATTGTGCAATTGTAAGTGATGCTAAGAGTAACAAAACTAGCCTTTTTTTTTTTCATAGGGTCCTTTGAGAAATGAAATGACAGGGGGACAAGATATATAACTTCTTTTTAAAGAGAAGCAAGTCAGGTAACGGTAAGGTGGACAGAGAGAGTGAGTGAATCGCTCGTGTGTGTGAGTAACCGTGAGTGTGTGTGTGTGAGAGTGGATAACTGTGTGAGCGGGTTACTCTGTGATTCTTGAAAAACTGTTGCAGTTGTTGAAGTTGTGTCTGTGTGTACACTGTGTTGTAAACGTTAATAAACTTGAATTTATGCACACAAACCTCATCTTTTGTGTGTTTCGTATGTACATTTCAACATTTAGAGACTCGGATTGAAATTCATTGGTCGAGAAACAAATTTATTGTCATAGTCTGTGACCCCCTGAAACAGCCTTGGCCACCCCAAGAATAAAAGTCTAGCTCCACCACTGAGTATGTCTAAGTAAATTTGTAACTTAGAACTTATTGCACAAGCAAACACCTTGACCAGCCACATGGCAGACATGCAAACCTGTCTGGCCTATATTGAGTACAAAACGGCACATTTCGCCGAAAGGCGACTGATTTCCATGTATGACATAGTCAGACTAGAATAAAGGCAAAAAATGGAGGAGACATTTTAATTATCTTCAGGGAGATAATGTTATGTACCTTTACCAGCTCCAGCTGAGGGGTGCGGAACGCCAACAACAGCAATATGGGCTTCATCTAGGAGGAGGGCAGAAGCTGCTTCCAGTTGGCCCTCGTCAACAGAAAGAGCCAATAGCAGGTTACGGGGCAGTAAAAGGGTTTGAGACCCCTCATCGGCACCCTGGCCCCACACAGAGAGCACACTCTGGTACACATGTCCATTAGGGTCTGCATGACAGAGAAATGACAAGGCGCAGAGGAACTTAATCCACTGTCTTCTTCATACCTGGGCAATGTTTACCAACAACACACTAAGGCCTGGTACACACAGGTTTTTTGGGGGAATTTTATTACGATTTTTTTTAATTTTCTCTGCGACAGACCCTACACATACAGATTAAATATATATATATTGCATGTGTTTTTCTCCGATAATTTCAACACTTAACACCACTCACAAATATTGAATATTAAACTGTTCTGGAAACAAGTCGTCCGAGGCATAAATCATGTGTTATCATACGTGATCTAATAAAGCCAAAGAAGAAGAAACACTTCCAGATATAAACCGATGTTTCCTGAGTGTTTCCAAAGGTCGCGGGAGGCATGACCTTTGTAAAATGGCAATGTCGTCAAACAAGGACTTGCTTTGGAAAATACTTCTTGTCGTCTGGGGAACCCTCTTTCATGCACCAAAACCGGCACTCCTGCGTTTCGTCATCAGTCTAGGGCGCTTCTTTGATTGGCTACAATGTGTTCCACGTCACAGATCACAGATTCATGACTCAACAGTAGTCGGCTTTGACCACACACATGAAGAGTTTTGGTCGTAAATATTGAACGTTTAATTTTTAAGATAGTCGGCGCCGACCCATTTCGGGTCCTATTAGTTGGACAAATCCACTCCTAACACACCTCAGACCTAAGGATAATCTTATAAAACATAAAATGATCTGATATTAGACATCCTTGGTCGGGAGTTTTTTTTTTTTTTTAATTATAATGAGGATGTGTTTTTTGGACATACTTGGCAAATAAAGATGATTCAGATTCAGATAAGCGATACAGAAAATGGAAGGATAATGTGAACTTAACATTAAAATCCATGAAACTAGATACTAAGACAGAGATACTAAACAGAAAAATGGAGGCTTACAGAGGTGAAGCAGATGGATAAGTTTATCCCTGTAGGACGCAGACAAGCTGAGAGGAGAGAGTCCAGAATCTTCTCGCTCCAGCCGGTACCTCTGCAGTGTGTTTGGCTTCAGTTTCTGCAGGTAGAGGAAATGTTCCCCCTTCTAGAGAAAGACACTAAAATTTAGTAAAGCCTAATAAGGAAGTAAGGAATACCAGCAGCAATTACAAAATAAAAAGAAGGGTAACTACAGCAAAACCAATATACTCATTCAAAAATATTTGCTGGACTAGTACAGGTGCATCTCAATAAATTAGAACTAGAAAAGATAAAGACACCGTAAAATAAACCTGGTACCTTCTCTGTTGTGAAGACGATGAACTGCTGGGTTTCTGCCACTATGTTGGTGCTCCACCTGAAAACAAAAATAATTAACTACAACAAAGGTCAATTGGATTTTAAAATATACTGTATATTTGAAGCAATATTTACTGTGTGGATCTGTTGTTAATTGTAGTATCATGATTAATAAAACTATAATTACATTTACCAGCTACAATACTTTATATACATGCACCCGATCTAATGAGCTGTATCAAAAATTGTCATATGATAATTACATTAACATTCAGTTTTGACAAAATTTGTCAGAGGTTTTAAATTTACAATATTTTTAATATTGTGGTTGTAGTTTGCAGTTGTGCAGAACTCTTTTGTTGAGGGCCATATTGTAGTTACGGTATCCCTCAGAGGACCGTTATGACAGAGAAACCATAAAAATGTTTAATCGTCTCATCATATTATTACATATTTATATACAGCAAATTCATGGATAACTAGTTTTGATATCAGAAGTCAAGGATAATACAAACCCCATTTCCAATGAAGTTGGGACAATGCGTAAAATGTAAATAAAAACAGAATATCATAATTTCTCATGTATAATGCGCACCCATGTATAATACGCACCCCCAAAGTTGACCTAAAAATTCTGGAAAACCCTTCTACCTTTGTAAAATAAGTTTTTACAATACATGATTTTGCTTCTACTGCGATTGGCTGGCGACCAGTTCAGGGTGTACCCCGCCGCTGGCCTGAAGATTGCTGCGATAGGCTCGAGCACGCCCACGAACCTAGTGAGGATAAGTGGTACAGAAAATGGATGGATGGATTTTGCTTCTACCCATATGCTCAAAAGAAGAGGTATTATCTGTATGTTGTTCGTTTTTTCAAATAATTATTCTGAAGTTAAGCACTTTATTTGTACACGTAATACGTTTTTTTATTTACTTGCTCTTCTTTTCAAATTCACAGCACTACTTTTATTTAGTAAATGACAAAACAAACAGTTATGCTCATATGTTTGACTATCCAGGCAGAATTTGTAAGATGAGTACAATTCTTTAAAGAAAACATGAAGGCTCAGGCAAAACACATTTAATTTTAATGAGATTCAAATTAAACTGTCAAGCATTTCAGAAAAGCATTCTCATTAAACAAAACTTCTTCGAACGATCTTTGCAAAGGCAGGTTATTTGATATGCAATGCCAAATTGGCATGGTACAACGTTACCTAATGGTCTCATCTGGAGCCAGGACTTCCTCGACAGTTTGCTGAGGAGCTGAGAGAAGAGAATCAAGAAGTCTCACAGCTCCTCTCTGAAACAAGACCACAGGATCTCCTCCAGCAACACAGTGGACCCTCGAAATGTCCGAGGACACCTGGACAGTCAGAATACATTTAATGACTTAAAAACTGTAAATAAGTCAAGATATTTATATATCTATAAAAACTGACATTTTTTAGGAACGCAAAGAGGCTAATATCACACTTACAGTCGCTTTGAATGTCTTATCCAAGAGAACATCATCTTCCTTCCAGATTCTGATCACCTGAAAAACATACGATGTTAAATATAACATTATGGTCTACCCTGTTTCTACATGCCCTCAAATACATATTAAGCGTTGTGTGCATGTGCGAGAGCAAGAATAAATGTGTTTACCTTGTTGTCTGTTACTGTCACATATTCTTTAGTGTGTATGTTGTAGACTGCTGGACAGGTCAAACAGTTGCCTTGTTTCATAGTCCAGCTTCCCAGTGGCTTCTGGTCTGACACCTGACACAAACACAAACAAATATTCACACAAATGTCAGTGACAATGCCCTTTACAGATACAGTATGTACAACAGTACTGACTCTCTAAAAAATAATAATAAACTGCTGCTTTGTAAGACTCGAAAAATTTGGAAACTATTCTTTTAAAACCAGAAGTGTACTTGTCAGGGCCGTTTTAATGAACCATACGTTTTACTTTTACTCGAGTATTTATATTAAGAAGAAATTGTACTTTTATTCCGTTACAATAACCTACATGCCACTCGCTACTTTCATTTATCAATAATTGTGTGCACGATCTATTTTTAGACTTTTATTTTTGACTTTAGCGTTGGGCACCATTGCTCCAATCCACTCTAATTACCACAGTGATGTTTGACTCAAGTTCACCAAACAAACAAAACAAGAAATTCACATGTCCGTATACAAAGTCTTCTATTGAGCTTCGTGAGTCAATCAAAGTGAGTTGTGACAGCCCGCGCGACTCGTGTTTACAGTACAGATTACGAAAAACAACAGCTTTAACATGCAGCGTAGTCTTGTCACTGCCCAAATGTGGATATTTCAGCCCACTTGAGAAAACACCTTGCGGTAATTTGCAGATGTTTTTGCTGTGCATATGGCAACATTAACCCATATTTATGGTCAACATCCATTTACTGTACAACATGCATTTTCTGGGGCATGTGTTTTTTTCTCTCTCTCACATACACACACACACTTTATCATTAAGTCTGGTCAGCAAACAACTTCTTCATACAGTCATTTTAGTGGATAAAGCAAATAATGTTTCTATAAAAGGCCCAATGCATGTGGTGGTGGTGTTTTTTTTTTCCACTTAAAAACTGAAATGGTGGCAGGTGTGTGTGGAGCCACATGCCAGTTATAAGAGGGAGTGCATCCTTGTGTAACAAGATTTGATTTTTTATTAATTTTATTTAAACTTTATTTAACAAGGTAAAAGACCAGTTAAAACAGAACATCTCTCTTGCAATGGTGACCTGGCCAAGAAGGCAGCAAGTTAAACGTCAAGTCCAACTCAATCACATTCAAGTTTATTTCAGTTGTTTATTCTCACCTCCCCTCTCAAAAAGATACACAAATAAATAATTTGAGTTGTACAAATTCTACATCTCATTAATGGTGGAAAAAGTTGTAAAATATCCATCCATATTCTGTACCGCTTATCCTCACTAGGATGGCGGGGGTGCTGCAGCCTTTCCCAGCTATCTTCGGGCGAGATGCGGGGTAATGGTCGCCAGCCCATCGCAGGGCACATATAAACAAACAACCATTCGCACTCACGTTCACACCTATGGTCAATTTAGAGTCTTCAGTCAACCTATCGCGCAAGTTTTGGAGATGTGGGAGTAAACCGGAGTACCCAGAGAAAACCCATGCAGGCGTGGGGAGAGCATGCAAACGCCACACAGGCAGGGCCGGGATTTTAACCCCGGTCCTCAGAACTGTGAGACAGATCGTCGTCCACTGTGACGTTTTAAAATAATTTATCTTAATCAAAATTCTTTTTCAACACAAACCCATTTGAACAGGCGTGTTCATACTTTTTATATCCACTGCAGCCTTGTTCCTGTACTGCCTACAGTATTGTGCAATTTAACAAGTAGAAATTAAATAGTACAAGACAATTTGTTGGATCTGAATTTGCCTTCATTTGTTATTTTACGAAGATTTTATATTATAAAGATTTTGTTTATTGTTTTAGATTAAGTGATATTGTTCATCAATATCTGAATTTGCACATTCATGTTTTAGTTATTTTTATTTTATTTGACGTTCATGCTCTGATTTAAAAAATAAATCGCTAGTTAATCAGTACTTCCTTTTTCCACGGAGTATTTTCTTACGCTTAAGTAATTATTTGGACTACTTTTTACTTGAGCCATATTATTGTAAAGTAACAATCCTCTTAATTGAGTACAATATTTGGGTACTCTACTGTGCTGTTGTCTTGGAAAATGTTTTTAAATTTGAATGATGTTTTTTTTTTTTTTTTAAGCAGGTTAAATAAAGGACATCAATGGTTCCACACTACAAGACCATCGGCTGTCGCACATAAAATAATTAACGCGGAATCTACTTGATGCATTTCGTTTACTGTAGTTGCTTGTCAATCGTGCAGAAAAGAACCACGGATGCCAACACGAGTTGTTTTAAGTCTCACTATCCGGCTAACTAGCTAGCACGACTTGCTCGATCCTCCACGAACAAGTTAAAAGTCACCTTGTAAAGAGTAACAGATCTGAATGAGTCTGTGACGATGACATGGTCGTTATCCCTCTCCACTTCGACGCCCTGAATGCTGGAATTGGTCAGATTCTGGGATGGAATGAGTCCACACAACGTGTATCCTTCATACAGCGTGGCCATGCTGAACCAAAGAGAGACGAGACTTTGGTCGATCTCGCGAGACGACGCGAAGTCGCGCAATGGGGTTATTAGGATGGCTACGACAACGCGCTGTAGCAGCCAGGCAAACGCACTGTCTTGGTAGATATACGACAAGAGGTATACTTTTTAATCAATGCTCAAGCGTGCGCTATCAATACATAACATTTGTGAAAAAAAAACACACACAGAGAAAAATATCTATCCATCCATCCATATTTTTGCACCGCTTTAGCCTCACAAGGGTTGCGGGCGTGCTGGATCCTATCCCAGCTATCATCGGGCGAGAAGCGGGGTACACCCTGAACTGGTCGCCAGCCCATCGCAGGGCACATATAAACAAACAACCATGTGTATACACCTTCACACCTAAGGGCAAGTTAGAGTCTCCAATCAACCTACATGCATGTTTTGGGGACGTAGGAGGAAACCGCAGCGCCCGGAGAAAACCCACGCAAGCACTGGGAGAAGCGGCTCAGAAAATGGATGGATGGATATATATCTATATGTACTTACATTTGTATTGTTTTAATTTAAAATAGAGTTGAATTTTAAAATATTCTACAGAAGACATCACACACAGGTGGAACAAAACTTTATTGTTATCGACCAGAACAATGCTGTGATATTGCTCTGGGTATTACAGTGATGTAATCATCATCTGAGAACGGATCTGCTCTCATCTCAGCACTCTTCTATTTCTGATGGAAGTGAACCAGAATCAAAGGTATACTCAAGTACGCTTGGCTCTAAAAGGAAGCACAAAGAATTGGTTACAATATAGACTTGTTTGGAATTTAATTGAAAGAAGACACCAAGAAGCTGGTTTTGGGAGCTGCTAAAGTTTTGTCGATTATTGTTTCTGAATTAAGTTTTTGTAGCATTTGAACAACTGTTAGTCTGGCCAATAAATATGTATATACATCATGCATCCAACATATGCACTACTACCTTCATGGCATTCAGGGATTTTTAGTTTTCCATCGATGCACTGAGTTGACACAGCATAGCCGCACTTCCTGACCTTGTCCAAGCAGTAGACTGATACAATGTCATTATGGAAGACTTTGTTTGGCTCGAGGTCTGCAATCCAGAGTTTTTTTTCTTTGTACAGTATTCTTCCTCTTTTTATGTCAACGCTACAAGGAGCTGCGTGTCACAGAAACGGCACAACATGAAACATGATGATGAGCTAAACATAAATTAAGTTAAATAGCTTGGATTGTTATGCGTAAAAAATGCAAAAATGAAACTGACAAAAGACCCTCATAAAACATACACTTGATAGACTATAACCTACTCTGTCCATTTTTGACTACTCATCCTCTTCAGGATCCCTTGTGGGCTGGAGCCTATCCCAGCTCTCTTTCAACAAGAGAAAATAAATCACAGCACGTATAGACAACCATTTACACTTACATTCACGACGATAGGCTATTTAGTCTTCAGTTGACCTATTGTGCATATTATTATTTCTTTTGCCAAAGTACCCATAAAACCCACGCAAATATTGGAAGAACACACAACTACCACATAGAAAGGCTTGAGGGGTGCCACCCCTTAATGTATTGCATAAATATAAAATTATGGTTACATTGACCTACCTTTACAGGCTGGTTTTTCAGACCAATCTCCATTCTTCTGGCAAACAATTTGGAAGGTTCCTGCCAGCACATAGTCACCATTGCATCCATACTGCATTGTCTCCATGAATTCGTAATTTCGCTGCTCGTTGCTGGACATGTAACCATTGAAAATGTTCTCTGGTGTAGGGCACGTGACCACTGGAAAGATTTTGTATTACAGAGATTAATATTGATGATGAAAGCATTCTTTTGAATCAATGATCAAATTTAATAAATATACTCAAATTTCTTGCAAGAAGTAACAGTCAGAAAACCCCAAAATGGTCAAATCCAACTCAACAGTCAGCCCTCACCAGCACACTGAACCATGTCAGAGTCTGCAATCTACATGTCATTTGATTGTTTTTCACTTGGTTTTGGAATTACATAGGTCGGTCTCAATGCACTGCGATTGGCTGGCAACCAGTTCAGGGTGTACCCCGCCTCCTGCCCGATGACAGCTGGGATAGGCTCCAGCACGCCCGCGACCCTAGTGAGGAGAAGCGGCTCAGAAAATGGATGGATGGATGGCTCTCAATGCAAGGGATGGATGATATTGTGTATTATGTTTTTTATTTGGCATGTTTTCTTTTTACTCACTTCATGGAGACCAGGAGACACATACTATTCCTAAAGAACATGAAAAAAGCCTGAAGGGAATAAAAAGCAGTCACTGATTGTGTAGTGGTACATTCCCCTAACTTTGGTACAGGCAGCGTGGTTTCGGTTTCCCACTCATGTGAGTGTGAATGGTTGTCCGTGTATATATGTGCACTGCGACTGACTGGCGACCAGTTCAGGGTGTAGTCCGCCTTTTGCCCGACTTCTGCTGGGACAGGCTCCAGTCCCCCGTGACCCTGAACAGGATAAGTGGTATTGAGACTGGTTGGATGGATTGAAAAGCAGCTAATCTTGGGAGACCTCACTTCCAAGCGTTAAGGGACTTGCTCGACATCTGTGTTTTGCTTTTCTTTGGTTTGTTTGCTACACGCGGCACGGTGGCCGACTGGTTAGAGCGTCAGCCTCACAGTTCTGTGGACCCGGGTTCAATCCCCGGGCCCGCCTGTGTGGAGTTTGCATGTTCTCCCCGTGCCTGTGTGGTTCTTCTCTGGGCTCTCCGGTTTCCTCCCACATCCCAAAAACATGCATGAATTTGAGACTCTAAATTGCCCATAGGCATGACTGTGAGTGCGAATGGTTGTTTGTTCCTATGTGCCCTGCGATTGGCTGGCAACCAGTTCAGGGTGTATCCCGCCTCCTGCCCGATGACAGCTGGGATAGGGTCCAGCACCCCCGCGACCCTAGTGAGGAGAAGCGGCTCAGAAAATGGATGAATGGAT
This sequence comes from Phycodurus eques, assembly GCF_024500275.1. Classification (NCBI taxonomy): domain Eukaryota; kingdom Metazoa; phylum Chordata; class Actinopteri; order Syngnathiformes; family Syngnathidae; genus Phycodurus; species Phycodurus eques. Next base: position 7,911,901 of record NC_084530.1, read on the forward strand.
GTTTGCAACATTTATTCCAAAAGGTGGACAATAATCGGCCCTTATCATTTGCCATTGGGTAAATGAGGGATGTTGGTAGGCCTATTTTAGAGTGGCTGAAGCCCTCCTAAAAAAAAAAAAAAAAAGTTTTGCTGTACGTTGTGTAGATAATTTTGGTTGGTTTGTTTCTTCCGCGCATGGCTCTTCAGCCACCTACTTTAGTCAGTTCGTGTTTTCCATTTTCTTGTCACTTTTTTTATAAATTCACGCTGGCATGCTCTTTATAGTCAATGAAGGCTATTTTTATTTATTTATTTATTTTTTAAAAAATCGAATTTATCTGCTAATTGGCACTTACTATACCTTGACATTTGGGTGTCTTGGTCCAGTTGCCGCTGGCAGTGCACTCTGCATGAGCGTTTCCAAAGAGGACGTATGGAGGCAGGCACTTATATGTCCCATGGGTGCCAAAATAAGTTGTGTTTTCTCTGACCTTCTTGTTGAAACTGATAAGACCAAACTTTGGGATTGGAGCAAGACCACAGGACACAGCTGCAAGACGAAAACATTGACAGTTCTGTATGACTATATTTACCAATTAATTGAATGTAAAAATACTGAAATGGTTTTGAATGTGGCACAGTGGACAACTGGTTAGCACATCTGCCTCACAGTTCTGAGGACCCGTTCAAATCCAGCCTCCCCTGTGTGGAGTTTGCATGTTCTCCCAGTGCCTGCGTGGGTTTTCTCCGGGCACTGCGGTTTCCTCCCACATTCCAAAAACATGCACGGTAGGTTAATTGAAGACTATAAATTGTCCGTAGGTGTGAATGTGAGTGCGAATGGTTGTTTGCTTATATGTGCCCTGCGATTGGTTGGCATCCAGTTCAGGGTGTACCCCGCCTCTTGCCCAAAGATAGTTGGTATAGGCTCCAGCACGCCCGCAACTCTAGTGAGGATAAGCGGTACAGAAGATGAATGAATGGATGGAAGGAAATGGTGGACTACATACGTTTGCACTCTGGTACTGATGTGCTCCATGTTCCATTTGCTTGGCATTTAACAGTGTTGGGTCCAGACAGGGTGTACCTATAGAGAGCAAAGACATCATTTGTTGATAATTTCTTAGACAGCCAGATTTGTTTAATTGGATTTCAAGTATAGATAAACAAGGAGAATGATTAACTACCAGTCAAACTCAAGAGACTAGATGCATTGGAATCTCCAAAGTTGAATGTCTCAAAAGGGAAAGGTGCAATGTATTGAGAAATGCAATCTCTACCAAAGGGTACCAGTGATGGCAGAGAACCCAAAATGTTGCGACACTGAAAAGCGATTAACCTGTCATGACTGCTCAGAGCATTACAGTCACACATCTGCCATGCACACCAAAGTGAAGGCTACTTGTTGAATGATTATAATCCTGTTTTGATGTACAGCAGTTAACCTATATTTACACTTGAGTCAACTCACCTCATGCATGATCAATTGGTTAGACATTTTAATTTATTTTCTATTTAGTTTTATTGTACAGTATCTGTTACAAGAAAATGTGGTCAACTTTGAAGGGTCCTCTGAATTCAATTGAGTAAACTTTACTGAGGTTGCTTAGTACAGACGCTTTCCAAAAAAATTGAATATCATGGAAAAGTTTATTTCCATAATGCATTCAAAATGTTAAACCTTTTTAGATTCAGGGCCAACAATTTAAACCATTTTGAGTGTTTAGTTTTACATAAATTGGGTTTATGGCTCGTAAAAGCCACGAAATCAGGAATTCAAAAAATTTTAATACTGTGAAGAAATCTGCCCAAATTTTGCAGGTCATAAATGTTTTAAACTGAGTGTAAGACACTAATCATCTACGAAACTCAAAGCACCTGCACAGGTTTCCCCAGGTGTCATTAAATTGCTTTAGTTTGGTTCCATTGTCTCAGTTGGGTTCAATATGGGCAAGACTGCAGACTTGACAACTGGCCAGAAGACTACCATTGATACCCTCCATAGGATGGGTAAGCAAAAACGTTCATGGCTAAGGAGGCTGGCTGTTCACAGAGTGCTGTGTCCAAGCATATCAATGAAAAGTCTAGTGGAAGGACAAAATGCGTCAGGAGAAGATGCCCTTCAGTGGAATTCAACAAGAAGTTCTCACTTTACCCCTCATGACAGGTATAGTTGATTATACTCTGGTACACCGTATCCTCATAGTGCAGTTCTCCATTGGACAGTGGGTCAGGATAAGGACAACGTTTTGCTACAAGATAGAATACAGTATTACTGTGTAATAGAGAGTCTGTATACAGATTTACTACATTTTCAATGACTAAAGAACAGTGGATCAGAATTAACCATCAAACTAAAATAACCATTGAACTTGATTTTAAACAATTTATTTTGGAAGTGTAGAAATAATTACTCAGCTCAGAATAATTATGGCAAAAAGTGACAATGATACATATTGTTGAATCTGTATGAACATGAATTGTGAAAAACAATATACAGTAATAATGGAAGTCAAAATTATATTAAACATAATTCAGTATTTCTCTGACTGTGTCAATAAATATGAGCATTATTCTTTGCAAAGGCAGTTTTATTTTTATAGTGGACCTCATTTGTGTGCAAGGGTACTTAATAAAAAGTGTCTGATTCTAAACAGGTCTTTTCTTTCGGCTTGTCCCGTTAGGGGTCACCGAAGCGCTTAATCCTTTTCCATGTAAGCCCTTCTTCTGTATCCTCCTCTCTAACACCTACTGACCTCATGTCTTCTGTCACTACATTAATCAACCTTCTCTTAGGTCAACCCTGGACGTCTCTTGCCTGGCAGTTCCATCCTCATTATCCATCTACCAATATTCTCACTATCTCTCCTCTGGATGTGTCCAAGCCATTGAAGTTTGCGCTCTCTGTTTCCAAAACATCTAACCTTGGCTGTTCCTTTGAGCTAATTTCTTATCCTATCCAACTTGGTCACTCCTAGAGAGAACTTCATCATCTCATGTCACATAACACACCTGACTCTTTCCTTCACCTATTCCAACCCGCTTGGACCTGTTACTTCACCTCCTTACCACACTCACCATTGCTCTGGACTGTTGCCCCTAAGTATTTAAAGTCCTACTTTGTCACCATCTCTTCTCCATGTAGCCCCACTCTTCCTTCTCCACCCCTCTCATTCATGCACTTACAGTATATTCTGTCTTACTTTGACTAATCTTCATTCCTCTTCTTTCCAGCCCATGCCTCCACCTTTCTAAATGTTCCTCCACCTGCTCTGTGTTTTGACTGCAGATCAGTCATCTGATCCTTGATGCAGTCCCACCTCCACCTTAAATTCCTCTGTCACACCTACAGCACACCTCACCACCGCTCTGCTGCCCTCATACATGTCCTGTACTATTCTAACCTATTTCTCTGCTACTCCAGACTCCTTCATGCACTACCACAGTTCCTTCTCTGTTCCCTGTCATAGCCTTTCTCAAGATATCCAAAGACACAATGCAGCTCCCTCTGACATTCTCTGTATTTCTCCATCAGCACCCTCAAGGCAAATAATGCATCTGTGGTACTCTTTCTAGGCATGAAACCATACTGTTGCTCACAAATACTCACTTCTGTCCTGAGTCTAGCCTCCACTACTCTTTCCTGTAACTTCATTGTGTGGCTCATCAGCTTGATTAATCTATAGTTCCCACAGCTCTGCACATCACCCTTGTTCTTAAAAATGAGCATCAGCACACCTTTCCTCCATTCCTGTGCCAACTCCTCACCTGCTAGAATTCTGTTGAAGAACCTGCTTCAATATCTCCACAGGTATGTCATTAGAACCAACGGCCTTTTCCTTCCTTTCCGACCCCCCCGCCCCCACACCCTTACTCATCACTGCTACTTTCTGGTCTTCCATACTTGCCTCTACTCTTCCTTCTTTCATTTATCGCATTCATCAACTTCTCAAAGTATTCTTTCCATCGATCCAGCGTACTACTGGCACCAGTCAACACATTTTCATCTCTAGCCATCACTCTAACATGCTGCATATCCTTCCCATCTCGATACCTCTGTCTGGCCAACCTGTATATATTGTTTTCTCCTTATTTAGTGTTCAACATGTCATCATATGCCTCTTGTTTGGCCTTTTCCACCTCTACCTTCGCCCTGACGCATCTGTGTATTCTCCTCTCCTTGGTCCTCGGTGTCACTCTTCTTCCTAGCTAACCTTGTATGCTTTCCTGCACTTTGTTCCACCTCCAAGTCTCCTTCTCCCCCTTTTGTACCAGACGATGCACCAAGTACTCTCCTGGCTGTCTCTTTAATCACCTTGGCTGTATTGGTCCAGTCTTCTGGAAGCTCCTCTTGTCCACTAAGAGCCTTTTTCGCCTCTTCTCGAAAAGCCGCACAACACTATTCCTCTCAGCTTCCACTACATGGTTCTCTGCTCTGCCTTTTTCTTAATCTTCCTCCCCACCACCAGAGTCATTTTACACACCACCATCCTATGCTGTGTAGCCACAATCTCCCCTACCACTACCTAACAGTCATTAACCTTCTTCAGATTAGATCGAACGCACAAGATGTAATCCACCTGCGTGCTTCTACCGCCGCTCTTGTAGGTCACCCTATGTTCCTTCCTCTTCTGGGGGAAAAAAAGTGTTCACTACAGCCATTTCCATCCTTTTTGCAAAGTCGACCACAATCTGTCCCTCCAAATTCCTTTCCTGGATGCCAAATTTACTCATGACTTCTTCATCACACCTGTTTCCTTCACCAACATGAACATTACAATCTGTGCCAATCATGACTCCTCTCTTTCTAGCTCTTTGTGTGTGCGTGCGTGCGTGTGTTGCTCAGAACTACTTCGTCTCGCTCCTGCCAGAATTTCATCTCGAGTTTACATCCTACCTGTCGGGCACAACAACTAATTACATTAAACATAACACCCTCAATTTCAAATTTCAGTTGATATGACACTTTTTACCTCCAGGACATTCTTAACCAACACTTCCTTTAAAACAATTCCTACTACATTTCTCTTCCCATCTACAATAAGGTCAAATACTTTGAACCCTGCTTCTAACCTTACTGCTTTCCCACCTGCTCTCCTGGACACACAATATGTCTACCTTTCTCCTAATAATCATGACAAACAACATCCTCGCTCTTCCTGATATATTTCTAACATTCTAGGCTTTTGTTTATTTCTACCCAAGAACTGTCTTTCTGCCTCTCTTTCGTCAGTAGCTGAATTTCCACCGGTGCCCTGTAGGTTAACGACGCTGGTGGCAGACGTTGTTAATTCTATCCGGTACGGAATTCTTTGACCGAACGCTCATATTTTAAGACAGATGCCCTTCATGATGCAACCCTCTGCATTTATCTAGCCTTGGGACCGGCCTACACTTTGCACTGGCTTATGCCCCCTGGCTTCATTCCCATTCTAAACAGTTGTTTATGCTAACTTTATGCAGTTTAAAAAATAACCACATTACTTTCTTAAAAACACTACGAGCATATCAACTACAAACACTATCATGTCTTATTAGTATCACTATTAATAAACATAGTGCTGAAAGCCCTGTATGCAGTGATCTAATTAAGACACCAACTATTCCCTGCCTAGAATTGTTTTGTGGAGGGGGGAATCAAGGAAATGTGTACATTTGCGGTCACATTAAATAACAATTAAGTGAGACTCACCAATGCACATGAATTTGGTTCCAGTCCAATTTCCATTCTCAGTACATACAATTTTCCGAGGGCCCAACATGGACGTGTATCCCAGTTTACAAGTCAGTGCTAACTCTGCACCGGGGCCAAAGTACCTCTGCTGATTCACTGTTTCAATGTTGGCATCCAACTCGGGCATTAAACATACTGCAACGACAAACACACAATTAGTGACTGACTGACTAAAAACATAAAGCAAGTGTTGGTAACCATTTGGGTTATTACTCCAGTCATCCTGTTTGGTTTAGTGCTTGTCCTCATTTAGGGTCTCGGGGGAGCTGGAGCCTATTCCAGCTGACTTTGAGTGAGAGTCACTGTACACCCTGGACTGGTCACCCCTCGCCAGTCAATCGCAGGGAATAAATTGACAAACGACCAGTCATTCACAGCCACACCAATAATTCAGTCTTCAGTTAACCAAACACGCATGTTTTGGAATGTGGGATTAAGGAGAAAACCAACACAATCACACGGAAAACATGCAAACTCCACACAGACAGCCTAAGATGAGACTCAAGCCCAGAATCTTTCGACTATGAGGCAGCCATAATAACCACATTTACCATTATGTATAGCCATGCTATTGCGCAATGTTATATAGTAAATTGGTTGGTTAGTTAGTATTAGCGTTCATCTACAATCAGTCATTAGGTTAGCAAATACAAAACGGGCATCATTTGTGACATGAAAATGTAAATACCGTTGCCTTTTTGTGCTGTCACAAGCGTAAAAAATGTGCCGAGAAGCAGCACATTGAAAATGTATTCCATCCTGAGGAAGAACGTGCAGGAATTTGTGGTGTCTTTCCTGTGGTGACCAGTACACTTTCTGTCATGCGTGTTGACTTTGTTACTGATGTTTGTGCTTCTCCAAAAGTAAACAGATAAGAGAAGTGCACGAGTTTCTAACGGAGGATCCTCTGGTTTTGAGGCCCCTGTCAGCAAGTAACTCATAAAAATCTGTAATTCTTCATATTCCCAAGACTGGTGATGTTTCCAACCTCGTAAGAACAGTTTGAGGAAAGCTTGGTCCATAAAGGGATGCTTAGGTGAGGTTTTTGGTGTCGAAGAAGTTGACCCCCCCCCCCCGCCCCCCCCCAAATACATACCCCCCCAAATACATTTGGGATGAACTGAATGGTCACAATAACTGTTGCTGAAAAAACTAACGAATGATAACAAGAAAAAAACAATACAGTACATTAATAACTTAATGACCCATCACCACACATTTTTCTTACAACACATATGCTGCTGTCAAATAACACTTATGGAAATAAAATTGGACAATTGATACTGTTACACAATGGATGACTGCTTAGCACATCTGCCTCGCCGTTCTGAGGACCTGGGTTCAAATCCGGCCTCGCCCTTGTGGAGTTTGCATGTTCTCCCTGTGCCTGTGTGGGTTTTCTCCGGGTACTCTGGTTTCCTCCCACATGCCAAAAAATGCATGGTAGGTTGATTGAAGACTCTAAATTGCCCGTAGTTGTGAGTGTGAATGGTGGTTTGTTTATATGTGCCCTGCGATTGGCTGGCGACCAGTTAAGGGTGTACCCCGTCTCGCTCACAGTTAGCTGGGATAGGCTCCAGCATACCTGTGAGGATAAGCGGTGTAGAAAATGGATGGATGGATGATACTGTTAATCCATCCATCCATCCATTCATCCATCCGTTTTCGTTCGTGCTTACTGGTCAATAGCCAATCAGAGAGCACATACAATATAGACCAACAACCATTCAAACTCCCATTCATACCTAGAGTAAGGACAATTTAGTGTCTTAAGTCAACTTAACCTACATGTTTATGGAATGTGCGGGAAGAATATGCAAACTCCACACAGAAATGCCGGAGACAGGACACACACCTACATCTGTGAGTCTGATGTGCTAACCATTTGGCTACCATGCTGCCCTTTATAAAATACTGTCAGGTATTTCCAGCCATTCATTCGTGTTTTTTTTAATAGTGCTTATCCTTAATAGGGAGCCTGCCCCAGCTGACTTTTGTGCCACCAACAATGTAATTCTCCGATTTTCCGCACGATGGCGACCTCAGGCAACACTCCCAGGACAGGACCGTGGTCCGCGTCTCCACCCCAAGACGTGACAACAGGAAACTTGAGTAGGAACATAGCAGAATCAAGTGTTTATACCATTGACAAACATGTTTGTCTTCAAAATAAAAGTCTTGCACCATTCGACCCAATGTAACGAACGAAAGACTTTAGTACTCAAAACGATTTTTCAGGTATCTGTACTTGAGTATTTTATTTTCTGATGACTTCTTACCTCAGTGGAGCTCTAAGCAAAATGTTATTTTCCATCCATCTTCTGTACTGCTTATCCTCACCAGGGTCACGGGCTGCTGGAGCCTATCCCAGCTATCTTCGGGCGAGAGGCGGGGTACACCCTGAACTGGTCGCCAGCCACTCGCAGGGTACAGAGAAACAAACAACCATTCGCACTCACATTCACACCTACGGGCAATTTAGAGTCTTCAATTAACCTACCTCGCATGTTTTTGGAATGTGAGAGGAAACTGGAGTACCCAGAGAAAACGCACACAGCCACAGGGAGAACATGCAAACTGCACACAGGCGAGGCCAGATTCGAACCTGGGTCCTCAGAATTGTGAGGCATAACCAGTCGTTTACCGTGCCGCAAACCTTTAACAAAACAAATACTGGTACCGAAATCCAAATACAATTTTTTTTATGTTACTCTGTTCTTCCTCTACTCGCCCAGTCCAGAGTAAGAGGACAATTTATTTCATCCTTTTAAAAAAAAAAAAAACATTTTATACCTCTAAATTGATTTGCAAGAATAAATAAAACCACCATTTAAAAACAGTATTTTAAGATCAGTTGGGTTATATTTGTCTGATATTTACATTTGTTTGGTGGTCTTAAATATTAAAGTTGGGAAACTATGCAAAAATCTAAGAATTTGAGAAGGGGGCCAATACTTTATCACGGCACTGTACCTTAGATTTACCTTTAGTCATCGCTTGATGATGTCATTTCTGCTGAGTCTTGTCGCTCACGTATTTTCCTCCATCCTCTCAATGGCTCGTAGAAATATTTTAGCAAGAAGTTCGCGAAATGCCATCCTGCACCTTTGTGTTCTATACCCCCGCCCTGAGGATAGTGTCCTGTGCTATTGAAGTTGCAATGCGTGTGGTAGCTTCGTTATTGAGTTCGGGGGAGGCTGGGTATGGGCAGGCCAATGATCTTTGCAGCAGTGTTGGTTATGTGTATGAGTTAAATGAAGTTTTTAATAGACAATATGGTATAGAAACAGGTGGAGCATTACAGTAAAATAGGTTGGGTGATGCTGACAGTCTCTGGTGACACCGTTTTTAAATGTCCATAATGTGCTGGTCAAAGCCTTGTAGGCCGTGCTTCTCGGGCGCTGTGGGAGAAACTGAGATCCCTTTACTTTGAAGGTCACACCGGATATACTGTTTGTATTCCGCCATGGCTAACTTGACGGCGCTTGAACCTGACAGCGGAGCGACCACAGGCGGGGAAAGCCTTCCCTCACTCACACTCACCGAGTGAACGGCGTCTCGCTCTCTGCTGGCTCCCGACTGAGCCTCGCGCAAGACAAACAGACGCTCGGAACACCAGCGACACGGCGCTTGCTTGCGTTGAACATGGCTGATACAAGTTTGAACGAGTCGTCCACCGAGGACGTTGCTAATAGGTTTGCTCGCAAAGGCGCCCTGAGGCAGAAAAACGTTCACGAAGTGAAGAACCACAAGTTTACAGCCAGGTTCTTCAAGCAGCCGACTTTCTGCAGCCACTGCACGGACTTCATCTGGTAAGGCACCCGTCTCCGCCTCCGCCTCCGCGCATGCATGCATGCAGCCTGTTGCATATTACGTTGCAACTTTGCGCCCGGGTGCCTCCTCCATGATGTTACGCAACTACACTTCGCAACTTTTCCCCACCCGATCCTGCAAATCTCACCACCTTGTCGATTGAGCTGTCAAAAAAGGAGACTTACTCAGAGATCCCGGAGCCAAATGGGAAAGGCCGTGTTGTTTGTTTTCCTCCTCAAAACACTGTATGTGTAAACGTTGCTTGAATGCGCGGTTTCCCTTGTAATTCAAAGTATTCATGTAGGATTAGACGACATTTGCTGCAATGTTTCCTGCTAAAGCTGATGGACATTACTGATGAGTCACTTCTTTTCTTTGCTGAGACATACTTGACGCATCCATAAGTCAGTTTTTTGTTGTTTTTGTTTTGGATTTCGTGCACATTTGAGAGGAATTCTCAACAAGACACTTACATTGAACGGGGCCATGTGGAGTAGTTTGTGGGGACAAAATGAATATGGAAAGTATGCGCTCTGTAAAAGTACCGAGACTGTCTTTGTCCACCCGACTAGATCAAACAAAGGTGACTATTTTCAATCATTTAAAAGTGTTTCAGTGTGAGTTTCGTTTTGCCAAAGAGGAAAAGCGTGATGATAGGATAACCACAGAACTGAAAGGAAGTGTTACAGTATGTGGGTTTCCGTCCCGCAGCTACTCAGTAGAATATGGCGAAAGTCGACGACAACAGGAGAATTATGGAATGTACAGAGGAAAGTTAGCTCTGTTATGCCAAGATCAGACCACAGGATTTTAGCCCCGATATTGGCCCAATTACCTATCGTGACCGATTTCCCAGATCGGGCCCGACATATTTTGTCGGGAACGACCGACGATACCTACGATATCCCTACCACGGCAAAATGAAAAGCCGAGCGTGTTTGATTTTTAAATTTTTTTAAAATTTATTTATTTATTTTTTCCGTGTCGTGTGACGTATCAACGGCAACTCTCCGACAGCGCACCTCCACCAGTTTAGCGAAGCTTTAGAGCATGATTCAACACAATGCCGGCACGTTTACGTACAGCCGTTAGTGCTAGCACTAGCTTGCTAGGCTACATAATATTTTTGTTGCCTGCTTGCGAGCCGTATCGTATGAAAAGTACGTGAACATACCTCGAGCAATCCTTGGATGAACGGCCTCTCCCGAGCACCGGTGACGACCACCACACGTTTTTCCTCATTTTATTCCCCTCCTCCAGGCATTAAGTGTTGTTGTGAAGAGACTCACATCCCAGGCAAATGCAGTAGGCTCAATCTCCCCACTTTCCTCACTGCATCACGCATTGTTCATGAGTTGTGTCACTGATGACTTAGTGCAGGGTTCTCCAACCTTTTTATCGTTTGTGAGATACCTTTACACACTAAAAGTGCCGGAGCGCTACTCATGTTCAGTAACGTTTATTAGCTTAACTGTGGCACAAGTGAATATGTTTGCTTTGCACATAACACACGTTCAAAAATGGCAATACAGCACTCGTATTGCGGGAAAATCTAATTTCCTATGATTATATATTTAAAGTTTGTAAACACCTGCATGTGCATTTTAATACTTTCTGTATAAAACCCCTAGTAATATTCACCCAAAAAATCAATTAAAGAAAAGAAAAACCAAAACAAAACGTATAGGGCTACCTACACCTCCAATGTGCATTTTAATACTAAAAGAATTATGTATAAAAACTCAAACTCTATTCACCAACTCTGTGGTATAGAAAATGGATGGCTGGTGATTCAATTTTGACACGCATGACATTAGAATTGGGCCCTGTGATTGTCTGGCGACCACTCCAGAGTGTCGTCTGCCTTTCGACCACCGGTCAGTAATAAGCGCCAGGTCCCCGAGTCACTGAACGCGAATGAGCGCTATCGAAAATGGATGGCGAGACGGATGTTTCAAGAAAGTGTTAATAATAAAACAAAGCAAAGGTTTGTTCGGAAAAAGTGTCCCTTTTATTTTCTTAGCATAGGTTGATAAAATATTTTTATTCATTCTTCTTTTTTTTGGAATACTTTATTTAACTGGTTTTCAGACACACAGAACATCAATTAACGTAATCCGATACACCTCCCCATAAACCCTCCCTTGGTACACAGAGCACAAAAAAAATAAATAAATAATAAAAATCGTTCATTCTCATATGTTTGACTGCATTTCATTTTTTCATGTATTTAATTCAGTGATTCTTTCGCATACCACTCAAGGAAGCCGGTGTACCACTTATGGTACCTGAAGCACCCATTTAGAATCACTGATTCACACAATAAATGTCCCTATGATTGGGCAGCTAGACGAACACACATCCAAATGTTTGACTAAGTTGTGGCTGTGGGGGGCTATTTTTGTTGGCGATATAATCGACATGGGCGCTTGCTTTTTAGGCGAGTGTGTGTATGGTTAAATTAGTTAGTGGTGGTGCCGTTGATCTGCAGCCTTGATGCGGTGGGGTAAACTGCTCTGAAGGCAGTCTGAAAGTCTCTTAAAGTCTCCAATGACAGCACACAAAAAGAATTGCTAGATTTATTGCTTATCACTTAAAAAAAAAAAGAAAGTCACTAGAGACGTCCGAAAAGTCGCTCGAAATAGTTATAAAGTCAGTAAGTTGGCAACACAGAGTAGCCGCTCACGTCAGCGCATGCCCAAGCTGAGTCCCCAGTCATCAGAATGAGTAGAGTTGTACTCATCATTTGCATTAGATGGAAGCGTCCCCCAAAACAGAGTAATTTCAACCGGATTGTGACAGGTGGATGTCAGGTGTACAGTCATTCTGTATCCTTTGTGTATTTTGAAAGAAGAATGTCAGAGCACTTTTATTAAGACACGAGAACTCTTGCAACGTTACACCTGGCCGCCAACTTCGTAGAATTCTCTAAGAAAACATGGAATGAGCACTTCGAACGCATCTAAAATCCTCCACATAACAAATACATTCAGGAAAAAACAATCTACTGCCTACACTGATCACAGAAATAATGCTCCATTTGCGCTCTTGAAGATGAGTTATTAGGGCAAGTGATGCCGTTTGATACGTCACGGTAACTTTGATGCGTCGACTTGGATAACGACCTTGGTTCGAGCGTATTGGTGGATATTTCTACTTGAAACTTGTCAGCCACTCAGAGAACGGGTTCCCCGAGTAGCAGGTGAAATGAAGGGATTCAGCAGAGACGGATAATGAAGTACTGTTTTACTCTAATTTGAAGGTGTTTTTTTTTTAATTTTTTATTTTTAACCACCATTTGTACAGACGATATCATACGAAAACGTTGCCCAAAAGGCCTTTTTTTTGTGTCTGTTTGATCAAAATAAGACATTTGCAAACATCTTATTCTTTGGAAAACAATTTTTTCAACACTTTGGACTGTTTTGTGACGCGCCATGGACCAAACCGGTAACTGAATCATAATCAAATTATGTTTGTGCATTTTCTGCGCTGTCAATTTGAAATAATGTCCTGCTTTTGAATAAAGGGATGGATATTTTAAAAAGAACCCCAAAAAAATGTGATTCATTTATTAATTGAAAAAAAATAATCGACCGTTCAAAATAATTGTTCGTTGCAGCCCTCTTTGATTTAATGAGGATTTCGCAGTTTCACTGTACAGTTCAGTGTGCATATCAGGGGTTGAACCGATTAGTCGATTATTCGGCACGTCGACTTTACCACCCCGCAATGACGGTTATAGCGTGACATTGATTAATAGCCAATCACGTCGTTTTGCAATTTGCATTAACAGCGTGGACGCCTGCAGGTAAGGAGTGGGAAGGGTCCTCGCAGCAAATGAGTAGCAATGCCTCCATTTTGTGTTAATATTTTACAAAAAATGAGACTGGTAGACACAGTCTCTTGCAAGTCGACTCTCAAATATTACAATAGCACAGGCTTTATGCACGACCGCTAATGTTGGCTGAAGACCTGGCTCAATCCTAACATCACTAAATAGATGTTCGGTAAAATGGGACAGCTGAGTTGCTGCTTGTTGTAATGTTGATGTACTTGCTGTTCTGCATAGAGTCTGTGTACGAGCTGTCCATTGTCAGTAAATATACATTCTTTTTTTGAAAAACTGTTTTACAATCTGTTTTCCTGTATATAAAGAGTGAAGCAAGATCAGACGTAAAAGAAAAGCAAGAAAACCCAACAGAAATTGCAAAATTAAAAATGTCCGGGATGGTCCATACAATGAAGCCAAATTCCATCCATCCATCCATTTTCTGAGCCGCTGAGAAGCAAACAACCAGTCGCACTCACATTCACACCTACGGGCAATTTAGAGTCGTCAATTAACCTACTGAAGCCAAATTGTCTCATGTAAAACAATATACCACAGATAGTATAGATATTTACAAACTGTCTGTTTCATTGGCTAAATATGCACACCATTTTCTACCATCGTTTTTCACCCAAATCATTTTGAAAGCGTATGGAGTCCTTTGCTCCAGATTATGTAGCTGTTTTACAATATTGATAAGATGCCTACATTGGGGCGGCACGGTGGACGACTGGTTAGAGCGTCAGCCTCACAGTTCTGAGGAGCGGGGTTCAATCCCCGGTCCCGCCTGTGTGGAGTTTGCATGTTCTCCCCGTGCCTGCTTGGGTTTTCTCCGGGCACTCCGGTTTCCTCCCACATCCCAAAAACATGCATTAATTGGGGACTCTAAATTGCCCGTAGGTGTGAATGTGAGTGCGAATGGTTGTTTGTTTGTATGTGCCCTGCGATTGGCTGGCAACCAGTTCCGGGTGTACCCCGCCTCCTGCCCGATGATAGCTGGGATAGGCTCCAGCACGCCCGTGACCCTAGTGAGGAGAAGCGGCTCAGAAAATGGATGGATGGATGCCTAAATTGGTGCAATTCTTCTACAACCAGTATTTTGTGGCATCTTTTTTCCCCCTAACCTTGAAAATATAAATGTCATTTTTGTCCAATCCTTTCGGTGCAATTCCAAGATGAAGGGGTTGTGAATGATACGCACACATTGAGGGGCACAACCAAGTAAATATACATGATTGCAATGCAAAGCATTCACTTCTCGTGTGATTAAAACAAAACAAAACAATCATAGTTCTGCAGCAAGTAGCGACCCTGCACTGTCTGAAGTTGTGTGTTGTGCGTTGGCTTTGAGTTTTGAAAGTCTCGACTGGTTGCGAGCCCCTGAATGTATCTGATGAGTGTGTCTGGGGGTCGGGCCTCAGCAACTGGGGAGAGAAGGCAAACATTTGCACAGCCGCGAAGCCGCCGACAGCAAGTTGACAACTGAAACAATATAAATAAAAATAATGACGTCATCAATTAATAAACGTCAGTTCTACTATCACCACATTTGCGTTGACCATAAAACAAACAAGGTTGTTCAAACCATAGTGTAAAGTATGAAGTATCTCCACACGGCTGACATGACTCCTACCTGGAGGGTACATGTCAGGCTGGTTAAGTGGTATTGGTTTTGAAGTTGGGGAGAATTTATTTTTCAGTCACAGTTCAAATACAGTACTGGAATCCCTATTTTTATTTTATTTTTTTAATTTGGTAGCTTTATTATATTCATTGGTGTAGATCAAGGGGAAATTCAACTCACACGCCGATGTATATTTTTTGTTTTACACTACACAGGACCAGATCACACACGTGCAGGCATGCAAGGAGTGAAAGAGGTGTGCAAAGAGTGCTGCACCACTTGAGCTGGGGTGGTGGAGACGATGCCTTGCTCAAGGGCACCGTGCCTGCCAGTAGCCAGCAAGCAGACTAGTCTAGAATATCTCCAACAACTAGTTGGCATTATTTTGTTATTAATTTTTTTACGTTTTAGTCAGTAGTGGGACTCAAACCTGTCCTCCGAATCCAAAGCTCGAGTTGTTTCTGACTGAATTGCTGGTGCCCCAATTATTTCCTGTTGGAAAAAGTTTTTTATTCTAAATTTAAAGAAATCGACCAGTGCTCCATAAAAAGTTGCGCTCAACGTCATAGGTTATAGATTACTACCCATGTTCACAGTCCTCCACTGTTGCAGGTGGTAGTATGATCTCATGGCCTTTACTGCTAGCAGTTTATGACCTTGACAGTTTTACAGCATGGCATGTGTCGTGGCTAATGGCACTCCTTAGTCCGCAATCTGTAAAACTAAACATGTCCTGCGGTCACAGGCTACAACTTGTTACAATGCCCATTGTATCAAGAGAAACAGGGAGAGTGAATTTTTTATTATCTTTTTTCCGGGAGGGACTCACTATCACAACATCGTGCAGCTAAGCGGACTTATTTGCGAGTCTGGCAGGAGTCACACTGCACCAGTTCTTTCCATGAAAACCATTCCAGCCTCACAGAATGCAGAGCATGTGCACAGTGGAATGGTCTGTACTTTGTAGTCTAGTGGTGAGTGCTTGCTATATTTTGTAAGCTTAGCGTAGCTTTAGTTTTAAAAGACTACCAGCAAATATTTGTTTTTGTGGTTCACATCATGCAAAGTTCTGCCCCTCGAATGATGACTATTGTTATAATTAAATAGCTTTCTGATTGTGTGAGTGGAAGTGGTCAGCTCATGTAATCCTGCTTTGTTTGCTTCCACAGGGGCTTTGGAAAGCAAGGATTCCAGTGCCAAGGTAAACTGAATTGACTTCGTGTCTGGCTTATTCAAAGATGATGTATTTCTTTGTGTGCGTGTGTCCGCGTATGTGCAGCAAATGTGATGTGGTCTTTGTGGTCAAACATGTGGTCATGTACAAAGTAGAAAGTAACCGAACAAACAGCCAATTTGCCATTACATTCAGAAAAAGTGTCGACAATATTTACACCCACCTCATATTTAGCTTGCTGTTCTGCAGGCATGGAACTATTGTCTGCCCACAACCTGGATAGTATTTATTGTTCCTGCAACCACAAAACATGTGGTCAGAAGGATGTGAGCCTCAATCAACATTGTTTCCACCATGTTGTTTTATGGCAAGTGCTGAATTTGGCAGGAGGTGAAGCAGAAAACACAAAACACACACATCTGATTTAAGAAATAATGAGACAGGCTCTTGTCTCAGACTCTCAAACAGCAGAATGGTGTTGTTTTCGACTTCTTCATGTGTTGTCACCTCAAATAAGTCTTCCTCAGATGTAGAAAATTTCTCCAAGTGATTGTAATTGGAGCTTGATGACGGCAGTTTTATTTATTTATTTTTATTTTTATTTTTTTGAAGTGCTCTCAAGAACCAGTATTGCTTTCATTGGTGTTTCCATTTGGGGTAGGGTTAAGCATTTGGCCACATGAAAAAAAATCATGGTCAGTTAATTATTTTTAAACTGAAAAAAGTTCTTATGAATGTGATTTTCCACATATACACAAATATCTTTATTTCAGCAATTTTATACAAAATATTTTTTATTTTATAATCAATCCATCTGTTTTCTTTTCAACTTGTCCTCATTAAGGTCGTGGGTGAGCTGCAGCCTATCCCAGAGGACTTTGCGAGAGGCTGGGTGCACCCCGGACTGATCACCAGTCAGTCGCAGGGCACATACAGTGGAACCTCGATAGAATGGACAAATAGGAGCGGGGGCATATTTGGCATATGTTCCCATAGGCGAAAGGCTTGCCAAAAATTTTTTTACTGTACCAAAAATAGCATGTTCCAGTCTCCAAGGACTTTTGTACTCCTCAGAGTTAATGCCGAAGCCATGCTTCTCTCTCTCTCTCTCTCTCTCTCTCTCTCTCTCTCTCTCTCTCTCTCTCTCTCTCTCTCTCTCTCTCTCTCTCTCTCTCTCTCTCTCTCTCTCTCTCTCTCTCTCTCTCTCTCTCTCTCTCTCTCTCTCTCTCTCTCTCTCTCTCTCTCTCTCTCTCTCTCTCTCTCTCTCTCTCTCTCTCTCTCTCTCTCTCTGTCTGCTTTATGTACCGTAGACAATAGATGCAACCATCATCACATGGCCGCCACATCAATGTGCAGCATTCAACATGGCTGCCCCGTTGGCACGTCTTTTGGAATTGGATCCAGTAATAATGTATACGTGTGACCCGGAAATACATCTGTCCCATTCTCTGCCTGCATTGTGCCATCAGTAAACAACAGCGGCCAATTCTGGAAATGACAGGCTTTGTTACCGGCGTTTTAAGTGATAAATGAAAACTATTTTTGGACACATTGTTCAGTCCCGATGGTATGTTTTATCCAATATCCGTGATATCAGGGTCCAATTTATTAAGGTTCCACTGTATAGGAAAAACAACCAGTCACATTCACACCTATATACAATTTAAAGTATTCCATAAATCTAACATACATGTAGTGTATTTGGAATGTGGGAGGAAGCTGGATTCCCGGCAGAAAACCGAGACAAGTACGGGTAGACCATGCAAATCCCACAACTTCAGAACTGTGAGGCAGATGTGCTAACCACTAGATCACTGCTGCCATGTTCTGTAATATGTATTTTATAAAGTGTAAAAGCCACAACAAAATAACATATAAAGCTACAACCCCAATCTGCCAATCCAGAGGCACTGTCCCCGATGTCCACACGATTTTGCAGAGGCGTGTCAACTAGAACAGCCCCACAATATTCAGAGCCTTTAGGAACTCCGGGCGAATCTCATCCACCCCCGGGGCCTTTCCACCGAGGAGCTTTTTAACCACCTGGTGACCTCAATCCCAGAGAGAGGAGAGCCTGCCTCAGATACCCCAGTCTCTGCTTCCTCATGGGAAGGCGTTTGCTTCAGCGACCACCAAAGCTGCATTCCGCTTGGCCAGCCGGTACCCATCAGCTGTCTTGGGAGTCTCACAGAAAAAAAAAAAAAAGGCCCGATAGGACTCCTCCTTCAGCTTGACGGCATCCCTCACCGTTGGTGTCCGCCAACGGGTTCGGGGATTGCTGCCACGACAGGCACCGACCACCTTACGGCCACAGGTCCGGTCGGCTGCTTCAGCAATGGAGGCGCGGAACATGGTCCACTCGGACTCGATGTCCCCCGCCTTCCCCGGAACGTGAGCAAAGTTCTGTCGGAGGTGGGAGTTGAAACTCCTTCTGACAGGGGAATCTGCAAAACGTTCACAGCAGATCCTCACAATACGTTTGGGCCTGCCAGGTCGGAGCGACCTCTTCCCCCACCATCGTAACCAACTCACCACCAGGTGGTGATCAGTTGACAGCTCCGCCCCTCTCCACTCGAGTGTACAAGACATGCGGCCGCAAGTCCGATGACACGACCATAAAGTCGATCATCGAACTGCGACCTAGGGTGTCCTGGTGCCAAGTGCACGTGTGGACACCCTTATGCTTGAACATGGTGTTCGTTATGGACAATCCGTGATGAGCACAGAAGTCCAATAACAGAACACCGCTCGGGTGGGGTGGGGGTGGGGGGGTGGGGGGGGTTCCTCCCAATTACGCCCTTCCAGGTCTCACTGTCATTGCCCACGTGAGCATTGAAGTCCCCCAGCAGAACGATGGAATCCCCAGCGGGAGCGCTCTCCAGCACCCCCTCCAAGGACTCCAAAAAGGGTGGGTACTCTGAACTGCTGTTTGGTGCACAGGCACAAACAACAGTCAGGACCCGTCCCCCCACCCGAAGGCGGAGGGAGGCTACCCTCTCGTCCACCGGGGTGAACCCCAACGTACAGGTGCCGGGCCGGGGGGCAATAAGTATACCCACACCTGCTCGGCGCCTCTCACCGTGGGCAACTCCAGAGTGGAAGAGAGTCCAACCCCTCTCAAGAGGACTGGTACCAGAGCCCAAGCTGTGTGTGGAGGCGAGTCCGACTATATCTAGTCGGAACTTCTCGACCTTACACACCAGCTCGGGCTCCGTCCCTGCCAGAGAGGTGACATTCCACGTCCCTAGAGCCAGCTTCTGTAGCCGGGGATCGGATCGCCAAGGTCCCCGCCTTCGGCCACCGCCCAGCTCGCACTGCACCCGACCCCTATGGCCCCTCCCACATGTGGTGAGCCCATGCGAAGGGGCACCCACGTTACCCTTTCGGGCCGTGCCACCAGGCGCTCGCCTTCGAGCCCCACCTCCAGGCTGTTTGTTTTAAAAACAAACGAATAAAAAAACAAAACAAGAATCATGATGTCATTATGGCCTGTTGGTGTCGAGTTTTGAGGGGAAAAAATGAATGTAATTCATGGAATAAGGCTTTAACACAAAAAAAATGAGGAAAATGTGAAGAGGTTTGAATACTTTGCGTATGTGCTGTATGTCACTTTTAATGTTATCAGTACAGGGCAATTGATGTGCCCTAAAAAAACAAAACAAACAAAAAATTGACCTATTCATTTATCGTTTTTCTGTTAGTTAATCAAGGAAATGTCAAATTTAACAATTATTGACATTTTTTTTGGCGGGGGGGGGTTGTTTTGATTTCACGCAAAGTAGATCTTGTTCAATTGATTGGCTAGTCATCCATCCATCCGTTTTCTAAAATGAATTTAATCCATTTTGGAATAAGGCTGTAAACATAAAATGTGGAAACAATGAAATGCTGTTAATACTTTCTGGAGGCTCTGTATGTTAAGCCCTTGTTACACCAAACATTACAGTTTACTGCTAAACTATTATTATTATTTTTTTCATTTTCAAGTGCAGGAATTTTTACATACCACCTGTTACTGTGTTTACCTAAAGGGTGGTGCTAAATACACTGCATTGAGTTGATTCATCACAAATGGAATGCACACAAAAAAGTGGAACATTTTGTGAAGGCCATCCATGCATCATTTCTCAAATATGTAGTGTTGTAACTTAAAGTAACAGTGGGGCAAATCATCAGTAAAACTAGCTGTTTAAATGAAAGAAATATCAGTTGTATTGATATTTGACCACCCTTGTACCACACATACCTCACAATAGTTTGTTCTTGAAACCATGTACCAAGTAAATGGACTGATGCATAAGACACACATTTGCGTACACAAATCTCTCATTTACACGCTGCTAACACTGCATTCCAATCAGAGCTCCCACTCACCCCAGCATTGTCAACACCAGTGTTTGTTGTATTTTTGCAGTCTGTATCTTCCTCGATGCACGACAAGAGTGCCTGCTGTCGCAGGACACATTTAGCAAGAGTGACCAGGTGCAAAGCACACAGGATTATTGGTGAACCGTTCCGACATGACCTCCATCTCTGTTGTAGACATAAAGATAAACACCCCGCCAGACATTTGACCTTAGTAATTGGGAGCTTTTCTTATGAGAGTGTCAGCGAGAGTGACACATTCAAAGGTCTTAGTTTAACACATCAGTGCAATAAACATACTGTAGAAGGAAGCTTCATGGACTCTTGCGTGTCTGTAGGAAGAAAGGGTTTTCTCTCAAAAGAGTGCGTCAGTGTTCAAGGAGCCGTGAGTGCTTGCAACCCACTTGGTGATGGTCCTGGCACCACACATTTTTGCATGTTGTAACATCAGCTAGTTTGCTTTCATAGAAACGTGTTATTTTCCTCCTACCTATTGGTAATGTCTCACCTCTTCATGTAAGAGATGACATGGATTGGGGCAGGGGTGCAAGATACGAAGCCAGAACCTCTTGACTGTGAGGCACACGTGCTAACCACTACTTCACTGTGCAGCCTTGACCGCGCCCCGTGATAGGATGAAACTCAACTATCCATGTCTTTTTACCTTTTCATAAATTCCCTTTCCAGACATGTTGAATAAATAATGACCCCCCCCCATCAAGAGGCGATCATTTCCACTGCAACTTTTAAACATAGGAAAGGTCCTCACTTTGTAAGGTCTGTTGAGCCATAAATTATTAAGGCTAAGGTGCTCTTATAAAATGGAGGTCAGGTCCTCCAGCAGAGCCAGGCGGTCTGTCAGTCACTGCTCGAAAATGACAAGGTGATAAACGGGAGGATGACATTTCTGTAACAGGATTGACATTTCATTTTCATCCCCGTAAATGTCGTTTTGCTAAAAATAGGGAATACAGTATCGTAAGCAGGACATTTTGATGAGTTGCCTTTTTAGCTTTTTTTTCATGAAATAAATCTCGGTTTTGAATGAGTTTTGTATCAATAGTTTATCAGAGCTTCAGTTTATTCCTGTGCAAAGTCAAAATAAGGGATGAGAATTTGACATTTATTTTAGTAAAAAAAAAAAAAATGTTTTTTCAACAGTTGTTTTAACCATTTGATGACACTCAACATCTCAAGAAAATTATTTTCTGTTTTTCATACAATAAACCGCTTTCGTTCATATCTAGAGTCAGTGTTTCAAGTGACCACTGGTCGAATAATGGTCATATTAAGTAAACTATGTATGTTTTTATCCCATGAACCCCTAAATGTAACTGGTATAGCCATCCATCCATCCATCCGTTTTTTTGAGCCGCTTATCCTCACAAGGGTCGCGGGAGTGCTGGAGCCTATCCCAGCTATAATCGGGCAGGAGGCGGGGTACATTCTGAACTGGTTGCCAGCCAATCGCAGGTAACTGGTATACTTCAAAGAAATTTTACTAACATATTTTCAACAAAATGATTCAAGTTCTTACATTTTTCTTACATGTCACAAATTGTGTACCACCTCAGTGGAATGACCCATTTGTTATCTATCAATTAATTATTTATTATAATGCAAATCCCTGAACCTCGGAATGTAAATTTTAATCTGAAAATGCCGATTTGAACTTTTGCTGTTCTTCTGGAACAGCTAGTCAATCACTTGCTCCATATATAAAACAATCATTATTATTAAAAGGACAGTGGTGATTTTGTGGTTAGCAACTTTGCCTCACAGTCAAGAGGTTCTTGGCGTAAATCATGGCTCAAATGCTCCTGTGTGGACTTTGCATGTTCCTCTGTTTTAGGGGACTGTTTTATCACATCAAATGGCTTATACGTACAAGTTTTGACTTGACTTCCTGTTTTAAGCATGTAGCCCTTTATTTTGAAGGGTATGCAATGGAACTCAGCATTTTGGCACAAAAGGTAACTTCACACAACATGGGTGAAAACGAAAGCACAACGATCCGACATGAAAAAGAGTAATGAATGGAACCAAATGCTCTGTAAAACTTTGATTCCTTTACCTACCCACTAATGAGGCACAAGGTTAGTGTTTGTAGTACTGTGAGACGTTTAGAATTAGAATCATCCTTTATTGCCATGAACATGCATGCATACACATGAAATTTGTTCTCTGCATTTAACCCATCACAGTGAACTCATACACACGTTAGTGGAACACACTGGAGCAGGAGGCAGCTGAAGCGCCCAACATTTATGATGTTGGGCGCTTCCACAATTCATCGTGATGTAACGTTGCTAGTTTGACCTTTGGTGACGTTGTAGCTCAATGTTAAGCTTGTAATGCGACTGTTTCTACTTTATTTCCAGTATGGTAAAATAGTTTTATTTTTGTGTCTGTCATCAGCTCTGACGTTGGTGTGAAGACTAAAATAAATGCTAAAAACCGTCACACTCACCCAATTGACTTCACTGAAGTTCCGTGCAGTGTAGGCTGAGGGCTTGGAGCAGGAAGGGGCAGGTCAGACTTGTACACATCGTAAAAGCCTCCTTTGCACAATATAATCTTATTCCACTGAGGCGACAGATAATTTATTTTAACCAAGTTAAAAAGTTAAAAAACACTTTTGTTGGGCACAAGCATGTCTTTGTGCGCATTATCCTTAGTTGGTTTTTGCCACTTCTTCGGGGTCGGCATAACGTAGTCATCGAAACTGGGAACTGAATTTTTTAAAGTGAAACGATTCCGGGAGAACCGGAATGTTAGTGCCGGGTCCAATCGATTCTCAATGCCGAACCCTATCCATGGCTGTTTGAACAGTGGTCAGAATTGTTTCAACTATGGGCTGTTTGACAGTTGAAAGGTAAACTTCATGTGTGTTCATGTGCTTGGAACACACATTCGCTCTTTACCTGATAATGTTGCATTGGTAATTTGCTCAAACAGTAAATTGGTCTATGTCCTCTGCTTCATCCTGAAGCTACAATACAGCTTGTCAACAGAGGAAACAATTTAACCTGATAGTCTTTCTCACAAGCACATATTTACTTCGAAACACAAGTACAGGTACATGGGCATCCCACCTCTGTTGCATGAGTCTCACAACACACGAATGTGCTGTGGCGCAGTGGTTGGGAATCACTCATTAAACCTCTGAAGACACTGTTTTTCCAAAATTTTCAAGTGTTTAAGGCATATAAATTTAATAAATAGAAGTGCTTCAAAATGAAAGTTGTGGCACTAATTTGTTCTATCATACGAAATGCAAAGATGTGCATGTTGGAATAGTTTTCATATCAATAGTTTAATTATATTCCATTCAAGTATCTGAATTTATAAACAGTACATTTCATATAGTAAAATATAGGTATTGCCTCTATTCAGCAGGTATTTGTGGCGTCTTAATGGATTTAATGATCCATCCATCCATCCATTTTCTGAGCCGCTTCTCCTCGCACTCGCATTCACATATTAAATAAAAAAATTACACCCTCACAAATGTGCAGCTTGAACACCCCACCACAGGTGCTGCCAACAAAATGTGAATAATTATTTGGCCTTTGGAATCCATGCTGCTTGTATTAACTGTGACATCCACAGTGAAAACTCTGTTGACAGTTCTAAACCCTGAGCATCACTTTGTGCATTTTCACTGACTGTCAATGGAGCTTTACTCCCCCTCTTACATGTTATTTGTCTTCACACACTCTTTCCACAGCGGAAATTAGCACTCATGGTCAATTCGGCACTCATAGCTTTGCTTTTTTGGCAGTAACATTATATGACCGGGTTGCTGGAGTTCAAATCTTCCAACTTCTTGCTTGGCTCCGACATAAAGATGCAACATTCACAAAGCAAAGCAGTGCAATGCAGATGTGTATTTCTGCATTGTGTGTGTTTTAAATGGAGAGAGAGAAGGAGGCAGCGATCAGCAGAGGCTATAATTAAAGTAGCTCCTCTGTCCCTCAATGAGGGACGCTGCTGTGCATAGTAGCGGCTCTGTTTACAGGACACAGTTTTTTTATTTTATTTTTTTATTTTTTATTTTTTTTAGGTGACCATTGTGTTATTGTGTCGGAGCTTTGTCTTGCAACAAACATATTACTTAAACCCCACAACTTGGCTTTCAGGTTTGTTCCTTCCTTCAGTAACAGCTTCCTCAAAAGACCTAATATTCAATGTTGATACTTGGAAATTAAGCTCATTTTACATGTTTTAACTGTGAAAGATGTTCCAAGCTGTATCAGTGCTTCAAAACTCCCATGAGGTCACATTCTGATTCAAATTTTGCTAAAATGTAAAGTACAACAATTGGAAGTGAAAGGGTCAAAGGCCAAGGTGATTTTGTGAGGTGCCACTTTTGATATAAATATGTGGAGTACCAGTACTAAAAGTAATGTGATTGTAATGTGCGCAATGTGAGTGTGATTGGTTGGCAAACAGTCAATTATCTTCAATTAACCTTATACGCACATAAGTGGTGCGCACTGAAAATATTGAATGCGCTCTCAATTCCATTGTAACTCCGCAGTTGCGCACCAAGCATTTTATTTTTACAAATATCTATATATTTTTTTAAACACTGCGGTGCACAAGGTTGTTTAAGTGAAGCGAGAAAAGAGGTGCGCTTGTTTATTTTCCAGCTACTCCCGTTCCAAACAGTACCGTATCACAACACTGTGTCTCCCTCACCCCGCCCTCATAGAGCTGCACTGTAAAACACAGCTAGCGCTCCTGTGAGCGAGAACAAATTAACCAATGACAAGACATTATTTCGCCGAGGTGTGCTGGTGCTGTTTGCTGGGGAGCTTCCCGTGTGGCACAATCTCGCAGCTGAGCTAAACTGAACGGAGAAAGGACAAATGTTTATCAAGTGATTCCATTCTCTATGTTCACTGCACGCGAACTGTTTGTTCATTTGAACGAGTCGTTGTCGAATGACAAAACAGTCAGACTCTGAAATTGGAAGGCAAATTCAAACATGCAGTCAGTTTAACACAAAAGAGTTACTGATGTTTTATCTCGTGCAGGGTTATCAAACTCATTTTACTTCACTGCACACATTCACCCCAATTTGATCTCAAGTGGGTCGGACCATTATATCTGTGGCCTAATAAGCTATATATAACGGCAATTAAATGTTTTACTATTTTTTTATTTTATTTTTTTATTTATTATTATTATTTTTTTAGGTGCATATAATTACAACTACATTTGGGCAATATTCACATTTCTTGATTATTGTTGTAAATCTTGTTTCAAAGCATATGAGAAATCTCAAATGTCAACAAAAATGTGTGGAATTTCAACATGATGAATCACTGTTTTCATTTATAATTGCAACTTCCACATCACCTTTTATTAATAATTTTAAATTCACATACATTTCCACATCCATCTGGAAATGTTGACAGGCTCAACTGACTCATCACACCAGACATACTAAACTGGGAACTCTTCAGAACTCTGCCATAAGATCATCAAAAGGTTCAGAGAATCTAGATAAATCACTGCATGTAAGCGGCAAGGCCGAAAACCAACATTGAATGCCCGTGACCTGAGATCCTTCGACATCAATGTGTAAATGATATCACCACATGGGCTCAGGAACTCTTCAGAAAACCAATATCAGTAAATACATTGCCACTACATCCGTAAGTGCAACTTAAAAGTCTACTATGCAAAGCAAAAGCCATTTATCAACAACACCCAGAAATGCCACTGACTTCTCTGGGCCCAAGCTCATCTAAAATGGACCGATGCAATGTGGAAAAGTGTTCTGTGGTCCGAAGCGGCCACATTTCAAATTGTTTTTGGAAATTGTGGACGTCGTGTCCTCCGGGCCAAAGAGGAAAAGAACCATCCGGACTGTTATGGACGCAAAGTTCAAAAGCCAGCATCTGTGATGGTATGGGGCTGTGTTAGTGCCAATGGTATGGGTAACTTACACATCTGTGAAGGCACCATTAATGCTGAAAGGTACATACAGGGTTTGGAGAAACATATGCTGCCATCCAAGCAACGTCTTTTTCATGGACGCCCCTGCTTATTTCAGCAAGACAATGCCAAACCACATTCTGCACGTGTTACAACAGCGTAGCTACATAGTGAAAGAGTTTGTGTACTTGTCTGGCCTGCCTGCAGTCCTGACCTGTCTCCCATTGAAAATGTTTGGCGCATTATTAAGCGTAAAATACGACAATGAAGACCCCGGGCTGTTGAACAGCTGAAGCTGTACATCAAGCAACAATGGGAAACATCCACCTACAAAGCTTCAACAATTCGTGTCCTCAATTCCCAAATGTTTATTGAATGTTGTTAAAAGAAAAGGTGATGTAACACAATGGTAAACATGACCCTGTCCTAGCTTTTTTGGAACATGTTGCAGCCATAAAATTCTAAGTTAATGATTATTTGCTAAAAACAATAAAGTTTATCAGTTTGAACATTAAATATCTTGTCTTTGTCGTGTATTGAATTAAATATAGATTAAACATGATTTGCAAATCATTGTATTTTTCTTTTTTATTTATGTTTAACACAACATCCCAACTTCATTGGAATTGGGGTTGTAATTGAAGCCCATACAGTACATTGTCTTCAAACTACATACACCATGATAATTTAATGTAAGACAATTAAGAGCGCTTTAAACTATTTCAACCAGGAGTGACCTTATCAAAATGGACGATCAGTTTGGATTTTCCCGAAAGCCTCTCACATCTCTTCCTGTTCCTCACTAATCAATTCAGACCACCCACATTAAGATGGGATTTATCCATCATGGCAGCTGCATTATTTATCATATCAATTCTCATTGTGCATTTGAGAGAAATACATATTGTTTGTACTATGAAAGAGTTGCCTGCCTATTGGGACTACTGTATGTGCTCACAGAGTGAGTATCTGGTGTGTCTAACTACACTTTTAAATGGCACAGTGGTATTTGCTAGTGTGTAACTCTTCCTGAGCGTGTATTTGATCAACTCCTGAGTCTTTTCGAAAACCTGGGACACACATTGATGAACACCTGCTTGTCTTCAGGCTCAGACTGGTACGACTCTGTCATGTTGTCCGTTTCATGGTTTGATGAAAGGCTTTCAATGTAGGACACACCGCTGAATAAAAAGTCGAGTGAGGTTACGCTCATGTTCCTGCTGTCTAATGGATGCCCCATGGTCTGTTCGACAGAGACACAGCAGCCAGTCCACTGAAATTACCAAATGGTTCCACAAAAAAATGGCGAAAATTCACAATGTTACGCTAGATCCGGGCGTTTTCTTATCGCCATGAAACCAATTTATTCCCAAGATATGTAAGTTTTCTACTAATTATTAAACAGTTTTTTTGTATCCCAAAGATGTATAATATATTACATACAAATGCCTAAAACCAACCTGAAGACCCTGACAACATATTGTATATCCCCACAGAGTCCTTTCAGGTGGCATAAGGTCAAGTCTGGTTACTTGATCTATCATGCTCTCTAATCTCCTTTTTTTTTGTATCTGTATTGGTTTTTACAAGTCTTTGCATAAACCACATAAAAGCATACAAGTGTTATTGTGTATTTGAGTGATTGAGCCCTTTTCGAAGCTCCCCCCCAAAAAAAAAAAAAAAAACCTAAAAAAAAAAAACCCAAAAAGTTAAAACCACCCCTCCATCCATTTTCTACACCGCTTATCCTCACTTGGGTCGCGGGTATGCTGGAGCCTATCCCAGCTATATTCAGGCGAGAGGCGGGGTACACCCTGAACTGGTCGCCAGCCAATCGCAGGGCACATATACACAAACAACCATTCACGCTCACATTCATACCTACGGTTTTCAATTAACCTACCATGCATGTTTTTGGGATGTGGGAGGAAACTGGGGTACCTGGAGAAAAACCACACAGGTACGGGGAGAACATGCAAACTCCACACAGACGAGGCCGGATTTGAACCCGGGTCCTCAGAACTGTGAGGCAGATGTGCTAACCAGTCGGCCACCGTGCCGCCATAAATAAAACAATATGAACAAAAAAAATGAAACGGAGAACTTCTAATTCTTTATTAGATTTATTATCTCATTCAAAAAAGGCGTGATACACCATATATGTAAAGAAAATCAAGACCAAGACGGCCAGAAACATAAAGGCAAGAATTTGAACAGAAAACTAATTTGTATTTCCGGTATATGCATCCCCTGGGTCAGGGGTGTCAAACTCATTTTTGTCACGGGCCACATCGTAGTTATGACTACCCTCGGAGGGCCGCTACAACTGTGAACCCATAAAAATGAAAGATTACCTCATATAATGTAATTGCATACAGTATACACAACACATTGATGAATAACCAGTTTTGAAATCAGAAGCCTATAAAAACATGTTTTTCGACTATTACATGTCTTTTCAAAGTGGGATTGGTAACTAAAAAATGCTCGCAAATATCTCAATGGTATTACAGTGTTCCTACTTTGATCCTACTTTGCGGTTTTTCACCTTTCGCAGGGGGTTCTGGTCCCCATTAACCGTGAAAAACGAGGGAACACTGTACACCACAACACAATGAGCAATTTTGGTTGGCTTTCGCGGGTCACATGAAATGATGTGGCGGGCCGCATCTGGCCAGTTTGACACGTGCCCTAGCTCTTAAAACCTGGGGGTCTGCATATCCCTACATAAAGTAGTTGTAGCCGCAAACACTTAGGCAGCACCAATTCTGGGGGCTACCAGTACTAAAGATTGGGTCGCAGTGGTAGCTGATGTATTTGGCTAAAATCATGCTGCCAACTCGGGCTGCACAATATTGAAAACAAATAGATTGAGATTTTTTATTTATTTATTATTATTATTTTTTTTTAATAAACCTGTGTTCTATTTGTAATGTGAAATAATACAGCATAGCCCACTTGTGATGTAAAAAAAAAAACAGCACACATTTTTCTTTTTCCCGCTCTGTTGTTTGTGCAGTTTATAGTACGTTTGTTTCAGTAGAAAATAAATTATGCAAAAAAAAAGAAGTATACTGAGTCATTTATGTGACTAGCAGTATTTAAATGCAATGTAGTATTGAGTAGGTAACACTGAAGGAAGACAAATTAAAATAGTTTATTTTCATGCCGAGTTATACCGCATTCCTAACACTATGGATTTTTAAAATAAATCTATTTTAAACACGCGTTTTAACATATGCATTCATATTTCTATATTTGAGTGCATTAGTTTAAATGACACACGTACACCTGAAGTTTGTCTCTTCAGAGTAGCCATAGTGATTCACCCCTCCCTGTCCCCGCCCAAATGTAATCTGTTGCGATGCGTATTAGTTTCAGTCTGAAGTGTGATAAGGAAACGCAACTGGTGTACATTGTTTTCCGTGTCATTCAAGGAGATAAGTATATAACAGTCTGGGCTGCTCTGTGTGTTGCTTGAAGGGTTATTATCCACATTCTGGTCACCACCTATTCCAGTAGACACTATCGAACAATGCCAACTAAAACCAGCAGACATTTCAACAGCTTCTCTTGGCATTAAGCTCTTAAACATGCTGCCAGTTTTGCACATCTCTCTGGGGACACTTCTACATGATTCCTGCACTCACTATTTTATCATGCTACACTAGAAGAATATTTTATTGTCATGAACATGCATGCATGCACACGAAATTTGTTCTCTGCATTACCAATCACAGTGAACACACACACGTGTTGGTGGAATACACTGAAGCAGGGGGCAACTTAAGCGCCCGGGGAGCAGTTCGGGGTATCGGTGTCTTGCTCAAAGACACCACAGCCGTGAGTCCGGGAGATGTTAGTGGATGGTCTGGTCGGGGTCTTGAATCGAGGTCCCCACGATTGCAGGCAATGATCTTAACCATTGGCTGACTGCTGCCCAAAGACCACAAACCTTGTTGCCACCTATTTGCATACTGTTGGTAGTTACCACTGGCCACTTATGTGTTTGAGAACTCGTAACTATACCAGATCATCACACTATTAGTCATTTTAAATTGCTCTACATTGCTTGGGGACTACATCATTTGCACAATGCCATTATATCAGCATCATCACACTAGTAATACCTTAATGTATACTTTGTCATAGTGGTTGTTTCTTGTCATACTAGATAGCCTCCAACTACCAGAGACAAATTCCTCGTGTGTCTTGTAACATACTTGGCCAATAAAGCTGATTCTGATAATGTAAATAATATTACTGTGCACTTTGCATATTACAAACTACACCAACATTGCAGCAAACCCTGCGATGTGACTGTTGTGCACACGTACACCGCGATGACGATGCTCAAACAATATATCGTGCAGTCCTACTGCCATCCTCTCGCCAGTGCAGCAAGGTGCTCGACCCATCCCGCTCCCAAGCTGGACAAACTCCCAGGACACAGAAGCCAAGGAGATACTGAGACCGCCAACACTGAGAAACCGCCGGGAGCCCATCAACCGGCACCATCTCAGGCAGCCAAAGTGCTCAGGCATACGGAAAGCGTGCAAGCGCAAGTAGGCCTCAAGAAATCGCCACAATCCCAAACCTACCCCACTACGCCCACAACTACACCACACATCCTGTTGGCCAGGTAGGGCCCTTGAGGCTAGCGGGACAGCCACATCACCCGGGTGACAGGTGGGAGGGCAGAGATGGGACCACCATGCATCCATCACAGACCCAGAGGATCACCTGGGCAACACCCAGCGCTACTTATCTCCTGAAGGACCCGAGAGCCATCAGACGGGAGCATCCCCAGGGCACAGTATCCGTGCCACCATTCCCAAGGAGGGCGAGGCCCCACAGGCACGCCAACCCTAGACCTGTGCGCTGCTCTTTAATCTCTCATGATAGTCAAACTGCTAAAAATACATTTAAATGAACGCAGGTCTGTACTTTTGGTTTATTCACCCTTCAGTAGGTTGATGGTTTTGTTTGGAGGGTCAGAATGGCCACATTGGTACTTAATGGGGGCTTAACGGTAGCTTTTACCTGAATGAAGGACTCAGCGAGTCTGTTTTTCATGAGTGGGGCCATCTGTTTTGTCATTTGCCTGTCGCAACCGTGCCCGTTTACGGCGATTAACTTTTGGGCTGGATGCGGGCAGAAGAGAACAATCCTAGCCTGCACTGGTGAATGGATGCTGATACATCAACAGTTTGCAAATCCTCACAAAGTCGACCTCTGCCGGGGCTGCTCGGTCCCTCAACTGGATTGTCTACATTGACATACAAGTATTACACTGACCTCGTGTTGGCCTGTCAAATTAAACCCTGGGTTTTAACTGACTGCATGGCGGTCTTTGGAAATCCCATAAGGTTACTGCTCTTTAGACCAGGTGTTGTCAGGATTTATTGATCAGCATCGGCCTTTCAAAGTTTGTCTACTGAATAGAATTGATAGCTTGACAGCAGCAGCGAGAAAAAAAGAATCATCATAGTTAGGGCCCTCTTTCTTCTGAAAATGTCCTGCTACCTGAAGCCTCACAATGTTCTTCGAGGAAAACAGAGAGAGGAAAATGCCACTTGGTGAAGTTAAATGTTTAAGCATTGCTGACTCTTCTAATACACTAATATCCTGTGCATATATTATATTGGTTTATTGACTAAATTAGACACAAAGGTTATTTGAGGATTGACTGACCTTTATTAACACCCACGTCATTATTGAATATTGACGCTTTGCTTTTTTGTTTTGTTTTCTTTATTGATTCTGAATTAAATCTCATTTTGACCATATGTAAGATCTTGTCATTTAAAATTTGTGACATCAAATACAAGGTGTCGTGGAGGTAATATTTTTTAAGATATTATTTAGTGACCCCCTATATGAAATTCAATTACCACTCTCATTAATTTTCTTTTAACATTGATTATTATTGTGTAATCCAATTTTGACACTCGTGCATAAACAAACTCACTGCACAGATAAATCAAATGAGAGATTAAAGTGAGGGAATGGGGGTTGCCCAAGCGTATCTTGGTAGT
Organism: Phycodurus eques; assembly: GCF_024500275.1. NCBI lineage: Eukaryota > Metazoa > Chordata > Actinopteri > Syngnathiformes > Syngnathidae > Phycodurus > Phycodurus eques. The sequence goes on from NC_084530.1 coordinate 7,944,411, forward strand.
CCTCCCTAAAACTGTCTCAAATATACTGTATTTTGTTGCGAATGGACAGGCTGATTCTTACATTAAGCGTATATGTGACCCCCCCCCCCCCACGCCGCCCACCCCCACCCAGAGATGTTTGTATTATTACATAGCTACATTAAAAAGTAGAGAGATGTTTACATTACGTATGTATTATGTGGGCGGCACGGTGGACGACTGGTTAGAGCGTCAGCCTCACAGTTCTGAGGACCCGGGTTCAATCCCCGGCCCTGCCTGTGTGGAGTTTGCATGTTCTCCCCGTGTCTGCGTGGGTTTTCTCCGGGCACTCCGGTTTTCTCCCACATCCCAAAAACATGCATTAATTGGTGACTCTAAATTGCCCGTGGGTGTGACTGTGAGTGCGAATGGTTGTTTGTTCCTATGCTGGTTGCCAGCGATTGGCTGGCAACCAGTTCAGGGTGTACCCCGCCTCCTGCCCGATGACAGCTGGGATAGGCTCCAGCACGCCCGCGACCCTACTGAGGAGAAGCGGCTCAGAAAATGGATGGATGGATATTTACAGTGGCTATAGAAAGTTTACACACCCCTGTTCAAATGCCAGGTCTTTGTGATATAAAACAACGAGACCAAGCTAATTCATTTCAAAACTTTTTCCACCATTAATGTGACCTATAACATGAATAACTCGAGAAAAAAAAAGGTTTTTTTTCAAGAGAGGAAATAGAAATAAACAACTGAGATGTGTTCGTGTAAGTGTGCACACCCTCTTACAACTGGCAATTTAGCTGTGTTCAGAATTAGAATCACATTCAAACTCTTGTTAAATGGGTGTTTAGCATAAACCTTCCACCATTGAAAGTGCCTTTGTTAAACTCCAAATACATTTTAGCTGTTCTAGTAGGCCTTTCCTGACATTTTATTTAGAAGCCTCAAGTTTTTGTACTACCACTGACTGGTATTTGGAACTGTTTATAACTCCATCCACTTTGACTAAGGCCCCAGTTTCAGGTGAAGAAAACCAAAGAATGATGCTGCCAACCTATGACATCAGTATTTCTCCTGAATAAACAAACCACTGGGTGTTTGACTTACAGTACATTAAACTCTGATGGATGGGTGATAAGCGCCCTAAATCAGGTGGAATAGGCTGTAGCTTCCCCATGACCCAGCAGTAGTTAAGAAAATGCATGCATAAATGGACAGTACGGCATACTAAAGAAAAAGTACCATATTGCCGCCATCAGTTGCCCCCAGTCACCCTTGGATTACTATAACTATTAATGCTTAATATTTCAGATGATGCAAAGTTTTATCAGGCTCCATCGTCGTCAGCTAAGTCGATAAGCCTGTGTGCACAGTTTGTTGGCCATTCTGCTGTTACACATAAACAAATACACACATGCATTATACACATACTTTCAGTGATGTCATTTCTGGAGAATGTCATCAAACGTGTTGCCTTGTATGCAGTGGTGTACCGATAGAATTCTGCAGACAATGCAAAGTCAATTATCCCCGTTGTAATTAAACTGACAGCAGCATACAAAAGCACTCCTTCCATATCTTGGATAATGATACCCAACAATGTGATCAAAGAGCTTAAAAGGAGCCTTAATTGGATCATGAAGGGACCAGCATACAGCATGTCTAATACCTTTGCAGTGGGGGGGAATCATACTTCTTGTATTAATTTTAATATACATCATCTGCGTGGACAATTTATAGAAAGATTATTTGCAAAATGTGCTGTGTTCATGTGCATTTATTTATATGGACTTTCCCTGTTGTTTTGAAGGCTAAGGGGACTTAATGCAAAGTTGGTTTGTCAGAGGTCAGTGTTTGCAGCAGATGTTAGCAACCATAACAAACCTCTGTGGGAAAGATTTGACCTGGATTTGCATGTTTCTGTGAGGCTAAAGCACAAGGCAGAAAAATGCTACTTTGAACTCATGCACTAAACTGCACCTTGGAAAGTTGTACCTTTTAGAGGGGCACCCCGCGTTTGGTTGGGATCAGATTGCTTAATCCCTGGGGAGGTCCAGCACCGAACATTACCAGGGATTAGTGCGGCATATTACTGTCTGAATGCATTAGATGTGTATTAGATAGCTCCATGATGGAGCAAAGACTAATGTACCAGACTATGAATTACAGTGTAATCTGCATTTAATTGCCCAGAGTTTAGATGTGATAATGGTATTATCTAATGCATGGGCTCTCTGAAAAACAACAGACACGGCAAATGGAACCAGGCACTGTCAGACCTGTAGAGACAATTTAGACCTTCATTGCAACTGAAAGGTTGGCAACAGTAAAATGTCAAGCATGTTGTAACAGAGCTTTCACAATTAAATTGTTTTTTTCTGTGTGAAGACTTTACTAACTCTATGAATAATACTGTATAGATATCACACATATCTGTATCAAGTTTACTTAATGGTTGCCTTCTTTTTACATCTGTGTGGCATTTCATGTACAAAGAGGCTACTCTCACATCTTACCTCTGAGATGCCTTTTTCTTTCAACCTTGGTAGTAGGGAGGAGATAAGTGCACTGCATGATTGCTTGATTGCAATAATGGCTGGATGGCTCACAACTCGCTCCATTTGATTGCGGCGAAAACTGAGGTATTAATTGTTGTCCCTGACATCTTGGTGCTTAAAAATGCCCCCTGTTAGGGTCACTTTCTAAAAATGTGCACCCCAGCTTGAGAAACCTTAGGGTCATATTCGTTCAGGCCATGCTTTTTGATGATAACATTAAAACTGAAACCCATTGCTGTTTTTCCACCTCATTTCGAATATTTCTAAACTTAGCTCCATGCTATCTCATTCTGTACTAGAAATGATCCTTAATTCCTTTGTTTTGTCACGTCTTGACAATTGCAATTCTCTCTTCACCTGTCTTAACAAAACTTCATTGGACCGTCTCCAGGTAGTACTGGTCTATATCCCAGAGGTTCAGCCACATCCCTCATGTTCAGTCCCTTTTACAAGGTACAAGGTAGTTTTATTCTCAATTCTTCAATATGCGTAACACATACAGAAGATTGAAATTACCGTACTCAAGGGCCCGCGGTGCTACAAAAGACAGTACAAATAATCTCAATATAAAAGCTAAATAACCTATCTAGTATATCCATCCATCTGATGGATGGATATATCCATCCAACTGAACCCACGCTGCCTGCACCAAAGTCAGGCAAGTGTACCACTACACCATCAGTGACTAACTCTAGTAGATACAATATAAAAAGTATTAATTGAATGTGCAAATATCAAAGGTCAGGTGACATGTGCAACATAGTCAAGGTCAGAGAACCAAAGCAAATAAGACATTTATAAATTAGATGACAAAACCCCCATGCTGCTAAAGTGGCTGGTCTGACCCCGAGTCTGGCGTGAGTGTGTGTGTGCGTGCATGTGTACGTGTGCGTGTTTGTGTGTGTGGATCTACATGTTTGCGGGGCGTCAGACTTCAGAGTTCAGGTGGGCAGAGGACAGAAGAGGTAGAGGGGGGCAGAGAGTTCATATTCCTGAAAGCCTGATGAATAAAACCTTTATTTACTGTCCCTGACAAAAGATTAAAAACTAAAGATGACAGAGCCTTGCAGTCTGCTGCCCCCAATTTTTTTAAATGCACTTCCTTTTGAGCTAAGAGTTGTCTGTTTGGACATTTTTAAAAAGCAGTTTAAAACACATTTTTGTGACTCTGAAAGTCTGTATTGTTACCGTGTAAATCACTTTGGGTGTGAGTCCTCTCTGTGAGAAGTGGTATAGAAATCAAATGTACTTAATTAATTACTGCTGCAACTTCTGCATTATGGGCATCAGGTGGACTGTGGACTGTACCGGGCCGCATGCCATTTGTTACTGAGCGAGTGAACGCAATTATTTCATTGACCATAAGAGTCTCAAATGAGTATTTATTTTGAAAATCAGGTGAATCAGCCTGTGCCTCTGTCAAACCGCTTGTCCCAGTAATGCAATACGGGTAAAAAGTAAGCAAACACACGCAAGCAAAAATCAGTAAAATAAACAAAGAAGAAAAAAAAAACAGTGAATGTAAGGCTTATTTGAAAAGGGGAACAAGCCAAATAATGACACAATATCGGACAATATCGGTAATATCATGCTCATGCAAGCCAAGCGAGAAAGACAAGCCAAATTTCAAACAGACTGACCTTTAAAGGTTTGCGCTGTATTAGTATTGAACTGAAATGAACAGCAATTCATTTCTGGACGAATTCCCATTGTATCTGTGAAGTTTCGATAATCCTGTACTCGTAAATTTGAGGATGTGATCCTTTTAGAAGAAATGTATGTATGTACTCCAGCTTGGTTTGTAAAGGTTGTTGTCACAGTTGGGCATTGATTTTGTTTTTGTCTCTCCTCGTTGTTAGAGATAAGACTGTAAATCTCATCATTTGCAGCCCTGATTGCCTTTTTGGCATTGGCAGCGGCTTGTACCCATCGACCCCTTTCTCATTTAATGTAATGCACCATGATCCAAATTTTAATAGTTAAAGCTATCTGAATAAACCAGTAACATGAAATAGTCTTGACTAATCTTTTGCAGTTGTAATCTTCTGTCATTTACGCCGAAGTATGTTGGCCAGAGAATGTTACATATTCAGAACAAAATCAAAAAGCAAAACTCAGGTTTTCTATTTCTCTGTATCTAAATTGGATTATCTTGAGTGGCTTGCAGTGTCTGACAACGACCATGAAGTTGTAATACATCTTAAGTGCTTTCTTGGAAGTTTGCTTATATATTCTGTGCACAAAGTGCTTTGCTGTTAACATTAAGTTAACCATTTTTTCTAGCCAAGGACCAGTGGTGAGTCCTTTGCTTCTTTATTGATATGGAACTGACAATCACCCACGTTTCATGTTGAAGATAATTTAAAAAGTAAATGGGGTGTGCATTTTGACCTAAATCATTAAAACCATAATACAATACCAAGGTAGCTTCTTTTACTCAGAGTTAATGTGTAATGGACATATATACCTTGGAACTGATATGAAGGAGGGAATGTGAATATAATAACAGTAAAACACATAGTCTATCAATCTATCTATATATTGATCTATAGATTTATCTTTCTTTCTTTCTGTCTGTCTTTTCTGACTGTCTGTGTCTCGTTCCTTCGTTCTTTCAAGTAACCCTAGTCCCAACCCTGTTTATAGCATACACATATAAAGATATGTACAAAGTTAAAAAGCCCAGACGCCATACTAAAAAAACTGTCATTAAAATAAAGTGCAATAATGTCAGTTGTAATGATTTATCCATGTTCTGTTTGGGACTATGGTTTTCGATCGGTAAACTGGTAGGCATAAGAAGCACATCATTCAGTGTATGAAAATCATTCCTGTAAATGCACCCACGGTTGTGTAACGTTATCCTGGTTATTACCACCACGGAGTTTAGCATTGTAATCGTGTTGGTCATCACCTGTTGCTGGAGATGTGTGAGCAGTAGAGTCAGCAGCAGGTTCTTCCATCTTGTCAGTACCCCATGACTACCATATTTTTCGGACTATAAGTCGTAGTTTTCTTCGTAGTTTGGCCGGGGGTGTGACTCATATGTGAAATTATTGACACATTATTATATAATTTCACGTTATTTTCACACTGAGAACCGCAAGGGGGCGCTCTAGGACTGTGTATCTGTACCTGCAACTGACGATGAGTCTGAGGAAAGCAACGTAGAAGAGGAAGCGGCGCATCGTCTACCTCCGGAGTTGGCGGAGTTGTTTAGAAGTGACACCGAGGATGAAGATTTCATTGGATTTAGTGATTTGGAGTGACACTGATGGTTTGGTAAACTTGTTAGCATGTTCTTTATGCTATAGTTATCTGAATAACTGTTAATCTGTTGCGTTAACATACCAGGCACGTTGTCAGTTCGTTGTTTATGCGTCATGTAACGTTAGCTGAATGTGTTACGTTAGCATACCGTACACCTATTCAGCCTGTTGTTCTCTATTCTATTTTTATTTTAAATTGCCTTTCAAGATGAAATGTCTGTTCTTGGTGTTGGATTTTAGCAAATACATTTCCCCCCAAAAAATTAGACTTATACTCCAGTGTGACTTATATATGTTTTTTTCCTTCTTTATAATGCATTTTTTGGCTGGTGCGACTTATACTCCGGAGCGACTTATAGTCCTGAAAATATGGTATTCTAAAAGTTCTGACGGGTAACGGTTCAGGCATTTCATCAACAAACTATTCCTTGTGATTTTATTTTGTAGTAAAACGTAACGAAGATAGTTAGGGCAAATCTTTCTGCGTAAAAGTAGACAGATTTAGGAACTGTAGTGGCTTTAAAGTGTGAGTTGGCAGAAATATAATAATGAATTGAAGCACAGATACGTGAAAATTCAATTTAAGTACAGTAATGAAGTATTGTTCCTCTGTTTCATTACATTAAACAAAACTGCGTATAATCACATTGGCAATACAAATTTAAAACAACAAAATACGTAACAACGATGTAAGTCAATTTATAATTAACTTCAAACGTGCCGTAGTCTATCACTAACTAACTAATAACACTAATAACGATCAAAACGAAACTTTGAGGCCACAGGTTTTCATACTTAGTTGAGCTAATAAATTACCACAAAATTCCGGTCATTTACTGCATAGTGTATTGGCTCAATGTAAGTGATGGTATGTGTCGTTGTACTTTGTTGGATGACATCTTGACTTGAGACTCCACTGTGCTTACTTTGGCTCACAAAGCTATATTATATTAATACTAACAAAACAAACAAACAAACAAAACTCCTAAAGCAATATCCGAGCACACTGTGACTCAGGACCAAAATGAAAGCTGTGTGGTATATTTGACAGTCGGCCTTTTTGGGGATGAGTCAGACAGTGTGAGGGGGAGAATAAAGGTGTTTATCCTCCAGTGAGCGATGTCGCAGCTCTCATTAGAGACTGTCTGTCTTGCGTGTGTGGGTTCATGACTGCATGCGTGTATGCTGCCCCGCACCAAGAGAACAGTTCGTAACATCTCATTTGTTTAAACACTGTATGACTGTGTAATCCCTGTATTTAATCCCCATTTGTGAGGATTAAAACAAAATGAGTGCGTTGTTGTGACCAGAAAAAAAAAAACGTTATTTAGATGGTGTACCGAACGCCAATATGACAACTATATTGAATGCAAATATAGTGCTTGTATTCACATACATAATAACACTCTACCTTACAATCCCAAGTATGTTGCAGATCGACAATCCTTGGAAGTAGAAACCCAAAAGTAGAATCGATAAACATTGCTAATCAGAAGCACAATTCGTGTCATCTACAGTACATGGCTACTGGCGATCATCTCAAACTATCATGACATTGAAATACTCGCGGCACAAAATTGCTTGGACTGTCTTTTCTGCGTCGAATGTCAGTCTGCTACTTCACAGCAGCTTTTGGTGGATATTCTTCTTCTCTTACAAGCAAAACACACATAGTTAAATCTTTTTGATGCTGACAGAAATGAGGTCTGTTGACGTACGCGGATGGCCCCCATGATATTGTGAGGTCATGTGTTCAGACAGTTCAATGTCCAGTGCAGTCTGCAAGTCTGTAGTGTATATGACATTTCAAGAGTAAGTGTTGAAAACATGTACAAAGACTTAGTACACTCTAGTACTGAATTGTTGAGCTATAGCTGAAAACTGTTTTTCATCATCTTAGTCGTCCGGAATTTTTGGCTGAAACGGGGCGTGCTGACGCAAGCAGGGTACAGCATGAGTCGCCTCTCCCACTAACACCAAGCACCCTTATTCTAAAGTGCCTCGGCTTTCCGGCCCCACGTGCATTATGTGGACTGGATACGCCGCCCTGGCAACCCCTTGCCAGCTCGCCAGTGGTTAGAGTAGCCGCCGGAGGTCCGGCGCAACGGCGTTAGGGTCGTCAATCTCAGTTGCCGACCGGGATTTTGCGGAGGGAGGAGGAGGAGGGTAAAAATCATCCAGGGAGACCGTGGTGCACACACTGCTGTGGCTGCTTATGGTTCACCCTTCAGCGGCCACAGCAGTGCAATACCTGCTGAATTTTTGCAGAGGCAAAGGAGGGGAAATTGTCCCAGCGGCGCGGCTGCCAGTCTTTACGCTGAGGCTCAGAGGCTGCCTCTCCGCAGCCTGTGAGAGTTTGTGCAATATGCGTTGCTGGGAATTCTCCTCTCCCTGCGTAGGAGCCGGGAGAGAATCTGTGAAATATTACGTGTGCGCGAATGGTTGTTTGTTTCTATGTGCCCTGCGATTGGCTGGCGACCAGTTTAGGGTGTACCCCGCCTCTCGCCCGAATATTGCGTGCTGGAGCCTATCCGGCTCCAGCACGCCCGCGACCCTTGTGAGGTTAAGCGGAACGGAAGATGAATGAATGACTGAATTAATATTATTATTATTATTTTTTTTAAATAAGACTGATGACTGAACAACAACCCTCATTAATATCTTTATGGTTATGTTTTGTTTAATGATAATGCTTTTCTGAAATGCTTGACAGTTTAATTTGAATCCCATTAAAATTAAAATAAATGCGTTGCGTCTGGTCCTTCATGCTTTCGGGAAAGAATTGTATACATCTTACAAATTCTGCCTGGGTAATCAAACAAATGACCACAACTGTGTTTTCTCATTGACTAAATAAACATTAGGGCTAAGAATTTCAAAATAAGAGCAAGTAAATTTAAAAAAAGGATTACATGTTCAAATAAAGTGCTTAACTTCAGAATAATTATTTGAAAAACAAAACAAAATTACAGATAATACTTCGTTTTGATCATATGGGTAGTCCTCGTTCACCAAATTATGATTCTGTCACGTGACTCTGTGGCAAGCAAAAAAACCTTCTCTCAAACTAGTGGGCCAAGCAACCTTTTCAAGAGTTTAGCAGCTTAACAAGTGGGTGAATTGAAAAAATGGACCTCAATGGAAAGCATGTATCGTTTTTTGTTGGCCAACAAGAAAATGACACAGGGGCCACCTACATGCTGGCTTCCCAAATGCAGCCAGTTTAAAAGCGTAACGAAGAGAATGGACGGCGCTGTTTTGATCGGATATTCACTGGAGGATTTATTCATTTTGGAAAACATTTACAAAGAAAACTGCACTCTCATAGTCATTCCAACTGCTGGTGAGGCAAATGGAGGAGCTCGCTAGCATAGCCCTCCTCCTGCCGCAGCTGTTTGTAAGTAAATACTGTACATCACTATCCCGTCACCGATCACCCACTGCTTCACTTGTTTGAACCCTGTACTGTACCAATATCAGCAGCTACATTTGTCACCGGGAATTAAAAAAGAAAAAAAAAAAAAAAAAAAAGATTCTGCGGTCATGATAACACATCACTTTCAAAATTGTGTGTCTGTGTGCGTGTGCAAAGCTTGATTTTGTTTTTTTTTGTTTTTGTTTTTTTTTCCCCACTTTAGTTTTCATAAGAAACAGAAACATGTAGTCATGTGGAAAGGTTTTCAAACTTTTATGAAGCTACTAAATCTAATTTCCCTCTTGGGATGAATTAAGTCTCCATCCATCCAGCCATCCATACATACGCGACGTCCGCTAAATAAAACATGAGAAAATCTGCAAAACGCACTCAGAAAACCCTCGCTGAGTCATTTAGCAAATATGTACTACTGTATATGACAAAAACAAGTACCGTAATTTCTTGTGTATAATGCGCATAATGTATAATATGCACCTCCAGAGTTGACCTCAAAATTCTGGAAAACCCTTCTACCTACGTATAATACATTTTTACTATGCATGATTTTGCTTCTACCCATATGATCAAAACTATGTATTATCTGTATTTTGTTAGTTTTTTTTCCGAAGAATTATTCTGAAGTTAAGCACTTTATTTAAACAAGTAATACTTTCTTTTTTATTGACTTGACTCTTATTTTGAAATTCACAGCCCTACTTTTATTTCGAAAATTAGAAAACACACAGTTGTGCTCATATCTTTGATAACCCAGGCAGAATTTCTAAGACAGGTACAATTCTTTATAGAATACATGAAGGGCCAGGCAAAACATATTTATTTTTATTTTAATGGGATTCAAATTAAACAGTCAAGCATTCCAGAAAAGCATTATCATTGAACATAACATAACCAGAAAGAAATTAATGATGGTTGTTGTTCAGTCATTATTTTATTTATAAAAAGAAAAAAACTTTCACAAATTCTGCCAGGGTATGTAAATTTATGAGCACAACTGTACATATATGCAATCATGCATAGCCACTGTCATATTGGAATGAAAGTGTAGGCACATCTTTTTTATACCCACTAGGTAGCGGTGGCATTTTGGAATGAAAGTGTACAGCTTTTTCATAACCACAAGATGGCGGCATACATTTATAAAATGTGAAAGTTTCCCCCCCCCCCCATTTGCCCCTATACCTATGTATAATGCGCACTATTGACTTTTTACTATTTTTTGGGGAATAAATGTGCATTATACATGAGAAATTACGGTGAAGGATGGCAAAACATAAAGAACGCCATCAACTACATTTCTTTCTCCAGTGTTCTAGGCAAATTTGTATGCCAGTGTGTGCTGTAGTGACAAATGCATCTATTGTGTTTAAAATATTTAATGAGGGTTTCATTTTGATGTCATCCTAATTTTTGGACATTTGTTTACATCTTTAAAAAAAAAAAAAAAAGCTGAACTAAAATACTATTGTGCAAACCTGATTTGGCATATTCTCCTGTATACAGCCTGGACGTATCTTGAACTTAATTGTTAAATATTACCAAACATTATTCTTGTGCAATGTCCTGGATAAATGTCCTGGAAAGCAAGTAGAGATTAAATCAGCTTTTTTAAAAATAGCATATCGTCAAATAATCATTATTATGAAATAAAAATCCAGATATTTTTATTTGCCTATACCGCCCACCCCTAAACACACGTATTTGATTGACAGCTGAAAGTTCTGGGGAGGTGCAGTTTTTAGAGTATTCAGCGACACGCCCACATCGTCTCAATTCTTGACCATTTTGAAGCCTGATTTCACAAACATAGCAATTTTTGTATTCATTGTGTTTTTTTTTCCAGCTTAACAACAATACTCTTGTGTGTGTGTGTGTGTCAAATTTACAAGTAGTTTTTGGTGACTTTTGGGGGACTAAGGTATGTCCTACTCACAAAAGGTGAGGTATAACAATTTGCTGTTCTCTAACAAGGAGCTGAATGGCAAAATTCAAAACAGGTTTTGATCAATGAATTGACCAATACTTTTCCAAGGACGTCCACTTCTGTGCCTTTCTGTGACTCTACCAGTCAAATCTCTGTTACAGCATGGTGATGATACTCCAAACTGTGACTATGTGGCGTTTCACTGGATTGTTCTGCATTTTTCCTGAAAATTTAGGTCAAACACAACATTTTTGGCGAGATTTATTCCATTATGATGGTTCCACTTTATTTTTGAGGATAAGCAATATAGAAAATGGATGGAAGTGGATCGATGGATGGATGTATTAATATAAGGCCTGGGTTATAAAAATAAAAAGCCCTTAATGATTTCTATCCCTTGATTTGGATCTGGCCCAAAATGTAATGGATACTTCCTTGATCCGTGGCCCACTTTTGAACTATTGCGCTTGAAACTTGGCAGACACAAATCACTGACATCATAACCTCTTTTGGCAGCAGTAACAACCTGTTCAGTAAAATTTTACACGTCTTAAACTACAGTGTAGCACGGAACAGATGCATACTGTAGGTGTTCTGTTATTTGCCATTGAGTCTTGTCAATGAGAAGTCTGACCCTTTACCAAAGCAAGCCAACAACTACCATAAAAAAGTAAATTTTTGTTTTTGTATTAGTGCATGTTCCATATTCTCGACAATTTCAGCCAATCATGATCCCAGGTAAACACATACAATTATAGTATAAGGCAAGGGTGTCAGCTCATTTTAGAGACTTCGTCTTCATTTTTAAAAAATGAAGACGTTATAACTGTATTAGCTATCTCTATTAGGACACAGTATTCACAGTAAGTGCAAAATAGAAACATAAATTAGCTGCTAAAATTATAGTCAACCAGAAGCTTGCCATAAAAAGTTGGCATATTTCAGCTAAAACACAAAAAAATTAATCTATATGAGGTAATTATTAGTCTGCATAAACAATTAGCAGCCGTCTCCAAAGATGAGCATGCATCTTTGAAACTCGTCTTAAAACCCATTTTTATTCTTTGGATTTTAACTCGGCATATTTTAGTGTTTTGTTGTTTTTAACGTTGCTTTTAATCTATTGTTTTAATTTTCCCTGTTTAATTGTTCTTACGTTTTTTTGTATAACATACAGCATTTTATGTGCAGCTGTGGTTGTTTTAAAGTCCTCTATGAATAAACTTGAGTTGAGCATCAAATTACATTGTACTTCTCACTGAAGATGTGACTTTCAACTTTTTCCTGTCAGTGGTTGCCACAGCGATTGACTCGAATGATTTGTTTGGCAGTTTTTATAACGGATGCCTTCCTGACACAACCCCACAACATGGAAAATATACATTTTAGAGGCTCATATACTCAAAAGACAAAAGTATTGGGCCACACCTCACGAGGAACTGTGAATGTTTGTAACCTTTTCAGACAGCAGATATAGCACAATTGCACCCAAGTTATCCTCCCGTTGCCTCATCTGGCATGGCAATATGTGCACATTTCTGGCACAAGTTTATTCGAAATTTGCACATTCTAAAGGTCTTAACAGTGTTGCACATACTGAGATGCACCATATCTTCCAACAGCACTCCGCTCTTAAGTCTATTTTCATAAGTGTGAAAGTAAACGATGCAATATTAGAATATATTCTTTGTTGTCGAGGTTGTTGTTGTTTTATTATCCATCCATCCATTTTCTGAGCCGCTTCTCCTCACTAGCGTCGCGGGCGTGCTGGAGCCTATCCCAGCTATCATCGGGCAGGAGGCGAGGTACACCCTGAACTGGTTGCCAGCCAATCGCAGGGCACATACAAACAAACAACCATTCGCACTCACATTAACTCCTGCGGGTAATTTAGAGTTGTCAGTTAACCTACCACGCATGTTTTTGGGATGTGGGAGGAAACCGGAATGCCCGGAGAAAACCCACGCAGGCACGGGGAGGAACATGCAAACTCCACACAGGCGGGGCTGGGGATTGAACCCGGGTCCTCAGAACTGTAAGGCAGACGCTCTAACCAGTCGGTCACCTGCGGGAGTCATGCCTCTTAATCACTCACATAGCACACACTCACACCATCCACTGCATATATTTCTCACTAATCACATCTGGGCACATACACATATCAAAGGGCTCCCGGGCTGGTATGGGATTGGGAGGGTGTGGGTGTCGGATTGGGTTTCAGTACGTCTGTGCTGTTTTCCGGTCTGTGCACCCTGCCCGTCCGCCCTGCCTGCCCCCCCCCCCCCCCCGACTGCTAGTCGGGGACCTGGCAGTCATCGTAACAGGGGGGGAAGATGGGTCTCACTTACTTGCATGGGGGTGCTTCCAAGGCCGGGCCCCCCAGGCTGGATGACTGCTTGGTGTTGGGGCTGACCTCTCATGGCCCGGGGTTGCTCCTTGGGTCCCCCCCCCCTTATTGTTCCCTTGTTGGGTACCCCTATCTGCCCTCCTTTTCAACAGACAAGGGACACTCTCCTGCCCTCGGGCTGGAGAGTAAATTCAGATGATGCAGACATGTTCTTTCTCTTTATGTGCAGGTTCAACAAGTAACAAAGATGTGTGATTGGATTCTATTTGAGTGTTGGAAACCAGTGCATGAATGAGAAAACAATAGAACGCACGGTGTAGATTTCGTGAGTGGCCAGAAAATATCTATTCAGGTTTCCGATATTAGACAAGATGTAACTATATTGTGATGAATTCCTTCCCTCTAATCACCCTTTGGCTTTTGTCATCCATTCATTTCCATGCAGGGCTCGCTCTGTGTCTCAATGAGCTGCAGCGTCACATAAACACGCGTTCACTTGCCGATGCACCAATCAGCAGTTTAGAGTACCCACCCTTTTTCTAGTCCTCAGAGAGGGTGCTGGAGAGCGCTCCCTCTGGGGACTCCATCGTTCTGCTGGGGGACTTCACAGCTCACGTGGGCAATGACAGTGAGACCTGGAAGGGCGTGATTGGGAGGAACGGCACCCCAGATCAGAACCCGAGTGGTGGTCTCTTATTGGACTTCTGTGCTCATCACGGATTACCCATAACGAACACCATGTTCAAGCATAAGGGTGTATACACGTGCACCTGGCACCAGGACACCCTGGGTCGCAGTTTGATGATCGACTTTGTGGTCGTTCATCAGACTTGCGGCCACATGTCTTGGGCCCTCGGGTGAAGAGAGGGGCGGCGCTGTCAACTGATCACCACCTGGTCGTGAGTTGGCTCCGATGGTGGGAGAAGAGGCTGGTCCGACCTGGCAGGCCCAAACGTATTGTGAGGGTCTGCTGGGAACGTCTGGCAGAATCCCCTGTCAGAAGGAGTTTCAACTCCCATTTCCGGCAGAACTTCACTCACGTCCCGGGGGAGATTGAGGGACATTGAGTACGAGTGGACCATGTTCCGCACCTCCATTGCTGAGACGGACAACCAGACCTGTGGCCGTAAGGTGGTCGGTGCCTGTCGTGGCGGCAATCCCCTAACCCGTTGGTGGACACCCGTGGTGAGGGATGCCGTCAAGCTGAAAGTACAAGATCCCGGATACTAGCCGCCGAAATGAGTTTCCACCACAGGGTCTCCCGGCTCTCCCTTCGAGATAGGGTGAGAATCTCTGTCATCCTGGAGGGGCTCAGAGTAGAGCCACTGCTCCTCCACATTGAGAGGAGTCAGATGAGGTGGCTCGGGCATCTGATTAGGATGTCTCTTGGACGCCTCCCTGGTGGGATGTTCCGGGCACGTCCCAGCGGGAGGAGGCCCCGGGGACGACCCAGGACACGTTTGAGAGACTATGTCTCCGGCTTGGCCCGGGAATGCCTCGGGATCCCCCCCCGGAAGAGCTGGATGAAGTGGCTAGGGAGAGGGAAGTCTGGGCTTCCCTGCTAAAGATACTGGCCCCGCAACCCGACCTTGGATAAGCGGATGGATGGATAACATGAGATTTGGTCTTTTTTTATATATCTACCTTTCGGGGTCGTGTGTGATTGGCAGTTAATAAAGGAAATAGCAGATAACTGGTAATTGCCTCTTTCCACCTGCGGGGCTCTAAATAACCTTCTGGATTGTGTGTGTTGTAATCTCATTTAAGAGATGAACTTTGCTTAGGGTGGTGGTTAGATGACAGTGACATGTAGTTTCTGTGTACTGTACTCCAATGTGGCTGCCAGTGATGTACTTATCCTATGATTACAAAGGAAAGATTATGGTTTGTGAGAAACACAAAAAATATAATGACTCGCAACACATTAAGTGGGTTCTTCCTTTAATTTCTGGTCCAAAATTTAACATTTTATTTTTCATTTCATGGCTTGTGGTTTGTACTATCCTGCCAAATAACTAAGGGCATATCCATATCTAAAAAAAAATTACACCATCCAAGCTCAGTGGTAAAAAGATTTACGTTCTTACCCAAATGGGTTTAAAAATGGGTTTTAAAATAATCTTTTCCAACATGAAAACACATTTGTTGGCTCTCAGTCGTGTTTATCGGCAATCAGAAACCTTAAAAAAACATAAGTAGTTGGCTAAATTGTGCACTGTTATTCCTCAATATAGCGCGGATGTCACAATCTGGCAAAATTCAGAACGGCTTGCTCAGAGACACATTTTGGGAAAATGCAGCTCACAAAAGATTTATTTGGTTGTTCCATCAATCCATTTTCTACTCAGATTGTCCCCATTACAGGCACAGGTGAGTCCCAAGTTGACCGTGGTTGAGAAGTGGGGTACGCACTGGACAGATCAGCAGCTAGTCGCAGGCCACATATAGACAAACAACCAGTCACACTCACATTCAAACCTTTGGACAAGTTAAGAGTCTTCATTGAACCTAACATGCATGTTTTTGCAATCTGGGAGACCACAGTACCCGAAGAAAACCAACACAGGCATAGGGAGAATATACAAATTCCACGCAGGGAGGACAGAGCCATTTGTATTAGGGCTGCAGTATATCGTCGTCATCGCAATGTATGTGTGCTCAATAGGCACATCGCTGAGTCTGCTGCGATGTTGGTGTTCTGTAATATACAGTGAATCAACTGCAATATTAAAAGTGACTAGGAGAGGGACATGTTTGGACATGCTAATAGAAAGAATGTACACGCTGCAATTCCTATTTCGCTCTTCAGAATGAAACTACTGTAGGCAGGCACTCGGCAGCTGTGTGAGTGCGCGAGTTGCGTTCAGGGACACTGTGTAAATGGGAGTTTTATAATACAGTACATAATTTTAAAAATTAATTACTAGGAAAAATATTATTTGTATCAGAATGCTTTAGTTAAAACACTGCATATCACACTGTGATAATATGGAATTTACTTATTTTTTTTAATATAAGAGGGTTCATTCATTCATCTTCCGTTCCGCTCATCCTCACTAGGGTCGCGGCCGTGCTGTAGCCTATCCCAGCTCACTTCGGGCGAGAGGCGGGTTACACCCTGAACTGGTCGCCAGCCAATCGCAGGGCACATATAAACAAACAACCATTTGCACTCACATACACACCTACGGGCAATTTAGAGTCCCCAATCAACCTACTCTGCATGATTTTGGGATGTGGGAGGAAATTGGAGTGCCCGGAGAATACCCACCCAGGCACGGGGGGAGAACATGCAAACTCCACACAGGCGGGGCTGGGATTTGAACCCCGGTCCTCAGAACAGTGAGGTGGATGTGCTAACCAGTCGACCACCGTGCCACCATATCAGAGTACATACACTATTTTGATAGTGTAGTCTGGCAGAGCTGCAAGGAATGCGAAGTATCAATGTCCTTTCCCAATTGTTGCTGTCATACTGTGTTGCGTGTTTTTGTTTGCACTTTAAGGACAAAAGTCCTGGTTTTTGTTTTTTTATTCTTCCTTTTAAAAAACAGAATTTAAGCAAATCTCATGTTTTTGAGATTGCAGGGTGAAAGCTGCAGCTGGCTATTATTTTATTTTATATTTTATTTAAACTTTATAGAACCAGGTTGGTCTCATTGAGATTAAAAACCTCTTTTTACAAAGAGAGCAGGCCAAGAGAGGTAGCAGTAAAAAACACAAAGAAGTTAGACATACAAGGAAAGGCACAGTACAAATTAAGCAAACATTTTGGATTTAACTATCGATGAGTAATACCTATGAATCCATTGTTCAAGCAGTTGCGCTAAAACATTCTATAGAAACTGCTTCAATTTCTTTCAGCATGGATTTAAAAGCTTTTAAGGACACCAGTTCCTTGATCTTTCAGTCATTCTGCAACAAATTCCAAGCTGTAGGTACAGAGTACGCAAAAGCCCTTCTCCCAATTTCAGTTCTAACTTTTGGAATAGAGAGGGTAAAGAGGTCCTGAGACTGCAACAAATACTGTCCGGTATTTTTCTGCCTGATAAAAACACTGCAGATAGGGCGGAAGCTGACCAAGAATTGCCTTATAAATAAGGGTGTACTAGTGAGTGAGCCTTGCGAATCCCCAATCCAGGCCATACAAACCAGAGAGTACAACTTCACAACGGTGACCTTTACAATTTGTAATGAACCACAAAGATGAATGCTAGACAGTATCAACCAGATGGAGACACTGTGTCGAGGCATACATGTACAGCAAATCACCATAAATCTAAAACGGGTAAAAATGTTGCGGCGACAAGCCGTTTTTTTTTTTTACATTAAAAGAGAAAAAGTGTTTCTCAAATAAAAACCCAGTTTTAGCCTCAGTCTTTTCACAAGACACAATGCATGTGATTTAAAATTTATGGGGTCGTCAATCAGTATGCCCTGCAGTGTACACCCTCAATCTCCTTTCCATCGAGAGTAGAAAGCACAGGAATGTTTTGTCTGGTGTTTGATCCGGTAAAAAACATCTTATCTGCGTTCAAAACAAGTTTGAGCTCATGCAGTGTGTTTTGAATGATCACAAAGGTATTTTGCAAATTTTCAACAGCTTGTGCAAGAGATGCAGCACAGCAGTACACAATGATATCATCTGCATAAAGATTTGACACGTTTACCAAGATTATTCACATAAATGGCAAATCAATCAACCTACCATGCATGTTTTTGGGATGTGGGAGGAAACTGGAATACCCGGAGAAAACCCACGCATGCCCGGGGGCCGGGATTTGAACACCGGTTCTCAGAACTATGAGGCAGATGTGCTAACCAGTTGATCACCGACTTCATTCTTTCATGTCCATTATTTCCCCACAGGAACATTAATTTGAAAATCCCCAAGAATTAAAGGTACACCAGTGTCCCCAAATGGATGGTTTTCGAGGTTTTATTATTCATACAGTATAATCTTTGATAGTTGGAAAACAAGTTGGTAACATCATGTGCAGTTGCACGCTTCTCGCTCACATAACCAAGTCTGAGGTGTAAGAGGGCAGGTGAAATTAAGTATAGAAAAAAACTAAATCACATTAGCAAGAAGCAGGAGAGAGACGTGAGAGAATAGTGGGTTCTGCCAGACGACCCCATTTCTGGCGAGGCGAGAGCCAGCATGAGGTCATCCGTCACCTTCTCACTGAGCTGTAATTTTAGCCACGTCACCCTCATCGATCTCCCTGTTCCACTCCTCCTCCTCCTGCCCCCTTTGACTACCATCTTAGCACTGAGCGCAGGCCGCCGTGTGCTTCACTTTTGTGCCACTTATGACTTATAACAGGACAGCTAGAATGTGTTCGGGTCTGTGTGTGTGCCAGTTACTGGTGACATGATGATTGAAAGCCAACGCCATTGTGCCTCTCGACTGTTTGCGTTTTTCACATTGTACTTCATTTTGTTGAACGTCTATTGTCATTTGCCTGTGTGTCAATTGTGTTTCATGGATAACTGTGAGAAACTGTTTTGGTGTGAGGATTTGCTTTCTTCAGGCTACTAACAGCAAGTTAAGGACAAATATTTGGAAACGTGATTGGTATCTCATCAGCGATACACTACAAGGAGAAAAATATGAGGGCACACCTCTCGCTTATTTTACCAATTTTATTTTGCCAATTCTCATTTTCTCCCTATATGTTTGTTTGTTTATTTATTTATTTTTTGCTTATTTACAATTTACATTTATTTCAATCATTTGACATTTCTGTGTTTGCATTTGCTAAAAACCTGAACCCACCCCCAAAATGTCAAAATGAAACAACTTTACTATTCACCTACATTTAATCGCAGGTAGTACTCCACTGGCTGCTGCCAGCAATTGTTTTTCCTTTTTAATGATCTGTGCTCCTTTATTGTAACATCCATGACTCCAGTTTCATGCACAATTTAATGCTCTCAGCTCTGTGAAAGCCATTTAGTGAAGGCCGCTTTCTATTCCAAGAGCACAAAGCAAGGACAACAAAAGCATGCTTGGATGAGTTTGGTACCTAAAACCATGACTGCAACTCTATCCAAACACTTTTTTTGCAATGAACTATGATGATGTACATATAATCTAGAAGTGGTCCACATATAGCACTGCAGTAAAACACAAATGAGGTCACCAATGTCAAAGGAATCAAGAAAGAAAATAGTTGCAAAACATCCATCCATCCATCCATCCATTTTCTGAGCCGCTTCTCCTCACAAGGGTCGCGGGCGTGCTGGAGCCTATCCCAGCTGTCATCGGGCAGGAGGCGGGGTACACCCTGAACTGGTTGCCAGCCAATCGCAGGGCACATACAAACAAACAACCATTCGCACTTACAGTCACACCTACGGGCAATTTAGAGTCTCCAATTAATGCATGTTTTTGGGATGTGGGAGGAAACTGGAGTGCCCGGAGAAAACCCACGCAGGCACGGGGAGAACATGCAAACTCCACACAGGCGGGGCCGGGGATTGAACCCGGGTCCTCAGAACTGTGAGGCTGACGCTCTAACCAGTCGTTCACCGTGCCGCCTGCAAAACATTTGATCCTTATTTTATTTTTTTTAACCATCTTTGCTACTGTCACTTCACCAGACCAACTTGACATTTCACTGTTATGCTTTTAATTTCAACATCCCCTATTTCCTGATGTGTAATCAGCCAGCATCTCCTTAACAGCAATTTCCCTTTTCCTGTTCTCCCTGTATTGGTTATTTTCTGAGACAGGAAGTTGTTGGAAACTATTTTCATGAGTCTGATGATCCAGCTGTACTCTAAACTGATGACATGAAAAAAAACATGACATGCACACACACACACACACACACACACACACACACACACACACACACACACACACACACATACTCACACACACACACACGTAGAGTGGGTCTTAAAACATGCGTCTACAGACACAGAAAGAATATGCCTCATGCTTCCCTGCTAACTTTTGTGCGCTTCAGACGCGAAACACACATCAAACGAGATCCCTATATATCTATCGATCTATCTATCTAATCTATAAAAAAAGGATAATAGTGGTGTTGTCCTGTTTTTAAAGGTTAAACTTCTAAGTTCACCTCTTTATCTCCGGGTCATTATTTTGAACAGGTAAAAAAAAAAAGAGAGAAAAAAAAGTCAGTAATTATCAATATCGACTGATATGAAATACATATTGCCCAGCCCTAGGAGAACATATCTTGAACCTTTAGATTTCCATTATTATTATTTTTTTTTTTGGCTGATCTGGATGATTTTAACAGCTCTCTCCAACTACTTTGGAGTGTCTCCCCTTTCATCTGTGGTTGAATGACATTTCCCAAAACCACAGAGCTCTGGCTGCACATTGGCCTGTGTTGCTTGCTTGTTTGTGTGCCAGCCATCAAAATTGCTGTTGCTCAGTTGTGTTATTCAGAGTTTGTGACACCCTGCTACCATATTAGCAGAAGATTTGGATAGAGAAACAAAACCAAATGAGGGAGTGCTGGAAGTGGTGGTGTAGTGATATCATGGAGAATACTGTATACACACACATGCAGGCACACACAAACGCATGCACACACGTATGCACACACTTTAAACACAATAAGGACCAATCCCAATTCTACCCCTTATCCCTTACTCTTCATCTGCCTTACTTTTTCGGTCTTATTTGCCCCCTTTCCCAGCTTTTTTTGAACGTGTTGCAGCCATAAAATTCCAAGTTAATGATTATTTGCTAAAAACACATCTGTGAATGCACCATTAATGCTGAAAGGTACATACAGGTTTTGGAGAAACATATGCTGCCATCCAAGCAACGTCTTTTTCATGGACGCCCCTGCTTATTTCAGCAAGACAATGTCAAACCACATTCTGCACGTGTTACAACAGCGTGGTTTTGTAGTAAAAGAGTGTGGGGACTACACTGGCCTGCCTACAGTCCATACCTGTCTCCCATTGAAAATGTGTGGCGCATTATGAAGCGTAAAATACGATAACGGAGACCCCGGACTGTGGAACAGCTGAAGCTGTACATCAGGCAAGAATGGGAACGAATTCCACCTACAAAGCTTAAACAATTAGTGTCCTCAGTTCCCAAACGTTTAATCTATGTTGTTAAAAGAAAAGGTGATGTAACACAGTGGTAAACATGACCCTGTCCCAGCTTTTTTGGAACGTGTTGCAGCCATAAAATTAATGATTATTTTCTAAAAACAATAACGTTTATCAATTTGAACATTAAATATCTTGTCTTTGTAGTGTATTTAATTAAATATAGGTCAAACATGATTTCAAAATCATTGTATTCTGTTTTTATTTGTTTAACACAACGTTGATGTGTGTGTGTGTGTATATATATACATATATATATATATATATATATATATATATATAATTTTGAATTTGTGTGAACGATAGTAAACATAAATTGTCAAATGACCGCACGCACGCACACATACACACACTCTCACCTACAGACCATGACTATATTAGGGCATGTTTTTGTATTTGTGTTTCATACTCTCATACTATGTAATGTAACCGCCCACCAAATGTCAATAAAAAGAACTGCGCAAGGACAGGCACCTCAGAGGAGTTGGTAGAGATAAGCGCGGTGTTTGTTCTTGTAGCTGCTCTCAGTTTGCAAAGTTCCGACTCAAGTTGCGATTCTTGCTTTTGTCTCCTTCCTTGGTGTGAGCGTGTTGGTTTAAATAACCCTGACAATTTGATGACTACAACATGTTTCCAAAACAGCTCGGATAGGGGCATGTTTACTCCTGTGTTTCATCACCTTTCACCACTTAAAGAACACTCAAGCGTTAGGGAACTAAGGACACTAATTGTTGATACTAATGACACTCACCTGTCTCTAATTCACCTGTTCACTTGTGGAATGTTCCAAACACTTTTTTTGAGCATTCCTAAAGTTTCCTAGTCTCTCGTTGCCCCTGTCCCAGCTTCTTTTGGAATGTGTTGCACGTATCAAATTCAAAATTAGAGAATATTTGCAAAAAAACAAGAAGAATGCATTGCATCAGTTTGAACATTAAATATCTTGTCTTTGTAGTGTATTTAATTTAATATGGGTTGAAAAGGATTTGACAATCATTGTATTCTGTTTTTATGTTTTACACAATATCCCAAATTAATTGGAATTTGGGTTTTTATATTGTCTTTAATGTAAAATCATGGAGGATTGATGTGATTCATTTCTGCCATTTTGAGCACAACTGTGACACAGAAAGGTCAGCTGATAGAGATGTCCCTCAGTGCCAGTCAATTATTGATGGAGATGAAAATTGATTCATTCATCAACTGACCACAAAAGAAGGATAATTAACAAAATGTTGTGCTGATGTCATTTGCTTGGAAGATTTCAGTTCTTTTTTTCATAAATCCACTGTTTAGTTTTGCAGCCTTTCCATTCAAGAGACAATAATAAAATCATACTAATTTATGGTTATTTGGATTGGGGAACAGAGGTAATTGGACTGGAAATAGTGGTTAGAATTGTTAAAATAGCAAGTAATAGCCATTGCTTAGTCAGTATGGTGTGGTCATTAACATTATTGCTAATCTGATGTTGAAGCACTTAGCCATAAATCCCAATTATTCATTGGGGTAAAAATAAATTAATTCATCATCAACATGCTGCTCTGTCAATTGGTAGCTAGAATTAAATGAAAGAGTGGTGAGGATGGTTTTTGTTTCTTGCAAATGTAACGTTAACTCTCCAAGGATTTTTAACAATTTGTCCAATAGAACGAAGTCTTGAAAATCTCTGAAAGATGGTCATTTTCAAGTGAGAGTAGCAGAACATAATACATACATGACAGAATGTGTAACCCACACTGACCATAGGATTAGGTACACCTTATCATTTAGATCGTGAACGTGCTCAGCACGTCAAGTAAATTCAAGAGATCCTCATTTTCCTCCATTGTTGTTTTTTTTGCTAGCGTGGCCTGTTCTGACTCAATGCAGTCCATTTTGAACCCACCACCCCAAACCGACATAAGTTGCATTGAGCTGTGCAGTGGACTCAGACAACATGCATGCAACATGCAAGAATTGGATAATTGGAATGATGGTGCTGTGCTAAGTGCTGCGTAGTTTGGTGCCTTGCTCAAGTTCTCCGTAAGCATAGCAGCAAATCAGTGGCCATATATTTTCATATATAAGGTCTCAGGTCCTTGTGTCAGGGTTGAGCTGTCACTGCAGGACAGCAAAAGTTGTACAGTGATCATGAATGACTTGACAACACTGGAAAAGAGTCATATTTTCAGCTCCCAATAGCCTCATGTGTCACATTCTAAGTGTTTGTCCTTTTTTATTGTGAGCTACCCAAAAGTAATTGTGGGAATGTTTTGGGGATTGACGAATACAAGCGAGTTCTTGCCTCATGGTGCAATCAGTGTATCCTGCAAACAATCTACTTGGCCTTGTTCTGGATTGTCTCTCCCTTCTCGGAATCCTATTAAGTCTCCACCCGATCACTGACTCTTATCTCAACTAGAATAAACATGCTCACCAATTAGAAACAAGAACGTTCTTAGTTGCCTTCTAATAATAAATAGATTTTGCCATTGACTGTCAACTACCGTAGATCCTTCTCTATACCAGTGATTGCCGCAGCACATTAGTGTGCCATGAGAAATCACTAGGTGTGCTGCGGTAAATTATCCAATTTGATGTAATGGTCTAAAAAATATTTTTCATTTACTACAAATGATATATTTTTAAAATATAGTGACAGGCAGAACAAATAAATGCTCCTCCACTGCCACCGCGCATCATCATATTTCGGTATGTGCTGTATACTTCTTTTGGTTGTTGTCAGTAAATGTTGGGAAACACTTTTAAAGGACCATTGTGTGTTTGTCTGGGCCAGAAGATCATCCTGCTAGTGGTAGGGGGGTAGTATTTTGGAAAGATCCAGGAACATGTGAGTGGTTCCAGGAGCTACAATCTTGCAATCGTGCAAATGGGGCCTTAGGGTGGAAGGTGAACTCCACCCACCATAGTCGTCAGTCAGTCACTGGGTGATTGAGTGGGAATTGATTCCAGGCGCACTGGAAGAAATTTACTGCCAAACTATCAAAATCAAGGCCAACACACAAATTCATGCATGCAGTAGCTCTGATTAGTGCTGTAGTAAGGCTGCACATAGGTGCACACACACAAAAAAAGCCATTTGGAAGTACAGTACAGTAAATTACTGCACAGTTGTATACCAAACATTTTGCAGGACATAGTTTGAGCCAGTAGGCTGCTTTTAGCCAAGGAAATACAGCTCAGATTACTTTGGATGAATTAATCTAGGGGTGAATTGAACATCGCAGGACCTAGTCGATGGATTTGTGCAACTGTCTGATGCTTGTGGTTTAGCACAGTGGAAGACAAATTGGTGTATGCAGTGACGGAGCTGCTGTCAATGTAGGAGTTTGCGATGGGGTCGCTCCCAAAATACGTCACGGCTCCCATTTTCTATGTATGCACTGCCCGCATCCTACAGCAGGGATTCACAACCACCGCTCCGCACAGAGACTGGACAACGCCACCCCCAAATTTATTTATTTTTGTTCTACGCGGGAGCCTCCGGGGCTCGAGTCGTGTTGTGTCGTTCGCCAACGACTCGTTCAAACAAACAAATCTATGCTCCTTTGAGAACCAGACCATATTTATGTGCACCCCTGGGCCCTTTATATAGTTTTTGTTTTTTTACATACAAAAAAACCCAAGGTATTCATGTGTTCTAGTGATGTTAACAGGAGCTCACTAGATTTTTTTTCTTCCATTTCCTACATTTTGTTGTTCCTGTTTAGTGTCAGTGTCAAATGATTGATAACTACATAACAACATAGCAAAGATGTCATTCCAAATAGTATGTGTGTGTGTGCTGTGATAAAGCTGTCCAAATAAAGGCCAGCCCTTGAAACAGGAAGCTGCGATCAGCCCACTCAGCCTGCTGAGCTATGAGAGTCCCTTTGAGAATTTTCCAAGCCATTCTTCTATCAGCTGCAAGCCTTTAGTCAGGTGGCTGAAATATGAGCCTTTTCAACTTTATTCCACACAGTAAAAGGTAACAAGGTTCTGTATAAAACTAAACATGAAATTAAAAGGTAATGTTGTTGTCTCTTCCCAGACAGGGCTCGTTGACTCTTTGTATTTGTCCAACTGTGGGATGTTATAGCTTGGAGGCACAAGTTTCTTGTTTCAGGTGGCGGCATTTCTTTCTTAAAACATCTACAAAATCATGTCAGTGGTAAAGTAGCTTGTAAGAAAAAGCATAACATTCACTTAGCTTGCCTGAATTACCTACCTTTGCAATGCTTTGACACTAACAAAGCATTATACAAATACTGTAACTGGCGCCATTTCTGTAGCTGTCTTGTTACTTGACAAATACACATTTATATTTACTGCAGTGGCTTAAAAATAAACTTAAAAAGTAAACACTGGCAAAAATAAGGATCGACCGCACGGAAGGGCATTAGACCTAATTTCCTTAATGGACAGTGGGGAAAATTATCAATCAATTTATCTGTAAATTGTTGATGTTTTTAAAATGTATTAATGTTGAACTCTTTTTCTGTTGCAATTGTTATCAATGTTACCCATAATGGAGATGTGTGCTGTAGATTTAGCGCAACTTCAGCGAGCCATGTTTTTCAACTTCGGGCCATGAACCAGTCTAAATTAACAGCGCCTCTTCTTGTTGGTGCCAAGTAGTTCCCTCTATTTTTCCTCGATTGAATCAAAATGCTGTATTTCTGCTAAAATTATGAATTAAAATAAATGACAAATTTAGAAATAGATTCATTTGCCACATAGCCACACAAATATCAGATAACCTTGACATTTTTGTAAATAATGAATGATATGGACTGACCCGGAGCCCCAATAAAAATGGACAGTTGAGTTTGGGGGGGGAGGGGGGGGGGGGGTATGTGTAAAAAAGCTAATTTGATTGAAGATGTTGGGAATAAACCCAGGAAGATCTTTCTTGATCTGTAAATCATCATGGAAATAAAAGACAAAAGAAAACTTAGCAAAAATGTGTTGCAAATGTATTCCTTGCAGCGGTGCAGCATGTCAGTTCAAATGGATGGAGAACTTTCCAAATTAGTCTTCCTTTCTTACAGAATTTGCCACCAATTGGTGTACTACTTCTCATCCTGCAGGGGTGTCGAACTCAGTTTTGTTGGAGGCCACACTTTAGTCATGGCTTCCCTCAAAGGCTGTGATGATTGAAACCATGTAAAAGTATAATCATATTATTAGATAAACACAACAGATTGACAGATAATTAGTTTGTAAATTAAAAATAAAGCTAAAATAGTTTTTTTCAAGTATGGTTCAATTTATTTTTAAACAAGGGTAACAAAAAAATGCAATATCACAATGTTATTCAAATTGAAGACAATTTGTCACTTTTGAAAAGATTTTTAGCAAGTCAAAGTTTAGTAGACGCACATGATTTGCTTTAGCGGGCCAGACAGAATGCTAAGGTGGGCCACATCTGGCCCCTGGGCCTTGAGTCTGACACCTGTGCCGTACAACTGCTCATGAAGCTGAATCTGTCCCGACGAGGCAAAAGCTGGGTTAAACCCCGCCATAAGTAAGTGTTAGTACACAGCATGTAATGCACTGGCCCCACGCTTGACTGGCGACGAGTCCAGGATCCGGCCTCTTCCTCCCAGACAGCTAGGATAAACTCAAGATCACCCCATAATCCGAATAAGGACAGGTGGTACAGTGAATACAGTGGAAGAAATATTGATTTCTTATTAATTCATTTTGTGATCATGACAGTTCTACTCGACGTTTAATTACATGCATTTCAGACTACTTTGAAATCATTGCACAAGTGTTCCCAGTATGGCAATTGACTTTTCCATGATTTCCTACTAAATTATCATGGGAACGCGTTGACTGTAAACAGATAAGATGTTGGAATATTCCGCTTTGAAATGTTCCATTAACTTTAGTATAGACATGATCAAGCACTGTTCTCTGGGAAAGTTGCCATCTTGGCTCTTATTTCTGTTTGGCTCGATGGACAGCGTCATTCTTGTTTCTCTTTGCACCTCCGGGCATGTCCGTCTCCTTTTAGTCTTATGGCCAATAACACCGACATGTTGTGCAGCTGTCACATAGTTGTCACAATTAAGTGCTTTCAAGCATTCTATTAAATTTATACCACCTTAGTACTAAATCCTGGAAATATTGGTTGACGATAACAGCGTGGACATGAAACACAAACGAAGCTTCCAGGCTCTTTGAGCAGCCCACATGGGACAACAAATGTTCACAACCGTGTTTTTTTTTTTCTACGACCATCATGGGCCTGTTAAAAGGACAATTTGACACTGACTCCTATTTTTTGCACTGCTGGGTTAGGTGGTCCATAAAGTTGATGATCTGCTTGCATCCAAACTGCCCGGCTTTCAGTTCTTGAGATTGTAAATGCTCGTGTTGGATTGGTTTGAAAATGTCAACACTGATAATTAGTTAATAATTGCTATTTTCTTGTCCACGTATAACACACAATTGCCTTTTTGTAAGTGGTTCAAACATTAGCCTAATACTTTGATGTTTAACAGACAATTTAGTGTCTGAGCAACTGGTTGAAAATATTATATAAAACATCCACCCCTCCATCCATCCATCCATCCATCCATTTTGTACCGCTTATCCTCACTAGGGTCGAGGGCGTGCTGGAACGCATCCCAGCTATCTTCGGGCGAGAGGCGGGGTACACCCTAAACTGGTCGCCAGCCAATCGCAGGGCACATAAAAACATTATACATATTACATAAAGTTATTTGTTTTTGTATGTACTGTATATCATACCGGTCGCAAAACGGGGTTGTACGACTTGAGTCAATTAGGTCTAAAACTACATACTGTATTGGAAATAGAATACTGAATTAGACATAAGATTGTTATCTATAAGTTATCTTGACAATTTCAACAAATGTTAAACCCGCATCATCCTCACAATACTAAGTAGAGTTAAAAAAAAACGAAACAATGTTTAAAATTACTTCCATTTTTCTGGGCAACAGATACAATTATCTGCAACAGCAACCTGGATTCAAAGCAATCGGTTGAAGAACACGGGAAGGATATATTTAATTGACTGTAAGTGAAGTTATTTTTACAGGTGCAGAAAAAAACCTCGGTGAATTAAATTCTCTTATATCCATTCTCCCCAAGGTTTCACCCTGCAATAACATTAATTCATATAAACTTACTTTTATGTATTTTCGAAATTACATTACCTGCATTGGCCTTGGTGACTTGACTGTCTGGCAAATATTATTGTCATATAAAACATTCAGCTCTGTATTAGTGTTCACCTGTCAGTGTAAATATTTAAAGACGGTTTTAATACCTTTTTTTTATGACCCTGCTCTTCCTATTCTCCCAGGGCATTGCAAAACATACATTAGACTAAATAACTTTACGACCTGACATAAAATATGACATCATACTACATTAAACAATGGTGAGTTTTATTTAAAGAAAACAAATCAAATCAAATGCGTGTTTATAGTGGTAATTGTGTAAAAGCAAGGCTTAACAAGCACTCACAATTAGGCTTTACACGATCAGGATTTCTGGGGCCGATCATCGATCAGCAAGTTTAAAAAAACACTAAGCGATCACCGATCCGATCACAAGATGGAGCAATGTGGCCATTTCCATGACTTGTTCATTTATTGCATATTCTTGTGAACTGTATACTGAGTACTGTATCCATCCATCCATCCATCCATTTTCTGTACCGCTTATCCTCACTAGGGTCGCGGGCGTGCTGGAGCCCATCCCAGCTCAAAATTATTCTCTAGCATTTCAGACAAAAGTTAAAACATCAATGACCTCTAGGGGGCATTCAAGGATTGGCCACTGACATCAATTTAGGTCAGATCAACATTACAACATGACAGAAATAATGGGCGCTAACTTACTGTAATTAAATTACTTTATTGCAATTAAATTACTTAAAGAAATACTGTTAATGACATGCTTACTCTAACTTTCTCACTGTCCTGTCTATATGGACGGGTGTTGTCCAGAGTTTGGGTCCGTTTGGCTTTTCCTTTTCCTTTTTTTTTTTTCACGCTGCGTTGCTTGAACGCGGCATGCTCCTCGTGTACATTCTTCAGGTGCTCGATCAAATTTGTGTTGAAGCATTTAGATGACCTTCCCCACAACGTACTTCAGTTGTGCACAGACTGCAAATAACTTACGTGTTGTTTATCTGAGACACCGCAAAACAGTCCCACACCGATGACGTGTTTTTTAACCGACAAGATTGAAAAAAACTTTATTGGCCGTCAGATAGTTACAGTACTGCGCCACAAGACACGTGACAAGGCTAAAAACAAACTAGCTTTTGGATTCATATGCAACGGCGACGCAGAGTTAAATGTCTTGTGCGGATCCGATCGATGACGTCATTGATCGGATCGGCGAATTATGACATGAGAGCCGATCAGCCGATCACCATTAAATGCTAATTATCGGCCGATACCGATCACAACGATCAGATCGGCGTAAAGCCTACTCACAATTGAAATGTTGTGTGATGGCAGCCTGCCTGAAAGAATTTAGTTTGATGAATTGGTCTGTTTTCATTCCTTAACCTATAAGAGAAAGCTCTTTGTAATTCTTAGATTTGGGCAATATTTATTTCCTGTTGCTCTGAGCGATAGTTTACACTCAATAGCTGCCAGAAAGATCTGTACAGTAAACATGGCCTGGAGCGTCGTATAATATCATTTTGTATGTTTTCAGAGTCACTGATGCTATGTTAATTCTGTCATTCCCAGACCAGTGACCATGGCTCAGTTCAATAACATGGCCTCTGGTTCATTGGAAGCCAGGCTCCTTGGTTTCTTACAATAACTTCATTATAGCTTGTTGCCGTGGAAACCACTCTTGCTATGTCCCATTTTGCCATTTTAGCATTTAGTGCGTCAAACATTGTTAAAGTTTGGTCCAAATAAACTGTGGGCTGTGTTATTCTTTCTTTAAACTGCCAAACTGTTCTTTGTTTGATCGAATCACTTGTTTGTTCTCAAGGTTTAGTATTTCAGCAAAGAACATAACCACTTCACAAAGCCCGAAGGCCAAACTAAAACCTTCAGCAGAAAACATGGCATGGTGTCTCTCTCTCTCTCTCTCTCTCTCTCACACACACACACACCTACACACACACACACACACACACACACACACACACACACACACACACACACACACAAACAGACAACGGCAACACTTTCCGCATTAAATACAGTATTTCCAAAAATAGTTGTCTCCACTCCATCTCATACGGACGCTATCAAGTTAACTGCCAAGCCTATTTGAACGATGCCGCTAACCAAAACAACAGCACCTACCGGGGCTGAAATAAAATTGTGGTGTTGCTGCGAGCTGCTACTTGGATGTTGTAAACAAAATCAATGTGCTGTGGAGTATTGAAGATGATCTCAATCAGCATTCCAGTCACATCGCTCCCCACTGTTGTTCGTATTAATTGGGTTCTGTCCAGTCTGTCTCCGTCTAGCATGCTTAAGTTCTAACCTTTTATACATTTTCTTTATGATAGTCATTTTTTAAACACATACACTGACTGCGTATATATATATATATATATATATATATATATATATATAACAAACAGAACATTCAAAATCTGTTTGTTCTAGTACTTGATTTCTGAACATGGGCCAACAATGGTATCTTTTTTTCTTTCAACACTGATAAAGGTGGGGCTTTTTTTCCTGTTACATTCAATGTCATTTGAAAGATGGTTTTACTGTTATATTACTACCAAAAAAAAATAAAAAAATCATTGTGCAACTAACTTTTGCACTGCTCGTTTTTGGGGAGGTACAGCAGCACGATGTATGTTAATAGATATATTAATGTGTATGAACTGAAGTTTAAACATTTACATAAATACAGAATAATGTAAACTACATGAAATTCACATTTCAAATAACAGTAGTAGTATTATTCGGATTTCTCGATCGTGCATAGAGCATCAAAACGTTTTTATATTTGAAAAAAAAAACACGCTATAATTGCTTTTTGTTTCTTTTTTTGGGGAACAGTACAACAGGCAGTGCTGGCAACATGTTTTTAAAGACCTTGGCCACTGGCTGCATGCTATAAAAAATTAGGAGTTGGCCCAAAAAAAAAAAGAAAAGATGTAACTATTTCTACTGATATTTTGAAGGTATTTCAATTTAGCTAGTGCCAAGTACATGGCACAAGACTCATCTAGCTAAGTAGAGATACAATTACAAATATCTGAGTACAGTGTGTAAATTGTTACTTTGTTTTAAGTTGAGGAAACATGTTTTACATTGTGGGTAGTGAGACTCATGACTCGATGCGGTGACTGTGTGTCCAATTTCCACTGAGAGTCGGAATTTATAAAGCTCGCAACACGGAAGGCCAGAGTTGTGTGCTCCCAGCTCTTCTCAGCCTTACAAACGTACAACAAAACATGTAACTATACAGGTAGTATTTTATGTGAGAAGCAGACAGCATGAGTTCAATGTCGGGCTTGTAACATGCATCTCTTTTGCCGAGTTGGAGATCAGACATCAGGAAGAGGGACTGATTAAAAAAGTGGGGTGGACGGATCAATGTCATGTCATTATGAATCTGAGTGGGTACCAGTACTATCTGTGCCCTTTTCAGTGGCACCTCCTCTCCTGACGACGCAGCGGACTGCTCTGCCATGCAAGGCTCACTCTTGCCGTGGCGAGGGGTCTAAACGCGCTTGCGCGAATGACTGTTGGTGGTTCAGAATAACGAGAAGGTGCTCTTTCTTCAGAAAGGACAGCATGCAGGTGGAGGAGATTGACTAAAGCAGTGAAAAAGATGGCGTCTTATATAGTGAGACTGTGTTTTGGGAGCGTTAAAACATGCACTCGCGAAAATGCGACCACATGAATTATTTACTCGTGAAAGTGCGACCACATGAAATTTTTACTCGCACATCCTGAAAAAAGGGTCACATTTAGGTAGAAGTCTCGAGCGCTGCAATGTGCAGTTTAACCTTTATGATACATGTACAGGAGAATATCATAAACAGGGCTGAAGGAAACAGGGGTGATGAAGAAGTGATGGGTAAGTACGGCATCCAGGAAAGGAACTTGGAGGGACAGATGGTGGTAGACTTTGCAAAAAGGTGTTCACAAGAGCAAATGGCTCTCGTGAACACTTTTTTCCAGAAGAGGCATGAACATAGGGTGACCTACAAGAGCGGATGTAGAATCACGCAGGTGGATTACATCTTGTGCAGACGATGTAATCTGAAGAAGGTTACTGACTGTATGGTTGTGGTAGGGGAGAGTGATGCTCGACAGCATAGGATGGTGGTGTGTAAGATGACTCTGGTGGTGGGGAGGAAGATTAGGAAGACAAAGTCAGAGCAGAGAACCATGTGGTGGAAGCTGAGACGGGACGAGTGTTGTGCAGCTTTTCGTGAAGAGGTGAGGCATTTGTTGCAGGATGCAAACTTAACATCATTCTCACAAATCGCATAAAAGCTCCACACAGCAGACATGTTTGGGTTTGCTGCTGCCGTGCGCCTGCGCAGTCTGAAGGAAGGGGGAGAGGATACTGCACTACTCCGTTGTCGTATTTTACGCTTTATAATGCGCCACACATTTTCAATGGGAGACAGGTCTGGACTGCAGGCAGGCCAGTCTAGTACCCGCACTCTTTTACTACGAAGCCACGCTGTTGTAACACGTGCAGAATGTGGTTTGGCATTGTCTTGCTGAAATAAGCAGGGGCGTCCATGAAAAAGACGTTGCTTGGATGTCAGCATATGTTTCTCCAAAACCTGTATCTACCTTTCAAGCATTAATGGTGCCTTCACAGATGTGTAAGTTACCCATGCCATTGACATTAACACAGCCCAATACCATCACAGATGCTGGCTTTTGAACTTTGCGTCCATAACAGTCCGGATGGTTCTTTTCCTCTTTGGCCTCGGGGGACACAACGTCCACAATTTTCCAAAAACAATTACAAATGTGGACTCATCGGACCACAGAACACTTTTCCACTTTGCATCAGTCCTCGGGCTGTTCCACTTTGCATCAGTCCTCTTTTCCACTTTGCATCAGTCCTCGGGCCCAGAGAAGCCAGCGGCGTTTCTGAGTGTTGTTGATAAATGGCTTTTGCTTTGCATACTAGAGTTTTAAGTTGCCCTTACGGATGTAGCGCCAAACTGTATTTACTGACATTGGTTTTTCCTAAATTCTTTGCAATTGTACGTTGAGGAACATTGTCCTTAAACTGTTCGACTATTTTCTCACGCACTTGTTCACAAAGAGGTGAACCTCGCCCCATCTTTGCTTGTGAATGATTGAGCAATTCAGAGAAGCTCCTATTATACCCAATCATGGCTCCCACCTTTTCCAATTAGCCTGTTCACCCGTAGGATGTTCCAAACAGGTGTTTGATGAGCATCCCTCAACTTTCTCAGTCTTTTTTGGCAGCTGTCTGAGCTTTTGTTGCAGCCATAAAATTCCAAGTTAATGATTATTTGCCAAAAACAATAAAGTTTATCAGTTTGAACATTAAATATCTTGTCTTTGTAATGTATTCAATTAAATATAGGTTGAACATGATTTGCAAATAATTGTATTCTGTTTTTATTTATGTTTAACACAACGTCCCAACTTCATTGGAATTGGGGTTGTACTAAATATTAATATAGTCATTGATGATGTAGTGGTGCATTCGCTTGACTTCGGTGTAGGCAGTGTGGGTTTAGTTCCCACTCAGTGACAGTGTGAATGTGAGTGTGAGTGGTTGTCTGTGTCTATATGTCCCCTGCAACTGACTGGCGACCAGTTTGGGTGCAGTCCACCTTTCGCCCAAGTTTGCTGGGATAGCCTCCAGCAAGCCCGCGACCCTAGTGAGGATAAGTGGTATGGAAAATGGATGGATAAATCTGTACCAACCCCTTGTAAATAATTTTGATGTCTGTGCTTCCTGCAACCCTGAACAGGATAAGCGGTATTGAGAATGGATGGATGGATATATTAATAGACTTTTGAACTTATAGGCTCCTCCTCCTTGAGCGTTCTGATTAATTTCCAGTTTTCTGATGTGTGTGCTATGTTTACTGTGTAGCTGTGTATTATTTTCTCTCATTACCTACTAATTAGCGGTGCATAGTTGATTACTGTCTGCTATAACGCAATTCTAGCCAGACTTCTACTACTACTGTACTACCAAAGCTTTGCACCTAAGCACTTTGGTGCACCACATTTCACGTTAGCTTAGCAGTTAGCAGCTCTTCTCCGTCTTCTCCTGTTATGCCTGGATCAGACTACCAAACTACCAATTTGGTCTTTCACGATTGCACTATGTCAGACTACTGACATAAAACCTTGCCGTATCTCAAACAGACAGTGGCAACACTACGATCACTGGGCTTTATCTTGTCAAAACAAAAACTGTCGGAGAGGCAGAACCGGAAAACGTGTCACCGGTCAATGCGACCGGATAGACCCGTTACCATGGCGATGATAACAACAATGGATCATTCCAATGTATTGTATTGTGTTGGGGAATAAAAGAGGAAAAGCGTGATACAGTCAATGGTGCTCGGGAGTTGGCTGTCCATTCAAGAAGAGCTTGAGGTATGTTCATGTACTTTTATAACAATACGGCTCGCAAGCAGGCAGCATAATGTTACGTAGCATAGCAAACTAACGTTTGTATGTAAACAAGCCGGTGTTCTGTCAAATCATGCTCCAAAGCTTCTGTAAACATTGGTTCGTGCTCGTTAATAAATGTTGACAACAGGAACCAAGTACGTTGACAATGGCAAGCCAGGTAGGTGAAGCGCCGGTCACAATACGCAATCCGATTGGTCGACATCGAGGTGCGCTGTCGGAGAGTTGTCGTTAATACATCACACTACACGGAAGATATTCAAAAAAATCAAACATGCTAGACTTTTCATTTTGGCGTCATAGGGCTATCGTAGGCCCAAATCATTGGTCGTGGATTTTGTCACAGTACAAGAGCTTATGTCGTTCCCGACAATATATGTCAGACCAGATCTGAGGACCCGCCCGCGATAGCTAATGGGCCAATTTCGGGGCAAAAAAGATGTGCCATGTCCACACAGACGTACATATAATAATGTCATCAACAAGCGTTGTCGCGATTAGTTGTTAGAATCCAAATTTATACCCTCTATCGGATATACTATATCAACCATGCACTCCCCCCCCCAGGTCAAATACAATAGCCAATAGCTAATAGCCAATAGCTCTGAGGAAGAACCAGAGGGTAGTCAAAGTTGGGGTGGTGTAATATGTCTGTGTGGAGGCTGCATTGCTTTCATGTCATTAATTTCAAACTTCACTTTCATTAGTGAGGACTGCCCTATACGTAGGGGTAACGTAGTCAACAACAGCGCACGATTTTCTCTCTCAAAAAAACTACTGATTCTTGCAATACGCTGACTTGTGAAGCTGTTAAAATTACTGAATGCCACTCGTGAAATTCTTCATGAAATATACACAGGGAAATAATAACAGCGCCAAATGGTAATTCTGTGCTAATGTTTAGCAAATGCAGGAGTGAAGATAAAGAAAAACTTGTCTGTAACTTACAGTCAGGGACTGTTGATGTCCTGCCAATTTCTCGTGTCAAATGTTAGGATTTATCTTTTGCAAGGCCGTAGTGCATTCCAATTGTTTTTGGGAAAAGGAATAAAAGTAAAAACCAGCCGTGTGAACTAGAAATATAAATAAGTCAAGTGCTATGTGGGACACATTTCTCACCCACACAGCTCTACTGTGAAAGCATACTGTACCTTATGTACGCTGTATCATGCACACTGTGAAACATATGGGTGCATCTTCTGATATGCCTAAAATTGATGTTGAATGTGCAGTACATATATGTCACAGAATGACAGCTGTGCAGCACCATGCCTAGACAGGTTTTAGTCTTGCTTTCCAGAGAGGGCTGAAATGGAATGAGAGGAAGGACAGGTAAGGCATTTTAAGTGTCCTAATGACACTTTTCTCCAACACTTTGCTCTATACATGAATAAGTTGCCCAAATGTGGCCCTAAAAAGCAGGCAAGCTTATTTCAAAAGGCATTGCAGCACGAATGGAAAACAAACCACTAATGCAGTCTACTCAGGCTTGCTCAATGCTAAGTGAAGACTGTAGAAACCACCAGTCCAATGGTTTTATGCTATGCAGCAAGTGTCGACCCTGCAAACATCAAGTGAGCGTTTAGGCGCTTGATAAACACTCTTACATTCACACTTAAGGACAATTTTGAATATTCGATTAACCTACCGTGCATGCTTTGGAAAGTGGGAGAAAGTCGGTGCACCCGGAGAAAACCCACACAAACATGAGGAGACAATGCAAACGTCACAGAAAAGAGAGCGCAAATTTCAACTCAGAACCTCAGGACTGTGAGCCAGAAGTACTAACAACTTGTCCACCATGCTGCCTCAACTGCACAAGCATTTCTAGAAAAATATTTTGGAGTGGTGTTGAAAAATCCACTCTGTTGTTGTAAAGATTTGGATAAAGGAGTGGATATATGAACTGATTTTCACTGTTCAACATTTTGAGTCACTATGGGAAATCCACTCTGGGAGTCTGTCCTTCTGTGAACACTATCGCTTTTGACAACAGTTAAACCTTGGCATAAGTCTATGCATTACTTAATACCATTCAATTTTATTTATTTTAAGCAGCAGATGTTTCCAAATGACTTAGGAGTGTCCTATTGCAGTTTTCTTATGTACAGTATAGATGACATTACATCACATCGGATGTATTAGCTCGCTTGCTTATGTTTTTTTTTTGTGTGCTTTGCTGTGTTTTTTTTTGCACTGAGCTTGTGCTGGCCCAGTGACACTTACATTGCTTCACAGTTGTCCCGATGTGATGTCCAATTGAGAGGTTGCAACAGACTTCAGTGATCTCATATTACTTTTACCACCAGACCAACCGTTTAAGCTCTGACAGTATGTGGGTGCGCATTGGCACAAAGCGTGAAAGTTGTATCCATTTGTCCATGTATTTGGGTGCAATTTGGATGCTATTAAGTGTCTGCCCAAGCAGTGTCACCACACTCAGTGATAAGAGCAGTGGCAGAACCAGGCCATCTGGACACTCGATAACCAGTTGAGACTAGACTTCACTCGCTCCTTCAATAACTGTCACTGTGCTGTCAACATGGACAATGATACAATCTGTCTTAACTGTTGTATTACTTGGCCCCTTTATGTCGTTGTTCTGTCTCCATGTGTCAATGTACTTCATTTTACGACCAATCTCATGCCATTCTTGACTTCCTTTTTTTTGCAGTTTGCTGTTTTGTGGTCCATAAGAGGTGCCATGAGTTTGTCACATTCTCCTGTCCAGGAGCTGATAAGGGGCCAGACACAGATGTAAGTAACTCAGTTTATTTATATGTCATTTATATGGTTGTAGAAAAAACATTTTCTCCTTAGGGGCTAATGGTA
This sequence comes from Phycodurus eques, assembly GCF_024500275.1. NCBI lineage: Eukaryota > Metazoa > Chordata > Actinopteri > Syngnathiformes > Syngnathidae > Phycodurus > Phycodurus eques. Next base: position 7,982,466 of record NC_084530.1, read on the forward strand.
TGATGAATACATATCAAATTGAGCTAAAGAAAGAGCTAAAGAAATTCACAGAATTTAAGTATTTTTGCTGGAAATGAGAAAAGAAGGTGGTGAAAGACTAAGAATTCATTTTTTCCCCCCATTTTTGAAAATCATATTTCTAAGCACAATCTTTTGCAACTTTCTAACATGGCATAATGTAACGTGAGATCATCAGGTGTGCTCCATGAAATTATCAAATAACATTTAATTGGTCCATTTACATTTTCTACACCGCTTCTCCTCACTAGGGTCGCGGGCGTGCTGGAGCCCATCCCAGCTAACTATGGGCAGGAGGCGGGGTACACCCTGCACTGGTTGCCAGCCAGTGCAGGGTGTTGTTTATATGTGCCATCGCAGGGCACATATAAACAACCAACCACTCACATTCATACTTACAGACAATTTAAAGTCTTCAGTTACACTACCGTCCATGTTTTTGGGAAGTGGGAAGAAACTAGACTTTACGCCGATCTGATCGGTGTGATCGGTATCGGCCGATAATGAGCATTTTATGCTGATTGGCTCTCATGTCATAATTTGCCGATCCGATCAATGACGTAATCGATCGGCTCCGCACCAGACATTTAACTCTGCGTCGCCGTTGCGTATGAATCCAAAAGCTAGTTTGTTTTTAGCCCTGTCACGTGTCTTGTGGCGCAGTACTGTATCAATCTGATGGCCAATAAAGTTTTTTTCTATCTTGTCGGTTAATAAACACGTCATCGGTGTGGGACTATTTTGCGGTGTCTCAGATAAACAACACGTAAGGTATTTCCAGTCTGTGCACAACTGAGGTACGTTGTGGGGAAGGTCATCTAAATGCTTCAACACAAATTTGATCGGGCACCTGAAGAATGTACATGAGGACCCTGCCGCAACGCAGCGTGTATAAAAAAAAAAAAAAAAAAAAAAAAAAAAAAAAGCCAAATGGACACAAACTCTGGACAACACCCGTCCACATAGCCGGGACAGTGAGAAAGTTCGAGTAAGCATGTCATTATCAGTATTTCTTTTAGTCATTTAATTGCAATAAAGTAATTTACTTACAGTAAGTTAGCACCCATTATTTCTGTCATGTTGTAATGTTGATCTGACCTAAATTGATGTCAGTGGCCAATCCTTGAATGCCCCCTAGAGGTTATTGACGTTTTAACGTTTGTCTAAAATGCTAGAGAATAATTTTGAGCTGGGATGGGCTCCAGCACGCCCGCGACCCTAGTGTGGATAAGCGGTACAGAAAATGGATGGATACAGTACTCAGTATATAGTACACAAGTATATACAATAAATGAACAAGTCATATAAATGGACACATTGCTCCATCTTGTGATCAGATCGGTGATCGGTTTTTAGGTTTTTTAAACTTGCTGATTGGTGATCGGCCCCAAAAATCCTGATCGTGTAAAGCCTAGAGGATACCGGAGTACCCAGCAAAAACCCACACGGGCACAGGGAGAACATGCAAACTTCACACAAGCGTGGCCGGATTTGATCCCGGGTCCTCAGAACTGTGAGGCGGATGTGCTAGCCGGTCGGCCTGCGGCTACAATTTACTTAACCTCGTTGACATTTTTATTTGGTTGTGTGCTGTGAGATTTCTCAAATGTAAAATACTGTATGTGCCCTGCTCAAAGACAGTTGTGAAAAACTGATCTAGCCTTTTGTAATCAAGTCTACATTTAGACCATTGGTTATGCCTGTAATGGAAAATATATATAAAATAATATATATAAATATATATATTTTTTTAGAGATAATTTTAGATATGGAACTGTCAAAATTGAAAATAACATTTAAAAATATCTCAAAGGTAAAAGCTACAGAACAAATACAAATTAATATCAACAATATGGGTTATTCAGAAGAAAATTCCTATTGCATGTACAATATGGCCTTTGGATTTAGTCGAGCAGGTGTGGGAGTGACTCGCAGCAACAGCAGCAATAATAGCAGCAACAGCAGGAGCAGGTGGATAATTCAATTCATTTTAATATCAAAGTTCCACTGAGGTCCCTGGGTGCTGCCATTAGGAAATGGGATTGAAATATTCTATTTAGTGCGTCACTTCCTCCACACAACCCTGGAAGAGTAGATTATTCTCTCCTGATAATGCAGGTTGTGATTTCAAAACATGCTCAAAATCTCTTGAGCTTGCTCTCAGAACAGTGGTGGAGTTCAAGGTTTAACTCTAAATAATAACTCTAATCCAGTAGGATTTAGGGGAAAAAAATGATTGGCAGATTAGGCTGCCATTAGCGGGGACGAGGCTTGGAGAATGCACTGGAAGCAGGAGGGGCAGGGGGGTGTAAAACGGAATGCTGGCAAACCAGCATATTCACTTTACTGGGTCAAATGAAGACTTGGAACACAGGCAGCATACCTGCAACCTCTATTTGAGGACAGTCCAGTGTTATTTTGTTTCTGTTACATTGTTTTAAATATATAGGTTTTTATATACATTTATATTTTTTTTCCCATCAAAATAATTTGAGATGCAAAAGAATAATAATACGTCATTCAATGAGTTCTCATCTTCATTGGCTTTTACTTGCAGGCATGTGCAATCAGCCACTGCTTGCCATGTGTGAAACTCCATGTACGCGTCTGCTTGGGGGCTGTGATGCGTATAACCTTTCAGCATTACAGAAGCCTAACTTGGCCTCTGTAATCGGAGACGAGGCAGACTTGTGCCGTTCAAGATCATCGACCGGGACTCTTAAAATAGTGCGCTACAAAGATGACATCGAAGCCCTAGCAGCCAAAAATAGTTTGAGCTGGGACAGTTCATGATTCAAACAGTTAGAGGGGTTCAAAGGGGTAACTGGCTTTTGTCCCAATAAAATTGTTTTAATGCTTCTTCATAGTCAATTTACAAAGAGGTCTTGAATCTGAGTTAGTGTGGACTTTTTGTGATTTTCTTTAACACGAAACCATCAATGTTTTTGGTCTAATACTGTATATCCAATTTTACTTCCCCTGCGTTCACTATCCTGAATGGGCATTACTTACATAAATTATGCATTTTAAAACATGATCTTGATGGTGATCAAGAAATTACCTCGCAACAAGTGGTCATAAATGGTTGTCTGTGCTGTATATAGTTAAAAATTCCTTTGACCTCAGTGTACGACATTTAGCCTCATGGTGGCCCGATGGGTAGCACCGAGGACTAGGACAGGGTATCACTTGCTCTAAAGAAGTTATCCATTATCTTTTTAATATACATTGATGTGCACTTTGTAGTGTTGTTGCCATGGGCAACCACACATATTAAATGGGAAGTTGCCTCCCAGGCAACCAGTCGAAGAAGAAACTCCGATGTCAAGTAAATATCCTTAAGATCTGCAGTTTCTAGGCTACCTGCATTGAATGACTCACATTGATGTTTTATAACACTCCTGCTGGAAAAGAATGATCTTTCGTGGGGAGGCTAACATATGAACCACATGATCTTTTTGGTTACTACTCATCTTGCACCGGTAGATGTGATCAGACTCAGCAAGATGACTGTGAGTGCCTTTAAAGCTGCAGTGTTTTTAAGGGCACTGTAAGCTGCACATTCCTTCCATCCATCCATTTTCCATAGGGCTTATCCTCACTAGGGTCACGGGTGTACGACAGCCTATCCCAGCTAACTTTGTGCGAGAGGCAAGGTACACCCTGAACTGGTCGCCAGCCAATCGCAGGGCACATATAAACGAACAATCATTCAGCCTCACATTTACACCTACGGGCAATTTTAGAGTCTTCAATAAAACTACCATGCAGGTTTTTGGGATGTGGGAGAAAACCGGAGGACCCGGAGAAAACCCACGCAGGCACAGGGAGAACATGCAAACTCCACACAGGCGAGGCTGGATTTGAACCCGGGTCTTCAAAACTGCGTGGCAGATGCGCTAACCAGTCGGCCAGCTCAGTGATGTTGCTTATTTTGCTTATTTCCACTAACATGTGTATGTGTTCACTGTGATGGGTTAAATGCAGAGAACAAATTTCGTGTGCATGCATGCATGTTCATGACAATAAAAGATGATTCTTCTTCTTCTTCTCATTCGAGTCAGGGGTGAGCTTTAGCGTCTTCCAGCTGACTTTGGGTGCGAGGCAGGCGGCTATTTATGAATTTACCCATTTATATTTTTTTAATCCTTTAAGATGCGACAAGATGGACACCAATGCCCTGTCTAAATAGGAATTTGTCTGAAGTGGTGGTTTATAGCACTAATATGGTAATTGCTCTGCTTGCTTGGATCCCAACTGACCAGATTCTAAAAATAGTACGTCACACCTGGTCGTATGAGCCATGGCGAACCGAGTAGGTAGCATGGAGTTAATAGGGACAATCGTGATTGAACCCCTGTCAGGACCATACTCGGGTGAAGCTAACTGATCAGTATTGCTCCATGGAAACAGGGCTTAATGAGTACAGCTGTCTTTTTCTGACTGTGACTAAAGTGGCATTACGACGGGTGGTTGAGGATTGTATCTGCCACAGCAATTTATTTTACAAAATGTTCCTCTTGTTGACTGCCAGGTCTAATGCTAGCAGCAGCGCGAGCGAGTTCAGTGTTTTACAGGATAGAAGCATCAATAATGCAGAAGCTTCCCCATTCACCACAGGCCTCAGCAAATGAAACTGAGAGCTTTGCTGTGCTTGTGCTTGTGTTTGTGCGGGTGCGTGGCTGCTGCATCATTGATGTCCACTTAACCAGCAGTCTACTGTATATGACCTGGGGCAATCCACACTGATTTGCCCTTTGCTCTCACTCGCTCTTACACACACGCATGCGCACGCGCACGCACACACACACACACACACACACACACACACATATCACTAGACGCATGGATGGTTAAATGAAAATATTCCATTATATTTGGAATTGGCTTGACAAGTGGAAGCAAGGCTCAGCTCGGGTAACATAATTAAAATGTTTGAGATGTGATCTCTAATGTTTACAAAGGGTAAATCACCCAGGAGGAGACACTTTTGACGGAAGCGAGTTGGTCTGAGAAACAAACAATGTGGTGCAAAAGCTCAGAGCACACATACATCGTTACAAGGAGTCTCCTTGGGAATAGAAAACCAGATTAGGCGTGGGGCTAAATGACATCGTGCGCCACAGCATGGTTGCTTGTCACAGGCAATAGACCCTGTCATCTGTTGTGCGCTTCCTTCAAGCGAGGGGAGGGTGTTGGCCATCTTCTTAAAACAGACCATTGACACCCCACTGTGATGTTCACTATTTCACAAGGCACTTGGCAGTGCAAAACAGAAAGGACACAGACTATGATGTGATGTGTGTGCACTGGAACAAAAAATGCTGACTTACTACAAACAGATTGTTGACGTTTGCTATAGAAAAACAAAATAAAATATGCATATACATCTAATATGGACAATGAAAACCACCATATTTAGTGGCAGACATTATGAACAAAACTGAATATTCTTGGGAGAAACAGTGGTTCTCAACTGCTGTCACCCTGGGACCCTCATTTCTCTATTTTGGCAAAAGTAGAAAATAGAAGAATATACAAAATGTATTTTTTAAAATAGCCTCTGAAAACATGTATGTTGTATTTTTAAACATAACTCAATCCTTACGTTTCAAGGGCGATTCAGATAACATTTAGAAACGCGAGCATGAATATGGTAACTGCATGTATAAAAATGAATGAATTAAGAATGACTTTTGTTATTATTATGTCATGCATAGTATTGCAAGCCCATCCAACCTAGGCTTATTGGACTTCGAACATTCAAATGATCTAGCACAAGATTTGTGTCAACAACAGGCTATCTTGTCTTCTTTTCCAAGCTTTAAAAATAACATTTATAATTCTGAAAACATCAAAATCTAACAACCATTTTATCTTTTCCTTGTCTGACCAATGGAAGACCAGTTATGATGGATAATATCATTAACAGATACTCTCTTCAATCAGCATTAAATGTACAATACAGAGGAACCTTGTTTTACGAACGACCCGGTTTATGAGTGATTCGGTTTTGAGACAATGTTTTCAAAGATAAATTTCCTGGGGTAACACACTATTTTCAGTTTACTAACAGTCACGGCATGGCTGCGCAAGGCTCAGAACTTTGTGAATCTTGTCAAAATAAGAGCAAGTATGACATGTTCAAATAAAGTGCGTAACTTCAGAATAATTATTTGCAAAAAACTAACAAAATACAGATAATACTTCGTTTTAATCATATGGTTAGAAGCAAAAGCACACATTGTAAAAATGCAGTATACATAGAAGGGTTTTCCAGAATTTTTAGGTCAACTTTGGGGGTTTGTATTATACACGGGTGCACATTATACACGAGAAATTACGGTCATCTTTTCTTTCTAGGAAAGTGCAACATCAAGTTTGCCTTCTTTTTCTGAAATGAACCATGTATACAGGTGCAACGATAACTGTGATCAGTCTGAATGATTATGCTGTTTGTTATTTCTGTGGCTACATTGGAAACATTTTAATGCCGCTGGAAGTTGTGTTTGTACCATGCTAGTTTTCTCTCTTGCTGTAGTGATATTCCTGTTCGTGAGACGCAGTTTCAAATGATTTTAACGTACCGCCAAAAGCAAATTGCTAGCCATGATTTTCACTAGCCAGAGACTACAGTGTATTTGTTCACTCAGTAAACTAGTGGTTAGAGTGAAAGGCAGTTACACTTCCTGTCCCTTACCTATTTTTTTCCAAGGCGGCGCGCTGTACGCTTCTGTGCCGTCCTGAAAAATCAGAATACGAAAACATGTACGACCACATGCACTGTTACACCCCCAGTAGTAGCATTTCTGACGCATGACTGTCAAAATAATGTTTTTTTTTTTTCTTTTTTTAAATAAGTCCGACCTCGGAGGTGCATTAAATATTGCACTGTACTATGGGTCCTCAGTTTACGACAGAGTTAAATTCTAACAACAATAATGTTACTTGAATTTATACAGTCCGCAACCCACCAAAATGGGTGTGTGACCCACCTTTTGTTGACAATCAGTGCTTTGGAATGTCTTTACCCAATCTCAAGTAGCATTCACCCATTGAATAGTTGAGTAACTTAAATGTAGAGAAACAAACAACAAATCAAAATCAAATGTAGAAGTATTCTTTGTTTGCATTCATTGGTCCATTTCCCTCGGGAATATTTTGCCCATTGCCATAAGGCACAGGAATATTTACAACAAGGAAACGTGCCATTAGATTAAGATGGAAAGGTAAATGTTTTATTCATATGACATTTTCTGTTGTTGCTGATACATTTTAAAGCAACAAGGTGCATTTCTTTCATTCCCATAGCGAACGCACACCACCACATTCATTCCCATAGCGAACGCACACCACTAAATTCTAATATAATGTATAAAATATAAATGAATAAAACATTATTTAAATTCATGATGTACTACAAACCATGGAACCATAGCGAACTCACACCACCGACTAAATTCTAATATAATGTATAAAAAAATAAAATATAAATTAGTATTTAAATTCATAATGTAATACAAACCAGGGAGCATTGTTTATTTAGAAAATGTTTTGATTACCTTTAAATTGTAATCATATACCATTAAGTCCCTTATTCATACCTGGGGCACATTTTTTATTTAGTATTTTTTAAATTTTATTTTAGCTTGAAAATTACACAAGAAACAAGACCACATTCATTATGGTTTCATTTTGCCAAAAGGTTCCATAGCAAAAAATATTCATAGTCTTAAATAAATAGAGGATTATCCAATATTCTAAACGTACCCAATATATTGTTAAAATTATATTTATCCCTATTCAGTCTAACACCACTTTAATCTTTTGCCCCTTACTTGTGTATTTCCAGCCAGAAAATGCCCAGTAAATATATAGACACATACAAAATTAATATAAAAATTAACTTTCACTCTAAATTTAACCAGGTCATGGATAATTTCGTCTTTAACTGTACATTCTTTGGCTTAGCTCCGTTAGCTTCTAACAATGGTTGCAGCTTTAGATTTGTATTACCATCTTCATTTAAAAGTAATTCAGAAGAAGAAAAGAAAACAGCTTTATTCCTAACAGAAGGGCAATTCAATTTCACATTCTCTAGTTGTGTTGAAAGAGACACAAACAGAAGAGCAAATTAAATTGAAGAGGAAGCCTTCATTAAAAAAACATGTTCCTTAAATCAAAATGAACAATGGTTCTATTATAATTTCCTTTATATTGTTTACTAGTTTACTAGTGGAATGCCTTTGTTCGTGGCATTCAAATAAGAGGAAGATCATTATTCTTGTTAACTCCTGAAAGAATAAATGCAATGTCATGCCATAATTAATAAAAACACACCGATAAGCATTCCCCAAACCTTCTTTATGCCTACACTCGACAACATATTGAGATATCGTAATATAAGAGCTCACAATGTGCTTATAAAACTTCAAAAATGCAGTGGAAGTCAGCCTGCAGACTTTATAAAGATCATGTTTCGCGTTCCCTTGCCCTGGAAATTAAATTAAAAAAAAACAAGCAAGAGCAATTATTATTCTCTCTGTGATGTTTATGGAATGTGCTTAAGAGGTCGATGAACGTTCTTTTCCCGAAGAATGAACATGCATCCCAATGATCTGGTATATGCATTAAATAGGTTTAATGCAAGATGAAGCACATGACCAACTTTATAAATGAAAATGATGTATATTGATATTTGTCCAACAGTAAAGGTCTTATCAAGGCAAATATATACAAACTATACCAGGGCTATTCCATTAAATATTCGGTTGGGCCTGCTTTTCAGACTGAGGACATGAGCTGGGCTGGACATTTTTAGCAGACAGTGAGCAAAGTTAGCAATTTAAGAGAAACACAAATACTGTAGATAAGATAACAAACACACTTAATTGTTAATGCCCTATTTCCACATTCAAAAAGTATATAACAAAATCAAAGAGCAGTACTTAAACTAAACCTCTGCTGAAATACTGCTTCTTAAAAGTTTACGTTTCAAACATAAAAACAAAGTCCTGATTAGAAGCACCGTATTTTGTTTAGGTCACAGCTGAAAGTGCATAAAAAAGTAACTCGCTGAACAGCAACTTTTCAGAACTCAAGGTAATTTTCTTTTGAAATATCAAAATAACAGTTTTCCTGTGTTCAATGTCCCTTTATGGTCCCACAAAGATAAATAGTGGGAGCAATAATTTACTTTGCCCCTTTGAAATAAAATACCAACCCTGCTGATATCAAAATGCATGATAAAGCGCAATTAAGTGAACTAACAAAACACCTTTCTTAACTGTTAAACTTATAATGAATAAACACAAAGTCATTCACATTCATACTTGCTGCAACACACTGCTTTGATTCACTCAACATTAAGAATTCCATCTCAGCTCAGATAATTGTTTGTCAGTCCACTGAGGAACAATTCATTATGGGTTAGTTGCTAGGTTATATGGTAAGTGTTGCATTCCATCTATGTACATTTATTGGAATTTTGGAAGAACGTGACAATGTTGGTAAAAGATCCTTTTTTTTTTTTTTTCTCACCGGACCCAAGTCCAAATCACTCGCCATTTGCTTTTGGCCCACTCAAGTATCGCTGTCGGGCCACTAATCAAATTGGGCTGAGTGCCCCAACTTAAAATGTTTTAAAGTTACGAGCAGTCGCTTTTTGGCTTTTTTGTTTTGTTTTTGTTTTTGTTTTGTTTTGCTTTGATGTTACGAGCCAAGATGTAGTTACGGACGAGCTTCAGATACGGCGCCGCTGAAGTCAAGAAAAATATAGAGCATTTAAGGTACTGTAATGCCACAGTTGCTGATGCACTTTCGGCTGTTTATTGAACAGTACAAACAGTCAAACACACACATTTAAAATGAGAACACTCGCAAGGATACAGGAGCTCCTTGCCACAACTCATGCCGTGACACTCACATGCAGAATAACCCAACAAACTAACCAAACCTGACTTCAGCCACTGTTGTCACTCACTAGGCCACACCCCTGAAAGGCACACATCCAAAACACCAATACTACAGTATGTACAGTAATTAAAATTTCTTGAAACAGTATTTTTTTACACTTTAAAATAATATATTTTTTTTTTGTACAACACAGTGCTGTTTTTTATGATTAAAAAACACAAAATAATTACTTTTTTAGAGCTGGTTTGGATCAATGGCTGAAAATCTGATTTGATATGAACTGAGTTATGAGCTAGGTCATGAACAAATTCAATTTGCTAGCCAAGGTATCACTGTATATACAGTGTGTGTAAATTTTCCAGTTTAAGGTTCATTGATTGACAAAATGTTGTTGTCCAATGAGGATGGAATTTCCAGTGACTTTTGGTCACTAGTGGTCCCTTCGGCTGCCTGCGAAGGGTATTCATAAACTGTAGGATCCTAATGAACAGTAACAGTTGTGGAGTGTCTCTTGCTAATAGTCTGTGACATGCTGTCTAAAAGCAGGTTTGATCAAGGCTTGGCTGTAGGGAGACTTTCAAGCACATGCACTCAATGTGTGTGTGTGTGTGTGAGAGGATGGGTAGGCTAATCAGACACTGATGTACCATTTCCTGGTGAACGTTTCCCTTGAAAGGGTTATTAGAACTCGTTGTAAACCTGCAAGATATTGTCAACCTAACCTTTCAACACCGAGGCATTTCTTCAGAACAGAGGACCCTATTTGTAATCCCCACCCACACCCTTTCAAACATGAATAAAACACATCTGAAACAATCTGAGGTCGCTCATGAAATTTAAGTAATTTGCATTTGCTTAACAATGCCCTCATTGAAATGTAGAAGAAATTCAAGTTTCAGACTTTTTTATTTAGATGGGTTTTTTTTTCTCCCAAAATCATAATTTCATTGAATCTTATACCTCGTTTAATTTAATTTTGCATGTCTGCCTCACAGTCCAGAGGTTCTGGGATCGAATCTCGGCTCAGGCCCTCTGTTGTCTTCCTCCCAGTACATGTGTGTCAGGTCCTCTTTGTGCCCTTTAATTGGCTGGCAGCCTGATGAGGTCAATCACTTTTGAAAGTTGATAAATGGGTAATACTTTTGAACATGAGGCTGCTGCAAAATCAAAAGCAACTCAGAGGGTGACCGGGGTTCCTGGAGAGACTGTAAAGCACATCTGAAGAATAAGAAATTATTAATAAAGCCGAAGTCACACTTGCTCATGCAGGAACGTCACATAATTGATGTGGTTGTTCTTCCCACCAGTTGTTATTTATATCTGATAGACTCCAGCTCACCCACGATAAGGATAATAAGGACAAGCACTATATAAAAAAGATGGATGGATGATTTCTTTTTAAAAATGTTTTATACGGATTATGATCCCTATAGCAGTGGTGTCAAACAGATTTTGGTCGCAAGCCACATCGTAGTGATGGTTTCCTTCCCATGGCCGTTAGGAATTTGAACTCATACAAATGTATGATCATCTCATGTTATTATATATGCACAACAAATTATTACTAATTATTACTATTATTCAATTTGTTTTAAAAGGGGAATTGATAACAAAAGAATGCTTGCAATATGTCAATGTTATTAAAATTCAAGACAATTTGCAATATTGGTATTTAAGAAGGAAACATGATGTGGACACAAATGATTTGCTTTTGCTTGCCGCATAAAATGATGTGGCAGGCTGGATCTGGCCCCGGGGCCTTGAGTTTGACACCTGCGCTATAGGGGAAATTCGATGTCCACCCTGCTGTATACATGTTGTGTTGTTCAGCAATATGTCATTATTATTTCATTCCCAATATTCTATTGATACAGAGAGAGTTGTTGAGTAGTGCCTGATTGTTTTTTTTTTCATTACAATTTTCAAATCTCAGGCATCCTTGCCACACAAATGTCTTAGTCAGAAGACAGACTAACCAAAAGAGCCACAGTCAGCATCATGGAAGGCTCCAAATGAAGATGGATATTCAAACAACAACTTTGTGTGCCATTGGAATGCCCACTTGTCAGGTGGCCTGATCCTCTCTTTCTGTTCTGCTTTACTTGAAAATGTAAAGCATCACGTTCCCCGTGTCAAAAAACCTGACAGTACTGCTTGACCTGTTCAGTGACAGACTGACTGCATCGTGTTGGGACCTGCATATCGCTAACAGCCACACCGTACTCACATACACACCACAGCTTGCTTGTGGCACAATTAGGAATATGATCATAGGAAAAGCAAAGAAAAGCATTCGATTGAGTGAAGTGCAGCTGTCCACCACTGCAAACCATGATCATAACAATTAAATTAATACCTCAATGATGGTGTCAATCAAACAGAGCATTATTAGAATCTCAGTTTATTTATTATTTATCAGAAGAATTCATTTTAATCGCCTTTTTGGGGGCCGAAAAGACGGAAAACTCAACAATTTATGCAAGTGCATGTATCCCGGTGAAAATATAGGTACAGTAGTTGTGCAGTTTCGAATATGACCCTGCCAAAACCCATTCAGTAGCACACCCGGGAAGGTTAAGAGATACAGTCCCCACAGGAAGTCAGCCATTTTGGATTAAAGAATCCATTTTAGACGAATCCCAGCATTCCTGTTTTGACAAATTCCTACTGGTAATTTGCCCAAATCCTAAATCCCATTTGAAACTCAGTATTTTAGACTTGTGTTTTCCCAACCTTTATTGCTATTTTTTTTGTATGGATGGCAACAGGTGGATACACAAGTTAATTGTACCTTCGGCGATCTAGTGGGAGAGCATGTCATTGTTTTGCTCTGCTGGAAATCATTGTGCTTCTTCCCACAGTCCAAAAACAATTTTAGGTTCAGCCATCTACTGTACTACTTCATTAGGGTCCCAGTTAATTTGCGGGGTGCACCCAAGTCAGCAGTCAATCGCAGGGAACATATAGACAAACAACTATTCACCCTCGTATTTACCTATGGACAATTTCAGTCGTCGATGAATCTGACATGCATTTTTTAGAAAGCTGGAGTACCGGGAGAAAACCCACACAAGCGGGAACCCAGAACCTCTCGACTGTGAGGCAGACCATCTTCTACTGCACCATGCTGCCATCTTAGGTTCAGTAATACCATGTTAGGCTCAACGAATACTAGGGCTATTCAAGAATCGGTGGTGACTCGAATTGGCTGAAAAAAATAAAAACATAAATTAAAAAATCACAATGAATCAAAGAATGACACACGACTTACTTTATTCTGACATGGACTTACTGAGCATAGTTTCTGTGCATGTGCAGTTGTAGTTATGGCCCTCCACCGAGATCTCTGTGGAAGGAGGCATCCGATTGTCTAGCCCAAGGAGTTGCACAGATATTCATGGCAGCGCCACAACTGAAGCCGGAAAGGATAAATCGCCAAATTGCACTGCAACCACGGCAGAATGAATGAGCTCAAATTGAGCCAACACAGCGTGGCAAATGACGAGCGCTAGCTAGCTAGCTAACTAGCTAGAAAGGAGGCAGTTGGTCCAAGGCAGCGAGGATTTACGGCACCGACAGGTGCAGAACCAACCCGGGTTCTACCTTTGGCCATGGTACGATGAGGGATGCTGATTAAAGTAATCCATTTTGAACTAAAAAGAAAAGCTTTTTCACAGGGAGAAGTGGCAGCCAAAACACGTCAGTATACTCTCTTTAGGTTTCAATATATAGTTTCCAAATAATCAAATTGGATTTTTTATTTGTTGGACCATGACGTCTTTATTTCAGAATAGTACCAGGAGTAACCATTCGATTCTGATTCGTAGGTCATTCATTATTGTCAACACGACTAACTAATTGTGATTTCCGAGCCCTAATGCATACTATGTAAGTGTCTTTCTGTGTGTACTGCATGTATTGACTGATTGAAGGGTGATCAGTCCGCAGTGACGTTGTCTCCCTCCTTAAGTCAACTGACATGGACTTCATCTTCTCCATCACCCTGACTTAACAGGATGGGCGGTATTGAAATGGCTGGATAAGTGGGTTGGGTTGGGCCAAACTGTGGTTAAAATGTCACATATCACTTAGTGCATTGCTTGCAGATAAATGTTAACAGCTAGCGCACAGGAAGGAAAACCCCCTGTGAGCTGCAGTGGCAACCTGCCCTCCCTCTCAGCACTCATCAGCTTAGTGAAAGGCCAAGAGGAATGAGGGTGGTGATTTATGCGCTAAAAATAGTAACCCTGTCTAGCTTAACACCTCCGGTCGAGATAGATGATAACTCCAGTTTGTTCTCGACAGACTAACCTTTTAAACTTTGGTTCCGCTGGTCTTAGTTCATGAAAGGAAACCTCATTAGCAACCAACCTGTAGTGGGTTTCTTCTTCCCAGGTGTAGGATAGATGTTCTTGCATCTTTTTTGTGCATATGTGTCTATGAGTGAGTGGGACATTTGATTGAATTTGATTGTGGCATGTAGTGTAATTGAAGTGTAACAATATTGCCAGAGCCGTGTGGCAAAATGACACATACATTATTGTCGTTATGTTATTAAGTGCCGCATGAATTAGCGTACACAGTAACTGTTAGAAATGTTTTAACTAAGGCAGCTGTCTCCCTATTAGTCAAAAAGCTACGAGATACAGTATATTGTGAGAAAAGGAGAATTATTATACAGCTGCAGCCTATGTGGAAAATGTGAAATTATTTTCAAAAGTACCTTAAACAGTATGCTACAGTAGCTTGCTGTGACTAAATTGAATCTTAGTGTTTTGTCCATTTATTTTCTATCGCGCTTGTCCTCAGTGTTGTAGGTAAGCTATAGCCTATCCCCGCTGACTTGAGGGGAGAAGTGAGGTACGCCCTCCTGGACTGGTTGCCAGTCAATCACATGGCAAATTTGACTGAATTGGATTTATTTACCAACACTCCTGGTCAAAATGTCAGTCATTCTAATTGTTGATTATGGTGACATAATGTTCAGGTCTGCCTCCAAATCCCTCCTTCATAAACTGGATGTCGTGTACCATAATGCCATATGTTTTCTTAACTTCAGTACTCACCACTCCCAGCTGTACTCCTTGGTAAACTGGTCCTCACTCCAGTCTTGCAGACAAACTCTGGTTCATGTTGAGTTACAAAACTGTAATAGGGAAAACTCCTTATTTACAGTCATTGTTAACTATCCATCACAGTACTCCCAATCTACAATGCGATGTCACAATCCCAAAAGTCCAAACTTCCTTTGGCCACTTCTCTCTTCAGTCTTCTGCTGCAAATGACTGGAATCATCTGCAGAAGAGCTTGAAGCTCAGTTCATTCGTCCCCCTTTCTGCTTTTTTAACAGCTTCTTAAAAACAGCTGTTCAAGAACACTGCACTTGCTTTTTGCCACTTATTATTAACATGCATCACTGGAATTGTTCTTGTATTTCCGTTGTTTTCTGTATGACACGATGTCGGATTGGTTGTTTTGTTTTGATCATTTTCATGTAATTGCCTCTTATGCTGCCTCTTGGCCAGTTCGTCATTGTCGATGAGAACTGGTTCTCAATTGACTTACCTAGTTCAATAAAGGTTAAACTAAATATAAATAAATAGACAACTATTGAACATTCACACTTATGGACAATTGAGATTCTTCAATTAACATTAGGGATATGGGAGGAAGCCGGAGTATTGGGACAAAACCAAAGCAAGCACGGGGAAAACGCAAACTCCACATAGAGATTCAAACCTGGCACCTCTTTGATTGTGAGGCAGATGAGCGAACCAGCCAGGTCACCGCTCATGCTGTATTAGGAGTAGAATTCTAATGTTCGCTAATGTCATTGTTCAGAGGTGTTTGCAGTGCTTGTACAAACTTTGTTGTACCCTATCATTGGACAAATGCAAGTTTACTACTCTCGGTTAATCAGCATGACAATAGTTTGAAGTAAATTACACTTAAGGGAGAGCCATGTAGAATTCTACCCCCATTTTAAAATCTGTGATTGGTGCAAGGAAGATCCTCCTGTCACCTCCCCTTCAAATGTCACCTCTTGGTGAGAGCTGATGGTTAAAACAGGCAGTTCAAGTACCCTGGAAGAAAAAAATCGAATGAGAATTTGAGGCTCATACGGATCAAAAGCTATAAGGCAATCAAGAGACAAACAGGAGTGACAATTAGTGTGTTTCATGTCAATCACACACAGGCTGCAAATGTCACACTAGGTGGGTCTCTTTTGAGTCCGTGTGATGCAGGCAGGTTGTATTAGCTACTCCACCTCTTTGATGATCATCCAGTTCATTCTATGACTCCACACTGCACTTCATTAAATGAGTTTACTTTCTGCAGTAGACGAGAGTAAACTGAAAAAAAAAAATCTTTTTTTAATAGCACTATTGTTCATGTCCAAGTTACAGTACAGTACTATGCAAAATAATGACAATTTTAATGAAATTTCAAGCCCTTTTGAAACAGTGAATAGGACAGATAGCTGCCTTACCGATGATTTTCCTGGCTGCAGGAAACCTTTACATTCTCAGGCTGTGTCCACTGCAATAAATCATTATACCTTTTTATTTACTCAGCACTTAAAGTTCTTGATATAAAAATGACGACGAGAGATGAACTGAAGGACTGTCTCATTAGAACATCTATTTACCATCCCCAGGTTCCTGCCGACGGATTGGGAGTTCTGAAATAATGTTGTTTAAAGCTAAAAAAAATGTTTACTTGACATTTCTTATGGGGAAAATTGAAAAACAATGCCCCTATTAATGAGAATACCTGGCTCAGCATCGCTCTGTCAAGCTTTTCATTAATAAGGCTGCCTGATGTCCTGCATGCTTGCCAATGAAGCTTGATTGGTGAGTTTGGTAATTAATTAATTAGCCAACATCAGTCGACTGAGCCCTGTATCCCCAATTCATCACCACTTTCTGGAAGTTTTGATTAGTGCTTTCCGTGACCTTTGGCTTTACCTACACATTTGCATTGCCTTAGCACATTAACAAAAGCAGGATCAGTTAATAAAAAATATTGTTGCGCTGCCTCAAGTATTTAAGAGTTATTGTTTGACTATTTTCTGTAGTTCAGATTGCACTCACTGAAAGATCACAATAATAATTTACAGGTTGCTTTTTAATTAACATCTATACCATCACCAGTTCATTAAGGTGTATCATTTTGACAACTCTGACAATATAATTTTTACACACAATTTCTACCATTACATGTCTTGTTGTTGTTGCCCATTTCAGGTACATTGTATCGACTTATACGTTCTGACATTTTACACCAAATCTTCACCTTTCTTATAAGAATAAATTCTTCAATTTAAAATGAATTGTGCAAGAGTTACGTTTTCAAGTTTTCCGATTGGAAACGGCAAAATCATCTATCAATCATCAATTGTTATTTGTTATTTTAGAAGAAATGTGGTTTAAAAGTAATTAAATGCATGTAAATAACATGCAGAGTAATCTACACTGGTGATAAAATGATATCATAAATTACAATACTAGAATGTTGAGCACACAATCTCATTATCAATGCAGATCAATGGATATAAACTCCCTTGATTGCAGATATTCCAGTCAAACCCTAGAACAACTCTTTAAACATAGCACAGTTGACTGTGTAATTCTATTGTGATGAACAAACAGCAAGATGCAAAGCTGAAAGAGGATGTGGGCACATTTTAGCCCCAATGGCCTACTACTAATGGCCCCGCCGCTACTGAAGGTCAACCATCTTCCAGGCTACCGTGTAACACACCCTGGGCTGCTTTGCCATAACATCCTTCTTATGTTGAGCCAAGTGATTAAGTTGCTCATTTCTCCCGGCACTGCTGCTGCGGCAGGCCATCGCTACCCAGTCACTCCTGAATTTCCCATTAAGCCCCGGTAAGGCTGTAATCAGGGAGAGATGCTGCAGGGGCTGAGAAGCCCGTGTGGTCCCAGACAGAGAGGATGTGTTAATGGACAAATCTGCGTGCGCAGTGATGTGTAGTCACTTATGTTCATTTACGGGTTTCATTTCGTACAGATTACACCTTCCCACTAGTCAATCTTTAAATAGACGCGCGCAAATCATTCCAACGTTTCACACCTGCCACATCGCCTAATGTGAATTCATTTTAGTAATTACCGTGAAAATGATTCATTTATGAGTATGATTAATAATGAATTGCTAATTCAAATTTTACCATTTATCGGTACTAAATTTTACAGTGTGACCTCCAAAGTGGAGGTCACACTGTATACATATTTAATAAAACACCATTAAGTGAATGTATCACTCTCCTTCCTGTTACCATTCTATTATGTCTGTCAGGCATCTTCAAAGGGTGAGTAGTGTTCCTTTATTTTAGTTTCATTATACAGTTATCTTCTCTATTTATACTTGATGGGCAGTTAGGAATGTTAAAATGTTAATTTAAACATTTAATGTACAGTTAAGAAAGGGTTTGTGGATAGTGACAGTTCCAATTACTGTACTGCCAGACATGACTTGAAATTGGTAAATTGAAATTAGAACAACTCGAAAGTCAACCAGCGTCACAAAAAGGATTGTGGAACAGATCATTTTTGATTTGATACGAGGATGGTTTTTGCACTCCTTCATTCATTCATTCTTTTTCCGTACTGTTTATCCACACTAGGGTTGCGGGGATGCTGGAGCCTATCCCAGCTATCTTCGAGCGAGAGGCGGGGTTCACCCTGAACTGGTCGCCAGCCAATTGCAGGGCACATACAAACAAACAACCACTCGCACTCACACCTACAGGCAATTTAGAGTCTTCAATCAACCTACCAGACATGTTTTTGGGATGTGGGAGGAAACCGGAGTACCCGGAGAAAACTCTCACAGGCACGGGGAGAACACGCAAACTCCACACAGGCGGGACCTGGATTTGAACCCCGGTCCTCAGAACTGTGAGGCAGATGCGCTAACCAGTCTTCCACCGTGCCACCCTCCTTCATTCTATTTAGCTAATATTAGAGTGTGAAATGGGTGAAGCTGGAGTAATCCTGGGTCCAAATCTGGGTTCAGTCCCTCCAGTATATAGTTTGCATGTTCTCCCCGTGCTTGTGTGGATTTTCTCCAGACACTCTGGCTCCCTCACACTTTCCCAGTATATGTCAAGGGGTCGGTCACAACCCGAAAGCTTGTAGGTGTCACAGTATCAAGCACTTTAGCAGACTGCATGGCAAATCTCCACCTGTATTTATTCTGTCTTGGAACATCCAAGACATGTTTGAATAATCAAAAGCTGTTGTGATTGTTAATTTAAAAAAAAAAAAAAAAAGAAAGTGTTCCATCTGCTGATCTGTCGCTATCACTTGTTTGCGCCTTTGTGGAAGGAGCAAAGCAGAGAGGGGGTGAGGTGACAAGAGGATAGTCCTTCAGGATCAGCTGTGTGGATATGGACATGACTAAGTGCAGCTGGCATGTCCCCAGTCCTCCCCTCTGCACTGTCTGTCAACCCCAGCTTGTCGTTGTCCGTGCACACTGTCGTCTGGCTGCTAACTGGAGAAAGTGCAATCTAACAGAATGCACAAAAGGTCCAGTGTCTTATTTTTTTTAAAAACAACAACCCCGTGATTTGTGTGGTGTAAACAATACACCACACCTTCGCACTTTCATGCTCGGCGGAGGTAATCAATCATGGGCATGTACATATTGGAAGGGTTGGGCATATTATTCAATAATTTATCCTCAATAAGTTTCAGTTTTTTATTAAACTCAAGCGATGACTATATTGTTAATTCTTCCTTAAATGGAAGTGGGCTGGCCGCGTTGCCCGAAGAGCTGACAAAAGGTGGACCGCAGAAACTATCACTTGGATACCACTGGGCACAAAGCGAACACGGCAAAGTCCTAGAAATAGATGGATACATTAAATTATTATTATTATTATTATTATTATTATAGTGTGTGTGGCCATGGGTTTAGCCAAATTAACACACATGATGGTGTGGCTAACTACACGTGTGGCTAGAAGATTTTTATGTTGTTTGGCCACAATGGCTAAGTGGTTTCATGACCCAATCCCAACGCTGATAGTAACCAGTAGTCATATTCACTATTCTGTTGAGTTTTTTGCTCCTCAAATTCATCAAAACTTCCCATTGAATCTAAATATTGTTGCTTATTTTCTTGGTTTCTAGTCCTTACATGGTAAAGTCACACATTAAACCTACAATTTGATTTGTGACTTTGTACTTGATGTAACCAGGTTAAAAAACATCAACAAATACAGTGCATCATATCAGCAAAAAACGGTGACTAGTCCAGCACCACCTGCTCTCGTTGCCATGGTATCTTTAGTAAATTTAGGCTAAGCACGTTACAAGCAGTTTTGCAGCATCTCTTTGATGTATTTAATTTGTATTTTTTTCCATTTCTGGTATGCATGCAAGTATTAAGATTTGAGGAGAATTGAAACCCTGCATTCTATGGTAGAACTCCAACATTCGGATTTAAACATTCAGGTTATGTCTACACAGACACGGGTATTTTTATACATCGTATATCCATTTTAGGTCATTGGAAAGTGAGGTCTTGGTCCTGGAGAAGCCTTTCCAACATTTGGATTGCAAAACTGGCGTGAAATTGGCTTTCTCTTTTGTATGATGTTACAGTCTGTGCTGTTAGATCAGGTTTTTTTTTTTTATTCTTGCTTCATGTTTATTGCATATAATGTCTTGAATATTCAAGTGTAATATTCAAGAGGGCAGCACAATAGAATAGTGGAAAGCACATCTGCCTCACATTTGAGAGGTCCTGGGTTCAAATCTTAACCCAGGCCCTCCTACATGGCATTTGCATGTTCTCCCCGCACATGCATGACTTTTCTCCGCGTAGACCAGCTTCTTCCCAAATTGTACACTATACATTGTCTATAGATGTGGATGTAAATGAGTGAATGGTTGTGTGTCTATAGGTGCCCTGCAAATCGCTATGTTTTCTGGGTGTAGCTTGCCTTCAGTTCACCTAATGAGGACAAGCAATATAGGAAATACTAGATGGATGGATCTTCAAAAGTAATTCCATTTTGCTTGGATTCCACATGTACACTATAGCTCCCTGTTTCCTCAGGTTCCTGTTCACATTATTGTGCCTTTGTCCAGATGCTTCGGCATGGCGAAAATGGCCTTACAGTCAGAGGATATTGTTCCAGTGGTTGATTTGATAAACAGTTGAGTTGAAGGTCCACAGATGCATGTCTGATGACTTTATTTCCAATTTCCGTCAACTACGGGAAAAATTTACTTTTTAATTGTATTTTTTTTTTCACATTATGCATGAAATGTTCTGGACTCCTGTTTTGAGCAGGGTGATAATAGTTTTGGATTTTCCATTATAGTTAGTTTGGAGTTGTTTTTTTTTTTTTATTTATTTTTATTTTATTTTTTATTTTACAAAAATGCTTCGTTTTTGTTGAGTTTTTATTAGTTTTAGTGTTTTTATTTGGAGTATTTGTCAAATGTGAGATTAAAAAAAAAGATCACAATAAGTATTGTGTAATAAAAACTCAACAAAAATTACCATTTAAAAAAATAATTATTAATTTTCTAACAGATGAACAACCATCCACACATCAAATACAGGTACTATATAACAGTCCACAGAATTTGAACTACAATAAGTGTAGTGCATAATACTGCTTCTAATGTTAGATTAGATGAGACACATGCTGTAGTATAGCCTTTTAAATAATGTGTATATAGGTTTAACTTTAAAAAAAAAAAAAAAAAATCAAGTTCTTATTTGCATGTTTTTGGTCTGGCGAGCTGTCAATACGACTGTGCTGCCTAATGATGTCACGTCTAGGCGATAGACAGTAAGTGGACTAGAGTTCCAAAAGAACTGTTGGACTTTCCTTCTGTATCCGCTACATATCTCTGTATTTATCCGGAATAAATATTTTTAAAATCAACGCCGAAAGCTCATGGATGACATTAATTGACAAAGACGAAAAAGAAGGACATTTTTTCTATAGTAATAGTTAGTTTTAGTTTTCCAAACGTAAAATGTAATTTCATTTAGTTAACTTTTTTAAAAAAAATCTTTCTCATGTAATTTTGTTTTCATTCACAAAAAGGTTTTTTCAATTTTAGTATTATTTATTTCGTTTGTTTTCATTTACTACAGTAACCTTGGTATTAAACCCATTTTGTATTGAGCAGAATAACGCTGCTAGAAAAACACTTCAAGACAAACCCAAACAATTCACAGAATTTTGTTTTTCCCCATCCCTAATTCAAGGAGATACAGTTGTGTGTGTGTGTGTGTGTACAGGAAGTAGAGCAACCATTGCTAGTTTTTGCTTCGGATTCAGTCATGAAAAACATACTATAGACATATTTATTTTCTTTGAAACACATTCAAAAGTAACATGAGCAGAGAGTGAGTGAGCTTTCTGTGCATCAGTCCATAGGCTTGTGTCGAACGCCCTGAGATGGCAAATCGATCACGGTGGTGCCCCACCATTTTATACTGCCAGCTCTGACAGAGAGTAATAACACTGTTACATTTACTGATGTTTTTGAGCTATTGGTTGAAATATTTCTTCATCACTATTCTATTAGACACCAAAATTACCAAGATTCAGGAGCAAATTAGAGCATCTTTCTGAGCACAGTGGCATTCAGCCTCTTTCTTTCTTGATGCATGGGATCGGTTTCCCTGAGCGTGGTGCTGCAAAGATATAATATGAGATGAAAACAGCCTGGATAACATTCTCAATATAATACCACTTAGCAGTAGTTGAAATCATATTAGTAAAAAGCAGTTCAGCACTCAGACTTGTGGAGGCACAAGAGTTGATTTAGCACTTTGTTCCAACATGCCCTGTGCTCTATACATGAATAAATGTAAAACACAAAGACATTGCCCGGTGTAAGATACACACTGAAGTGGTCTTGTAATCATATTATCTTCGATACTGAATGTTGTACTGTACTACAGCTGAAGTTGCTTTCAGCCTTTACCTCAAGTTGCTTTATAACAGTCTTTTGCCAATATTGACTCAAGTTACATATTTTACATTAGAAAAGTCTCACAGCACCAAACAAAAATGTAACAAAAAGTATACATGCTGAAATAATGATGCTCACATCTTAATTTACTCACAGATTTACTTAGTCAGTGTGAAATGTAGGTCTGTTTAATTGAACACAAAGCCTGATATACTTGCAAGAATTTATGAAAGCTGCATCATGAAAGAAATTTCAAGGGGTAAGTGAAACTGGATGATTTCCCGTAGCACACCTGATGATGTCCCACGGTACATTAGTGCTTGGGAATCACTGCTTGATAAGTTCTGTATAGTGATTTGTTATTCTTCAATAATTCTTCTTCACTCCTTAAAGGGAAACCAATTGTCAATTTGACAAACAAATACGCATACGATACTCCAGAAATGACATAATTAGATTTGTTGTTTTAGTAGTTTTAGTTTTGTTGTAATGGCCGTATATCATTATTTTGCAGTATCTTTTATTTGAATATCAAATAATACAAGCGGTACAGAAAACGGGTGGATGGATAATAATCATAAAAGGTATCTAGTTGGACTTCCCTTCACATACAGAGCTATACTTAAGGACTACCCCTAAGACATGACAAAGTCACATGATCTAATATAAAATAAAGAAAACATCACATTTATGATCATGAATTTATTTGTCACCTCACTGGCTACATTTTATGTCAAACCTAAGCAATAAACAGCAAATAGCAGAAGCATTCATTGTTGGCTCATGAATAATGATTTATTTACATTACTGTAATTTCTACTGACTGCTGAATTGAAAAATAAACCAAATGCATTTGTTCCAGTTTTTCTGCTTTGTCTTGTCTCAGTTGCCTCGAATGTCTGTAAAGAAATATTGATCTGTATGTTAAATGTTACCAGTCCCCAAAACTTTAATGGCTCCCTGCGCAGTGAAGAACAATTTGGTTTACAAAATACATTTTTGAAGAAAAATGACCTTGGTTTCAAGCACTATTTTCGGTTCACGAACAGTGTTGGCAAGGCCCGAGAAGACTCAGTTACGCTTTTACTTGTGCCACTTAAACATCGTTGGTTCTTTGCGCCACTCATTGAGGTACCGTATCTTTATTTCATTTTTCTTGTTTGCTTTAAATTAACCCTCATTATGGATCCACAGTGAAAGCATAGTGTTATTGCAAGTCATTGCGGCTTTTGAAGTGCCTCATTCTTGAGTGTGATCCTGACTATGCCACAGAGAAAAAGAAGGAAGAGAGGAGGGTGGAAAACCGAACTTTCACTCCAAGGAGGACACACCAGTCCCAGCCAGCGAGTGTCAACTGCACCGTGAGAGTTGAAAGTTTGCCGGGGTTCCACCTTCAGCCACGATAGGAGAACTTGCTGGTCTACGCAGAGCTTTGTAGTCTGTTTCCCTGTAACTCCCCCTCCCTTTGTTGCATTCAAACATGCCATCTTTCACTGCGCGACGACAGAGCCAGGTTCACGTTCACCATGGAAACCGCTATCTTAAAACGGCCACGACAATGCAACGCGATTCTCAAAACATACACTACTTGTATGCGAAAAGGCTAAGATGGTTATTTGGTAGCGAACATACTGTTATTTCTTCAGAATAAAGTGTGTTTTCACTTATTTCAATATTTTAAATAAGGTAAACATAACTTTGTTTTGGAGCTGTAACAGATTATTTGCATTTCAAGTCATTTTAATGTGAAACATTACCTTGGTTTGTGAACATTTCGCTTCACAAATGGAATATATAGTATGTATGAGTAAAAAATTCATTTTTGTCTTTTTCTCTGTTGTTTATTTCTTCAGGATCCCCGAACGAAACATCAATTTAAGATCCACACCTTTGGGAGTCCGACCTTCTGTGACCACTGTGGCTCTCTGCTGTACGGCCTCATCCACCAGGGGATGAAGTGTGACAGTGAGTGCTTCGTATGCAGCACAACTTACATACTGTATTTTAACACAAAACAAAGTGAAATTAGGCACACCTAATACAGTATACATTCGCCGGGCACAGCAGTAGGAACACCCGAAAAATGTTCTTCCTTGAGAAAGATAATAATGCTTAGTTTTGCAGCACTGTAAGAGATGTATTCATTTAACAATTTATAAGTTTATTATTGTGTTTGTATTATGCAATGTGCTCATTTCCTTTCTCCTAATACACGCAATAACCGGTGAATCGAATGTCGATGTATTTTGATACATGTATGAAACCTATTTAGCAAATCATCTCAAAATTATAGTGCAATACAAAAGCTAAAACTGAATTTTGGCTGCTGTTGCCTTGGTGACCTTCGGCAGTTTAGGCGAAGCATGTTAACGAGCAGTTTTAAGTAGCGTTGCAGCAGCTCTTTGATGTTTTGTTTTTTTTCTTTTCTGGGATGCATGCAAGTATGCAGATTTGGCAAAAAATAATCTACTCTCCTGCTGTCCTGGATATATTCCCATTCACGTTAATTTAGTTGTTGCTGACTGAAAATGTACTTTTTGCTAAACTCCAAGCAGCAACCACTATATGAATTAAACATGTTAAAGTAACACATCTCAGGGCCACTTAAAACTCTCCGTATATTTATCTTTTTAAAGGCAGATGTCAAAAGAAACTTATTTGAAATATTATTATTATAGAATTATTATTGCATTTGTTACCATGTACTATTTCAATAATATGATCAGAACTATTTTGCTTTTGAATGTAACTGTATTTAAGTACGTTTGCTCTGTTGTTTACATGATTATAAATGAGGGCTTGCCCTCAATGATCTCTGAAGATTAAAAGAATGGTTTGAAAGAATGAATGAATCGGAGATTGTTCGGATGTACCTTATGTGGCTTGAGAACATATACAGTATGTACTGTAGAACATAAGTATTTACATGATCATGAGCTGTCTATAATGTACATATGCAAATCAAATTAGACTCAGCCATTAAATGCATAATATTGATGTCATGGTTGCAACTGGGTCATACAGTAGACAATGTGTGGTATGAGCTGGATAGTGTACTGCAGGGGTGTGCAACCTTTTTAAAATTTGAAAAGTAGACAGATTGGCTAGCTCATAAAAACACTAGTTAAACTTAAAATGTGTATGTAAAATAGTTTTTATAATAATAAGAATTCATTCTCATTTTTAAAAATAATATAATTATAATTGTTGAACCAGTTATTTCATAAAATACATTTACGCATACAAAATGCAAAATTATTGCAACAAATATGGTTGGCGGGCTGGATTAAAGCCTGGAGCGGGCTGTATGTGGCTCACAGGCCATACTTTGCCAAGCCCTGGTTTACAGCCATAATGCCACACAGACATCATGCATAGAAACGAATATGCACCTACTCAAGACATACTTTACACTCTGACAGGGCATTGTCCAATAAATCTAAATCTTAGATATTTTTCAGTTTTGTAGCAGTTGAGCCATTATTTCCCCTTTTCTTTTTGTATTTTGAAGCATGATGACAACAGTTCCCAATCCATGACAGGGCAGCCCCACATGGATTGTAACCTTTTATTCATTTATCATTTCATATTGTCACACAGTACATGGAGTGAAATAAAAATAAGTCCCTATATACTGTAGATGCAGAAAATTCAAAAGCATCCTTTAAGCGGCTTACTACCCTTGAACATTAGGCCAAAAGAGGTTGCACAAATTGCTTTTACAAGATAAAAGCTGAAAACAAATTTTGTAATAAACATTTCTATTCACTTTAAATCAGCACTCATCACACGAGCGTGCATGTACAATAGTGTGTCCAAAGTCTGAGGTCACCACCCGCCTCTTTGTTTGTTCATTCAGATCATTTTGACTGAAACAGTATTAAACATTTTAGAGGGTTGGCACATGGGCTAAGGCGAAATCCATTACATTTTGGTGAGAATCTGGGTAAAGGTAAAGATCCAGGAATTAATTTTCTTTGCTTTAGCACTTCTTATTGTTGTTACACTATACTGGATATGGTGATTATATGTGCTAGAACAATAAACCTAATGGCAGCCTAAGACTTTTGAATGGTACCGCTCCACATTCTATTACATTGAATCCCTATTAAGCGTTTTTCTTTCATTTTTATTTTGTCTCAAGAAAGTCCGCTAGCTTAATGTCAACATGTAGCGTGTAACACCATAAATGGGGTAATTGAAAGTAGCATAGGTGTTACGTAATTATAAACAGAGTAGCAACACGTTCAGACATACATTCCCTCTGCTATGTGGGAACAAAAACTATGACTGGAGCGTAGGGTTGGGGACCTTCTCTGCCTCGTCTTCTTGCTTCTTGATGACAGTGCATCTCTTCGAGTGGACCCCTCTGTGCTGCCTGGCAAGCTGCGTCACAATGTGGTACTCCACTGAAGACCAGCAAATCTAAATTTGGCCTTGCCTGGACGGCAAAAACCGAAAAATAAAGATCACTTACAAGTCTGCAATATTGCGGGGAGGAAACAATGAACCGTGGAAGAGCGGGGGAACACTCTACTCAATGTCAATGCATTATAACCTAACAGATGTGGATCAAGGACATAGGTAAATAGATTTCATCTTGTCCTCCAGCGTGCGATATGAACGTCCACCATCAGTGCGTCATGAACGTGCCCAGCCTGTGTGGGACTGACTACACAGAAAGGAGGGGGCGCCTTTTCCTCAAGTGTGAGGTCACCGGAGAGAAGCTGCAGGTCACAGGTAGGTCAAGTCATAATTTCCTTAATGACTACACTGCCGCTTGAGTACACTTGTCTGGGCGAGCGCATGCCAGCGATTGGCCTGTTTCTGCTGTGACCTCGGATCAGATTTAACACAAAGGCCTACTCATTTCATACGGAAAGTCACCCTCAATCCTCTGATACCATTAACCTGAATTCAACCTCTCTGGCCGTTTATTCTGCTCACTTATTATGCAGTCAATCTCACGGCTAACAACCCCACTGACTCCGCTGCTATCAGCTATCATTATGGCACAATCACAATTCCCCGTTTAGAACACAGATCAATAACCACCACCAACGCAAGGAAAGCCCAACGTGAAAAGTCCAGAAGCAGTACGGCGCACGGGTTACTCTTTTCAAATGGTCACAAACTTGCACTGTGCTAGCAAAAGATGCTGATGTAACTCAGTTAAATCTCAACTATTGTTAGCTAACCCAGTATTCCCCAATCAGATCTTTCCAGACAGATCTGCCACTCAGATTTTATAAAAATAATAATCGGAAGTTATTCACAAGTTACTCTTTACTTGAGTAGTTTTTTCATTGAGTACTTTCCATTCTCATTTTAGCAAGCCGCACACTAGAGGGCCACGGGGTGAAAGCTGGCTCAGTTGCTTGAGACAGGACAGCCCACTAGGAGTGGCTACTCTAACCAGTACGGTTTAGAGAGGGCTATTATGCTTGATCCTTGGGATATTTTGATTGGCGCATGTCACAGATACAGTATCTAGACTGTCATCCTTTAAGGGTTGATTGTACATGGTCAAAGTGACTACTACAGTGAATATAGTAATTCCTCAACCACGACCCTGCATTTTAGTAGACGCCATGCCTCAATGAATCGGCAGGTGTGTCGTGCACTTGAAGCAAATTAGTGCGCATATATGCATATATGGTAGTACAGTTGGTTGGTTGGCACATCTGCCTCACAGTTCTGAGGACCCGGGTTCAAATCTGGCCTCACCTGTGTGGCGTTTCCATGTTCTCCCCGTGCCTGTGTGGGTTTTCTCCGGGTACTCCGGTTTCCTCCCACATCCCCAAAACATGCATGGTAGGTTAATTCAAGACTCTAAATTGTCCGTAGGTAGGAATGCGAGTGCGAATGGTTGTTTGTTTATATGTGCCCTGCGATTGGCTGGCAACCAGTTCAGGGTATACCCCGCCTCCTGCCCACAGTTAGCTGGGATAGGCTCCAGCATACCTGCGACCCTCGTGAGGATAAGCGGTGTAGAAAATGGATGGATATACATTTATATTGGGACGGGCTTAAACCGAAGACCCCCTGTATTACCGTCATCCCACATAAACCTTTTACCCATAATAGGCCTGCCCCTTGTTTCAGTTGAGAACCCCACCCCCAACGAAATACCATAACTGTTTACTGTATGCCATATGCATTAGTCAAAAATACATATTTTGAAAATACTTATCTGAAACTCGCTGGTAACTCAAATATTTGTCAAGGTCCAGGTGTAAATCCATCTGGACTGGCCGGTGCAACACCGTCAATCGCATGACTGCAGATTTGCGACTCTAATCATGTGATGCAAGGATAACGACATGGATCCTGTTCATTTGTTCATCTGTTCATGTCTTGTCGAGCACTGTTTGTCCGCAGATGCACTAGCATCCAATCCGCTTGCTACAATTTCAACCCAATACTTTCACTATCTGGGGATTCCTATGATGTGCCCTGATGGATTTACCAAGGCTGTAATCCTCTATTTCTTGTTCTTTTTCATTCTGACTTCCACTTGTAAGTTGTAGTTTTAATTAATTGCTGGTTTCAAGAGATAATTGATTTTGACTTGGTGACATTAAGAAAGGATGTATGGACTTCTAATTAAACTGGTAACAAACAAAACAATGAAGCACCATGTTGCTTGTCTCGTCAGCAACGAAAGAACTCCAGCATGTCAAATATATCAGGACTGTATCAGTATTTGTGTCTTACAGGCAGATACTGTACACGTGTAAAAAGACTCTAGGTAAAGTAAAAGTTCTGATTGAATTGCTTTACTTAAGTAATAGTAAAAAAGTACAGACTGAAATGTCTACTTAAGTGCAAGAGTAAATGCAGATCCACTCCACTTTCTCAAGCACCACTGTGGTGGAGAAACCTTAAAACAGACAATTAATTTAATACAAGGATCTGATCGGTTTGATCGGTATCGGACGATAATTAGCATTTTATGCTGATCGGCGGCACGGTGGACGCCTGTTTAGCACATTTGCCTCACAGTTCTGAGGACCGGGGTTCAAATCCCGGCCCCGCCTGTGTGAAGTTTGCATGTTCTCCCCGTCCCTGCGTGGGTTTTCTCCGGCTACTCTGGTTTTCTCCCACATCCCAAAAACATGCATGGTAGGTTGATT
The DNA here is from genome assembly GCF_024500275.1 of Phycodurus eques. NCBI lineage: Eukaryota > Metazoa > Chordata > Actinopteri > Syngnathiformes > Syngnathidae > Phycodurus > Phycodurus eques. The sequence goes on from NC_084530.1 coordinate 8,012,509, forward strand.
GAAGACTCTAAATTGCACTTAGGTGTGAATGTGTGCGCGAATGGTTATGCGATTAGCTGGCGACCAGTTCAGGGGATGTACTCCGCCTCTCGCCCGAAGACAGCTGGGATAGGCTCCAGCATGCCCGCGACCCTTGTGAGGATAAAGCAGTACAGACAATGGATGGGATGGATGCTGATCGGATTTCATGTCATAATTCGCCGATCCGATCAATGACCTCATCGATCGGCTCCGCACAAGACATTGAACTCCGTGCCTTTGTCGCGTATGAATGCAAAAGCTAGTTTATTTTTAGCCTTGTCACGTGTTTTGTGGCGCAGTACTGTAACTATCTGACGGCCAATAAAGTTTTTTTCAATCTTGTCTTTGATAAAACACGGCATCGGTGTGGGACTTTTTGGGGGTGTCTCAGACAAACAACGAGTTATCTGTGCACAACTGAAGTACGTCGTGGGGAACGTCATCTAAATGCTTCAACCCAACTAATTTGATCGGGCACCTGAAGAGTACATAAGGAGGAACATGCCGCGTTCAAGCAACGCAGCGCGGGGGGGAAATTAAACAACAAAACAGGAAAAGTCAAATGTACACAAACTCTGGTCAACACCCGTCCATATAGCCGGGACAGTGAGAAAGTTAGAGTAAGCATGTCATTCACAGTTTTTGTTAAAATAATTTTATTACACTAAGTTAGCACCCAATATTTCTGTCATGTTGTAATGTTGATTTGACCTAAATTTATGTCAGTGGCCAATCCTTGAATGCTCCCTAAAGGTCATTGATGTTTTAACTTTTGTTTAAAATGCTAGAGAATAATTTTAAAGGTACAATACTCAGTATACAGTACACAAGTATATACAATAAATGAACAAGTCATACAGTACACAAATATGTACAATTAATGAACAAGCCATGTAAAAAGACACATTGCTCCAGCTTGTGATCGGATCGGTGATCGGTTATCGTATTTTTAAACTTGCTGATCGGTGATCGGCCCCAAAAATCCTGATCCTGTAAAGCCTAGATATTACACATTGTTTGGTTCCTACTCGGGCTGCATTGTACAATACAGTTCATAAGAGAGATGCTTGCGGTCATTTGGCAATCAAAGCAGAACATGTCCTAATTTAATGAATGAATTCTGAGGTAACATTTCTGAGGCCCTTTTAATCTGTTAAAATCCTCTTGCTGCAATTTGTTAATTTTGAGCTCCGCAGCCAAAAGAAATATCCTGATTATGCTTGGTATGTTTAAACTGTCATTAAATAAATTGTTGTCACTGTAACACAAAAATTTTGATAACACAATAAGGTACACTATATATATTTGTATTTGCAGTATCTTTCTTACTAAACCTTAACAAGCAGGCAACACGTTTTGTGTTTCATCATTAGAATGTAAGCAGTAGCAATTATAATAATGGAATGATCTGAGCAAGACACTGGAACTATTATGTTTAGACTCAATTACATGATGCACTCTGGCCCCAGTAAAATAATAATAATAATAATGTTATACATTCTATCCATCTTCGATAATCTTTATGTTTATTTATATTCTATACTGTTCGGTTTGCGGGTCTGCTGAAGCCTACTGTATTTCATCTAAATTCCTGCGAGAGGTGGATTACACAGTCGACTGGTCACCAGCCAATTTTGATGATAATAATCCATCCATCCATCCATTTTCTGAGCCGCTTCTCCTCACTAGGGTCGCGGGCGTGCTGGAGCCTATCCCAGCTGTCATCGGGCAGGAGGCGGGGTACACCCTGAACTGGTTGCCAGCCAATCGCAGGGCACATACAAACAAACAACCATTCACACTCACATTCACGCCTACGGGCAATTTAGAGTCTCCAATTTATGCATGTTTTTGGGATGTGGGAGGAAACCCACACAGGCACGGGGAGAACATGCAAACTCCACACAGGCGGGGCCGGGGATTGAACCCCGGTCCTCAGAACTGTGAGGCTGACGCTCTAACCAGTCGCCCACCGTGCCGCTGATGATGATGATAATAATAATAATAATAACAAAAAATATAGTGATGGTCAAGGGCATGGTCAGTAGATAAAACAAACAAATGAGGCTTTGGGGCAGCAGCTAATATCTGTAAGGACTTGGACTTTGGAACTGGAGGGGTCACTGTTCAAGTCCCACTGCAGGTAAAAAAAAAAAAAAAAAGAAATCAGAGTGTCCTGGCTGGTCCAGGATTATTATTGATGACTAAAGTAGGAGTGACACGGCAAAGACAAGCAAAATTATTTATTGTAGATTTTTTGTTTTTTTTTGTTTAGCTTTGTTTTTTTTTTTTTGGTTTACATCAACTTGGTGCTTATTGTTGTTTTAAATGCTTTGGTTTTAGACCTGTATCTGAATTTGCACGTTAGTAACATAATTAAGCCTTAGATAAGCAATCATTTACTTCATAAGTTGATGCTAATATGCAATGCTAAAAATAATGAACTGACTGCAGCTTGTATGCACGATGCACAACATCCTGAATTGTGTAATGAGTCTGCTCTGTAAACAGCACAACTGTCTGCGTTTGTCTGGAACGGCTTTCGCATCTTATTTGTAGACATGTTCTAAGTCCTCGCTCTTTGATGACAGAGAATTAGCACATCGGCCAGAACAACGATGACAGCAGGGGCGCCGACAGCGGGCTCATGTAATCATTCGATTAGCTGGCTCACTGAGGTCTCGCGTCGTGCGGCAATGAGCGTCAGTGACTCTCATTTATCACATGAACAGCAGGTTGAGGAACAGGGTAAACTATGGCTGGGAGGTGGCAAACGAAACAAATCAAACAGCTTCAGTGTTGACAATGTAGCCAATCAATGAAAATTATGGATTCAGAAGAGACCTTGCAAAGAGTAAAACAATACCCCCATGTTTGCTTGACACATACCCAACATTTTTACTTTTCAGTTGAAATATTTTTGGGAAAACACAAAGTATCTCAGGTTGCACACTGATAAAAGATATTTCTTGAACTCATTTCACAACCAGAATCAAAGGATGGTATGTCTATACATCCCCCACCCCCCACAAGAATAGAAAAAAGTGCTCTACTAGCTTGTTCTTGACACATGATCAGGGCAGGACTTTTTTCTTGTGCGGGGCCCGAGAACTATTGAGTGATTGGTCAGAAGTGTTTGTGATTAATTTGACTGTCAAACAACACATGGTTTCAATGATCAACTGGCTGAGTCGGTGAGGAAGTACAAACATTTCTACAACTCGTGTAAGACGTATAAAGACACATGGTGAATAATTCATTGAAAGAGGTAGTGAGAATATTGTGCACGTATTGTGTGTCCTTTGCAAAAGACACATGCTGATGTGTGCTGTAGCTGGCCGGCCATACGAGTACTTCTTGTGACGTGTTCTTCTGAATACTGTATTGTCTGTGTAGATTCTCAGTCTTCTATGCCATAAAGGCTGACTCGAGGCAACTGGACTAGTTCTTGTTTGTTGAAGACATTTCACATTTAATCCAAAAGGCTTCTTCAGTTGTGTAATCCTAATATTTATCCCTTGGTGGGCATGTCCCCTGGGGGTGGTAAACAACAGGGTGTTGTTGATGCCCGACGAAGTTTGTGTAATGACCATAATGCATACCATTCGGTCGTCCACTTGTCTTGTTGCAAAACAGCTCGTTAGGGTCACTCTTCCAGTCATTGATAGAGCCAGATGATAGGTGATGCCTCTAACCTCCTCTGTTTAGAGGCTGCTTTTCTACTTTGACATAGATAACTTCTTTCACACCTCTTTCAAAACAGAAACATGGTTGAATGTCTGTCTCACAGTCAGGAGAGCCTGGTTAGAATCAATCAATGCTTGTGTCAATGTGCTTGCGTGGCGTTTCTCCTGGTACTAGGACTTCTTTCTACATTTCAGAGACATGCATGTTAGGTTAATTGAAGCCATAGGTGTGAATGTGAATGGTTGTTAGTCTATATGCACTGAGATTGGCCGACAACTAGTGTTGTACCCCACTTCTTGCCGTAAATCAGCTGGGATACGTTGCAGTCCACCTGTAACCCCAATGAGGACAAGTTCTATAGAAAATGGATGGATGGATGGATTGTGTGCGTGTGTGCGCCCGCGTGTGTGTGTGTGTGTGTGTGTGTGTGTGTGTGTACAGAACTGATGTACGAACCACACAGCCCACTCAGGCCAACTTGCATTACAGATTACATTAGCTGTTGTTGACGCCAAGCAGGCAGCCTTCCAAACAGATTTGAGTTGCACAGTTTAAATAGCATGCTGGATTGTGGCAAGGGAGAATCTTTACATCATGTTTACATGTACAGCACCGCTCTCAAAATAAACAGAATCCTGATCGGCCCTCTCGATCATCGAGTTTCATGTTAGCACAAACAATTTATCTCACGTCATTTGAAAAACAAACTTCTCCTGACTGTATGTATACATTTTGATCGACTGAAAATCAGACCTTGCTTGTGGCGCATGTGTGCGTCCCTGCAATAAGGTTTGATGTGGAAGTTGAATATTATCATATAATTTTGAGTTCTAGATGACAGAGGCTTACTTAAACTCAGAACACAGACAAAATACAACCAAGAGTGGAATTTTATAGAATATTTAATGACATCTACAAGGAATCTAGAGGGAAACGCACAAAGGGTTCTAACTAAAGAAAGAAAAGAACACTAATAATGATAAAGAGAAGAAAAATAGTCATACACAAAGGGAAATAGAACATCGTGTGTTGGACTAAAGTTGAAAACGCGAGCGTTTAACACGTCCATTCCGGATGGGAGAGAGAGAGCGAGGACAAAGTTTTTGTCTGGAGCTAGTAATTTCCCTGAAAATTATTAGGCACTAATATTGTACATTCTGGCAAACACTTGCAGTGTCTACTCACGACATTAATCAACTTGTCTCTGGGAGTGGTCTCTCTCTTGTCGCGTCTCAGGAACACGGAGACAGGTTTCGTTGAAGAAGAAAAAGATGGAGAAAAATAGCTGATGTCGGAGCCGGATCTCCATCCCCAAGGCCCGCGGTTACCGAGCCATGTGCCCGAACAAAGAAAGGGCAGGGGTGGCCGAGGCCAGCCCGTGGTTGGCTAGATGCCAGCCAGAACACGAAGAGTGGAAAAACAAACAAGAAAAAACACGAGAGCCTCCAGAAGGCGGCAGTCAAGAGTTAAATACCCCGGAGGTGTGCCGAAGAGGACCAGACAAGACCACACCCATCCGCCCGAGTCTGGTCTACAATTTTGACTCATAAAATGGGTTTAAAATCATACATTAATATAAAATAACCTCCACTTTGTACTCTTTCCTCATACGTCAAGCACATAGAATGTCTGTTTATACTTTAGTTTTGGCAAATCAACTGCTTATGGTTCAAATCACATTTCATGGTGCTTGGAGTCAAATCAAGACTAACAATTCTCAAAATCTCGCAATTGCGCTTGTAAAGTTTACACACTGACACAGACATCAAGGCATACTTTGGAATATTTCTGCAGAGATCGTGAAATATCAAACAGACATTTATCCTTGTTTAAACATCAAATGAGAGTACACTGGTTGCAGTACTCTCAAACGCCAGTGGGTGGCGTCTTGTGTGCACGTTTGGATATTAAGCGAATAGTTTGTTGCTGTATTTGCATCCCATCGCCGATCGTTCCCTCTTGGGCTGCTGCCAGTTCAAACGAAGAAAAGGACTCTTTGATGACTGTCAACCAAGATTTCGAAGGGACCTCCTAATTACTTAGGGTCCACTAGGCGGCTTAGGGGAGTCTCACAGCAGGGCGGCTCCGAAGAATGCAGTTTATCAAGCCGTGGGGAGTGACTGTGCCACCTCAGTTTGCGGGGAGCATGTCCGCTACACAATTTAGATTCTTCACTTAACCTACTGTAACATTAATGTTTTTTGGATGTGGGAGGAAGCCGAAGTACATGGAGAAAACCCACAAAAGCGCACACGGATGTGTTTCTGGGATTTCCTGACTGTCAGGCAGACTTGCGGACCACTTATTCAACGTGCCAACCGCTCTGCCACCATAATGCCCCAATGCTGGCTTACTTTCTTTATGAATTTAGTGTCAATAGAGAGCTATAGTTGGAATTGTACAAAAATGAATACACTTTTTTTTAACAGACCAATGCATATAAGTGTCATATGCACACCGTTGTTTTTTTAACCGACCCGCAAATTCTGCCTTAGCAGCAAGTGGTCAGGCAAACGTAAGATGTGACAAGGAAAACTGAATCTGAGCAATTCTACATTGCCCCAATGTAGCTACAATTCTGTTTTATTTACTAGTTAGTAATGAATCATACTGTACACTATTATGTGTGTTGCAAGTGCCATTCTGGACATTGCTAATGTTACAGAATGTAATTAAAAGGGGTGTCAGACAATAAGACAGCTGGTTGGTTGGTGCCCCACCTGTTTTTTTTTGTTACAAAAAAGGCCACAATTTAAAGTATCAAGGGCAAAGCGGGCTAGCAATGGTCTGCAAAACGGAGTCAAACTTGTTAAATAATGCATTTGGCTTTAAATTGGCACGAGTATATTTTGTCTCCTGAGTTATTGTTTTTTTTGTGTGTGTGTGCAATAAGGGCCCTTTTTACACACACTTTGCTTGACTTAAGTGAGCTCTACTGGTGTGTCTATCCATCAAGTTCCCGTGGCCAGAGCCAAAAAGTTGTGCAGGAAACACTATGGCTGGCATTCTTTCATTAAGACTAGCAGATAATCAGCCTTCTGGCAAAAACTTGCAAAATAATCGTATTTGTCACTGTTGCAGTTTCAGTACAGAGACATAGTGAAAATGGTTTGTTGTGGGGAAACAGGGCTGGCAGTAAGGCGCTGAAGGAGACACAAGAGGTTTTGTTTGTGTGGTGAAGGATAGCCATGGTGCTTCAGTGCCGTCCTCCGCCTAGCCATCACGCAGGAACACTGCTCCGTTGTATCGGTCAGTGCTGAGCACGCCACCCTCGTCTTGGTCTCAGCAACTCTTTTGTTACTTTGCTGTGTGCAAGTATTCACTGTATCGCCTGCTCAAAAGCATCTTTGTGCATGTTATTGACTCCCTTGTAGTTCACTGTTTGTGCCTGTTACACAACTCTGCCACCTGTAGGTAATGTGGAGAAGACCAGCGCTAAATTGCACACCTTTGTGGACTTCCACTGGCATGTTTCTCTGATTAAGACTTTGAAAAATTAAGGAAAATGTTGAATAACAGCAGTGAAAAAAAATCTTAGCTACCCACGTTTATCCAAAATTACACCAACATGGAATGAATTTTTCCTGCTGCTCATTGTAGTAGGTTTACTTTTATCTACCCATTATCTACAGCGCTTGTCCTCATTAGGATCACTGGTGAGCTGCAGCCTGTCCCAGCTGACTTCCAGTTGCTAAAATCTGTGGGTGACCAAATAAAAGACCAATGTGTAAAAACAATTTAATATTCACGAGGATCCTTACTCATTTTCTATAATATCCTGAAATAATAATAATGGCATCATTTTAAGCATTTAATTGTTCTTGTGGCTGGATTTACATTGCAGGTCTAAGTAAACTCATTTCGATTTTATGCATATATCCACCTAAAACAACTCTAAGTACACAACTACACACACACGCACACACACGTTAAAATAAGCAACAATAAATAATAAATGGCATGGCACATGTTGGATTAGTGGTTAGGACTGCAAGATGTTCTGGGTATGAATCGGCAAGTTCTCTCTATGTTTACGCAGGTTTTCTACAGGTACCCCGACTTTCTGCCACATCCCAAAAGACATGTTTCTTAGTTTAATTAAAGATGCAACATTTTTCAAAGACGTACATGTGTGTGAACAGTTGTTTGTCTGTACAAATGTGTCTTGCGATTGACTGGCGACCAGTCCATGGTGTACAGGTAAATCACCTCTCGCCCAAAGTCAGATAGGATAGGTTCCAGCAACCCAAATGAGGACATTTGCTATAGAACATTAGTTGTCAAATTCCTCCAAAAATAAATAGCTCTCCAAATACCACCATGATGACCAACATTAAAATATAGTAATGTAGTAGGGCCAAGTATTCATCAAAAACAAGGTAGAGGTTTTATTTCTAAAATATATTTATTTTATATTTAATCAAATATACACATTATGCACAGTTTGAACATAAAAATAGAAAAAGAAAAAACTTTTAATGATTCAATTAAAATGTTTTGCACATGAAAGTTAAAACATTATACATACACATACAAATAAAAACTCTCTTAAAGTTAAATACAACTGAACTGTACTTAAAATATCAAGTGTTTTTGAAAAGTAAAAAATGTACTGAACATGAAAAGTAAAAATCTACTGGACCTGTCTCACAGGTCTGAGGACCCAGGTTCAAATCAGTTCCGTTTGCATGTTCTCCCCGTGCCTGCGTGAGTTTTCCCTGGGTACTCCGGTTTCCTCCCACATCCCCAAAACATGCATGGTAGGTTAATTGAAGACTCTAAATTGCCCTTAGGTGTAAATGTGAGTGTGAATTGATGGTTCATTCACGATGCTGCGATTGGCTGGCGACCGGTTCAGGGTGTACACCGCCTCTCGCCCGCAGTTAGCTGGCATAGGCACCAGGATATCCCGAGTGAGGATAAGCGGTGTCGAAAATGGAGAGATATTGCATGTTTTAAATGTTGTAAATGATTGATTCTTTTGCCTACTCCAAGAGGAAACCCAGTGGTACTCTTACCACGCTGAGAATCACTGCCATAGCAAATGGATGGGTGTCGAGTGTCACAATTAATCGACAACTAATCGATCATCAAATTAATCAAGCATTCTGATAATTGATGAATTATTTAGAGCCATTATTTAACTTAAACTTGTTCAAATCCTGTGATTTCAGCCTCTCAACAGTCAATTTTCTCTGATTTCTGTCGTCCTCCATGTAAGCAGACTGATTAGCGTTTGTGTTAAATCAAAATAAGAGATTTGCAAACATCTGCTTTTACTTTGGAAAACATTGATCAACATTTCCCCCTGTTTTCTGATGCTGATGTTAGGGACCAAACCTGATGTCATTGGTGTGTGTGTTCCGGTTGATGTTTTGCCCCCGTCTCGTACACACCTGCTCCTGAGAGCATCTTCCCCACCAAATACCCCTTGCATTTAACTTCGTGTCTCATACTTTCTAGTCGCCAGTTCGTTATACCTTGTGGTCGCGTTCCAGCATTCCTTGTTACCACGTCACAGACTCACAGTAAGACAAGAGCCTGTTCCGATGATCGATCTCGCCTTTTTGCCTTACGTTTTTTTGGATACCGTTGCCTTTTTTTGGATTGCCTGCCTGTGTACCGACCTCAGCCCGTATATTAAACCTCTCTTTTTGAAACTGTCCATTTGTTTTGGAGTCATGCATTTCTGGGTCCTATCCTCTGTTCCATTCATGACACCTGAATCATATTATTCATTTATGGAAATAAGTTTAATCCATGGTAAAAATAATCGTTATTTGTCTGAATAACCTGTAATTGACATGTTCTTGAACCTGAATCAGTATATCAAAGTATATCGAATTACGTGTAATTATGTCAAACTAGTAGCACTTGGTATTGATCAGTACCCAAGAAGTAGCTCTCAGTTTCGAAAAGGTTGGTGACTACAACATACTGCTGGTGGGATATTGCTTTATTGTTGTTTAATTGTTTTTGTTTAGTAATCAGGAAAATATATTTTGCAATGAACTTTAACGCAAAATCAATTTGTATTCCATTATTCGATTAGTCGATGGAATGATTGATAGAATAATCAATTCTAAAAATATTTGACAGTGGCATGCCTTGCCTGATGGATGAATTGGATAATAAACATTTTTACATCTTTCAGTTGGCCTTGACTGCCTCGTTTCATTTCATTGCAGGTGACCTCCGCATTACACCACTTGCCGGCATCTGTGGATAAATGTCTTATCTAATGGTCAATACACCTCTTTTGTACCATATTTAATGGTCTGTGCTTTTGCTGTACTTGAAATTATGGCTGGTGTGTTTTTTTAATATGTTTTTTATCGGTGTTTGTCTTTGCCACATTGATAGGATAGTTCGGCTCTATTCACACTGAACTCATATTGGCAGGTATCGGTTGCATATCTAATTTTTATTGACTTTTGGAAGATGCCTGATTCCTTGCTCTGTTACCGTTTCCTCTCAGTTCTCATCTTTCATCTCTACTATTGACCCGCTGCTCCATGTGTGTCTGTTAATTGTTAACCCATCTGACGTGTGTGCAGTTTGTGTTGCACTATGCCTCATATGATGGTGATTTGTAGGTGTTCACAAGTCACAGGAGATAGTGTTCAGGGCGGATTTACTGTGGATGTGGGTGGATCAGCGCTATTCCATTTTCTATTTTACCTTTTTTTTCCTTGAGGTTTGTTTTTCCTTTACTGTCAAAGCTTGAATCTATCCTGAACTTCTGTTTACTATGCATGAGTGAGCGTGCGCCACAAGCCTAAAGTAGAACATATCATGCAGCGCCTCACAGGCTGATATATTTGAAATACTTCTTCAATGTGTTCAGTGGTGAATATTGTTAATTTATGTAGTGTAGTCTGAGCTGGAATGTCTCTGGTTGTCGTGTGCCTTTGGGCTGTCTTGCATAAAGTGAATATACTGTATTTTTTGGATTAATTACAATATTTTTTTTTATGTGTAGAATATTTCACTGAACACTAAATCGTCTATCCATCCATCCATTTTCTGTACCACTTATCCACACTACGGTCGCGGGTGTGCTGGAGCCTATGCCAGCTATCTTCAGGCGAGAGACGCTGTACACCCTGAACTGGTCGCCAGCCAATCGCAGAACACTAAATCAATTCCATGTTATAACCTGTTAGTACTGAAGTCAAACATCCAAACAAAGGCTTATCATCTTGGTTTTTGGTGCAACACTTTATCTGCTTGTAAATTTTAACTCTTTCCACCTTCCTCTTTCTTTTTATTGTTTCTTTTCAGGCTATTTTGGGATGCTGGCAGTAAGCAGAGTACAGTGTCAGGTGTCTGCTTTCATTGCTTAATAGTGAACATACATGACAAAACAACAGTCGGCGTTCAGTTTCAGATAAACACATTGCGATTTGGTTTGCTGGGCAAATGGGAGACTGCTGGCAATAACAGAAAACCGTAAGTCAATTTGTTTTTAGAAATGCTGATATTAATACAAACCCAATTCCAATGAAGTTGGGACGTTGTGTTAAACAAATAAAAACAGAATACAATGATTTTCAAATCATGTTTAACCTATATTTAATTCAATACAATACAAAGACAAGATATTTAATGTTCAAACTGATAAACGTACTTGTTTTTAGCAAATAATCGTTATCGTAGAATTTTATGGCTGCAACACGTTCCAGAAAAGCTGGGACAGGTGGCAAAAAAGACTGAGAAAGTTGAGGAATGCTCATCGAACACCTGTTTGGAGCATCCCACAGGTGAACAGGCTAATTGGGAACAGGTGGGTGGGCATGATTGGGTATAAAAGGGGCTTCCATGAATTGCTCAGTCATTCACAAGCAAAGATGGGGCGAGGTTCACTTCTTTGTCAACAAGTGCGTGAGAAAATAGTCGAAAAGTTTAAGGACAATGTTCCTCAATGTACAATTGCAAGGAATTTAGGGATTTCATCATCTACGGTCCATAATATCGTCAAAAGGTTCAGAGAATCTGGAGAAATATCTGCATGTAAGCGGCAAGGCAGAAAACCAACATTGAATGCCCGTGACCTTCGATCCCTCACCGACATCGATGTGTAAAGGATATCACCACATGGGCTCAGGAACACTTGAGAAAACCAATGTCAGTAAATACAGTTCGGCGTTACATCCGTAAGTGCAACTTAATTCTCTACTATGCAAAGATTTATCAACAACACCTTTTACTTTTTTCATTTTGTTCTTACTTTTTGTGGGCAGAGCCAACACTGAAAGAAAAGAATTTTGTTGTTGTTTTTATTCCAAATGCAATGATAATGGGCCTCAATTATCTGCGGATTTTCGCTATTCGTGGTCCAGCCGGGTCCCTATCCCCCGCGAACAGCAGGGTTCCACTGTAGTCTTTTTGGATAAACGTGGGTAATTATATCCATGGTGAGTCCCTCCCTCTTGCCACACTGGTCTGTTGTTTTACTTGGACCCATATTGGGCTAGCAAAATGCAAAAATAAAGGGGAAAAGACGCACTAAGCGAAGAAGTGACCAGCTGTAGCAGCTGAGAGTGATCCGGCTCCCCACAATGGACGCACCGGCACAAAATGGATGAATGAAACGTTTGCACACTGCGATAAGTTTCGACCATTGAGCAGCATTTTTATTCAGTCTGTGGTTCATAAATAGAATACTTCGAAGATTGAGGTGTTCATAAATTGGGGTTTCACTGTAAGAGCCAATACAAGAACTGTTTCAAAAGTTCTCCAGTTACAAAATAATTTACCTCACTTTTGATTTACAGAGTGAAATTACTTTGACAATATGTTTTTGATAGTGGTTGCAGTTTGCTGTGGTGTGGAACTACACTGCATCATGCTGCGATTGTATCATTTACGTTTACCTAATGAGGAATCCATGCATGTGTATGATTCACTCTCCATCAGTAATGTTTTGTTTTGTTGTCTCTCTTGTAAAGCCTTAATTCTTCATCATTGCCATTTTCCACTGCATATACAGTATATTGCCAAAATGCATGAGGCCTCCACATGTGGCTTCTCGTTCGGCCCGCTAATCATCATGACAACAACAGCAAAAATCACATTTTCCTCCCATTAGTGTCTCTGCAAAGAAAGAAAGCTTGCTGGAAGGTAGAGTTGGGCTTGGTTCAACAGTCTTTCTGGGCTTTGCACGCAGCCTGGCAGTGGACGGCAGCATGCATGCAATGACTTGGGCCCTGAGCTTTTTCCACTTTGAAGCCTTCTCTCTGCCATTTCCTTCTTCGTAGAATAGCTGAATCACTGGCACCGCACACACATGCCAAGAGGTTCTTGCCAAGAGGAAATCAACTTCAAAATCTTGCTTTTACTGTGAATCAGTGACAAGATGCAGCAGCTGAAAAGGCTTCATTTTGTAGCCCTGCCAACTAATTTTCAGCTGTGACACTTTCAACAGCAAAACTATCGGTGAAAAATGAGATATATCTTGTAATTCTGTAGAACCTCTGAGTTTTAACACAATTCATTCAGGGACATAGGTCCACATTTTCCCATAGGAAATAATGGATATGGAAATAACTAGTTCCAGGAGGATGTATGATGTTGTCATCATGAAACCTTTATTAACATGGCGAACATGCAAACTCTACACAGGAAGGCCTGAGCCAAGATTCAAACCCAGAAGCGCTAAACTGTGAGGCAGACGTGCTAATCACTACACCATGCTGCCCACCACTTAATTGACAAAGGCGCAATGTGAATATATTTGTCGTAGATCCGCCTCACTCGTCGCAAAACAATTTTGAAGTGTCACACAAGTATAAAAATAAGTTCACCACTGAAAAACAATGCTTTTACTCCATGCAGCGATTTTAGTCTGCTCGAAGTAACTTCCACTGTATAGTCTTCTTCTCTTCACAGGCTAAGGCTAAATCTTTATTTGGGGGGGAAAAGTGGTGCTAAGATCCTGCGTAAAAGCCAAGGAGAAAGCACCCGGTGCCACGTAAAATGTGACTTCCCAGTTCTAGCTCGTAATATGCATCTGAAAATACACCTTTTTGGTTACGTTGGGTCAACCAACCGAGCATGCCTAAAAACGTACCATTTGCACACTTATGATACTTAATGGTCTCTTCGCTTCTATTTTAACTAAACATTGTCAACTATTTTTCCAACAGAGTTCAGAGTTACATTTAGGTAAGGGTGTGTGTGTGGGTGTGGGGTGGGGGGGGGGGGGGGGGGGGGGGGGGTGGGGGGACTATAAACTTTACTTGCCTTGTTTGCCAAAGGAGACAGAGAGCAAACATGGCTGACCTCATTTTTTGAGACGTCGACTGGTGTCAATTTAAGACAAGGCCCGGCGTGTGTGTGTGTGTGTGTGTGTGTGTTTCCATATCAGGCAAATATGTGAATGTCAAGACGGAGAGTTGGTTGGTTGGTTATCACTGTCATGAGTACATAGAAGGTAACCACTGGACATTGAACCATAACATCTTATACACATACACTTCCTCTGCTCTCTTTTTGGCAAGAGTAGCATACGTGTGCGTGTTTGTATATGTACTGTATACGTGTATGTCTACAGTGTGTATGCATATGCTCATACATTCACTTTTACAGTGGAAGAACTTAATATACCCACATACACAGCATGTTAAGGTGTGATGATCAAAACAATTCTAGACATTTGCATTTCCAATTTGGTATAAAAATTAGGACTGCCTTTCATAAGGTTTCATACGGCCACTAGGGCCCCTCAACTCCATTAGAATGGCGTTTTTGCCCTCTACCGGTTCAGACTGGAGGTATAGTTTACAGGAATCATGACTTTTGACACATTTTGATAACGAAATGATATCTTATCAGCAGTTCATGTCATTCCGTCATTGATAAGGTTTGGAAGTAAAGTCCTACTCAAAAACTGATTCATAAGTGGATCTTTTTTGCGTTTTACAATGCTTGTGTGTTTATGAGTAAAAAAATAAAAAAATAAAAAAATTTAAGGACACTAAAGTTGGTATAAATGATCCTAAATATCCAGTTATAGAATTATTTAACCGCTGTTCTTGATCCCACTTTGTTCTTCATCTCTTCAATCTTTGCTTCCGTTTAGTTGTAGCCATGTAGCCTCTAGCCACATTACCATTATTTAGCACATTCATGACTTAGTAAAAGGTCTGTTAGTCTCTTCTTTAGTTCCCAACCCATTGTAAAGTTATTTACTTGTATGCAGTGATTTCACCACTGGTTTTAGTTTCATTCGAACATTGCGTGCGTCAATAAAATGTTTTGTAAATGCATCTTCGTGTGCATACATTTGCGTGTCTCATGTAGTTTAATCCTGGTTAATGGTGGGCTCATGTTTTCAGTGTGTCCTTTTTGTTTACTGTCCATTTCACTAGGGGAGGATAAAAGAGCCTTCCCCCACTTCCTGCTTTTGCTCCATCTAAAGCTCAGTGTCACCACAGACAGACAGACCGACTGACAAACACACACACGAACACACACACACGCTGCGTGTGAATTGTGTTTGATCTAGAACACCTGCAGTGTGTTCCACTGATGTTCTCCTGCTGTTCAAAAGACTATCTGTTTTTTTTTTGGTTTTGTTTTGTTTTGTTTTTCCCGACCAAAAGGATTTACGGTATACAGATGAAACGAAACTGGATTTTCATTGAGACTTCAGCGCAGATAAAGTACAGTGTTCCCCTTTGAAATATCAGAGATGCTTTTAAGAAAGAAAAAGTATAGCAGGTCAAGGTTGTCATTCAGCAAAATAATGCGGTTCATTAATAAGGTCATCTTAAATGAAATTGTTACTTTTCTTTTGAATAGCATGAAAACAAAATCATAGTTTAATCCAACTTTTAGATCGAGAATACATTTTTGTCCCGTGTTGAAATCTCAAGGACTGTTACAAATATAACACCTTTTTTTAAATTCAATTTTGTGTCTTGTGTGTAAAAACCAAAAACAGAAATGGATGGGTGACTACTGAGGAGATCTTGAGCGTTCCCTCAGCGGTCTACAATTACGTTCCCACTTTTTCTTGTTTCTTTTTAGTTGGTGAAGGCAGGAATCTGATACCCATGGACCCCAATGGCCTGTCTGATCCATATGTCAAACTCAAGCTCATACCTGATCCCAAAAATGAGACCAAGCAGAAGACCAAAACCATCCGCTCCAACCTCAACCCCAAATGGGGCGAGACCTTTACCTTGTAAGTAATTGCCTCTTTGTATTTGATTGTTTTGGATATTGTGTAATTCATTGGCCCAGTCTGTAATTATCTGCATGTTCTAGCAAACTGAAACCCACAGACAAGGACCGCAGGCTGTCTGTGGAAGTGTGGGACTGGGATCGGACAACCAGGAATGATTTCATGGGCGCCCTTTCTTTTGGTGTGTCGGAGCTCATGAAGGCTCCGGCGTGTGGCTGGTAATGACCAATTTCTTTACGTTCACATGCCCATCTTTAAACTCACTGATTGCCCACTCCTTCACTGACATTATATCATGGGTTGTCAGGTATAAGTTGCTGTGCCAGGAGGAGGGGGAGTATTACAATGTTCCCATCTCAGAGGAGGATGATGGGAATGAAGAACTGAGATTGAAGTTTGAGGTGAGTTTTTGATGACTATTTTATCTCAACAACTGATCATGTTTTCTGGCAACTAGGACTTACAAATATGCATGTTAGAGAATATCGGACCTTTTCAGGGACAAAATGAATCTCAAAAAGTCAGTACAGTGGAACCTCGACAGACCCCACTTTAACAGACGTCGGATTTAACAGACTAAAAATAGTGTTCAATTGGAACTCAAAATCCCCCCCCCCCCCCCCCTCCCAGGCACCCATGAGGTAGGTTTTGGTAAACTTTAAAAATGTTCAAACGTTTTAAAGCTTTTTCATATTTATTTACAATACTTTTGTACTGTACGGGGTGTTTTTAGGCCACAAAAAAGGATGAAACAATCATTTTGTACTGTATTGGTGTTATTAGGCAAGAAAAAAAGTGCTTACATTTAAAGGACAATCGGATTTAACGACGATCCCCCCATTAGTCCGTTAAATCGAGGTTCTACTGTTTTTCGAATGATTTTACGATAATACGTGAAACCAACAACAACATTCAAACATATTGAAGCATTAGCTTATTTTGCTTGTGCACAGTTATTTCTTTGTCTGTTACCTAAGACCAGATAGATTGTTTAGCCACATGAAATAATTCTGTTTTAAAGATGTTTTTAAAAATAAATAAATAAATAAATAAAAAAGTGTTGGCAAAAATAAGTCTACTGGAACTACTTTCAAATTCAAAAGTATTGTAATACATGGCAATACTTTTTAGCTGTGCAAACGCTTTCTTTCAACATTGTTCAGTATGTAATTGTAACATTTTCATTTATAATACCTTTTTCTTTGCCGAGAACCATCGGTGTAAGGTGTAACTCATAGTGAGATGAGCATTTTGACTTAACTTTAAGTAAAAGTCAACGTATAATACAATACAAAAGAATTTATAATGAAATATATATGTACAGTACTACAAACATCCTCCTTGCCCTATAAATGGCGACAACCAACAAACCAAATATGCAAAATATGCATGATTAAAGGATTCCATAAGGACAAATATGCAAGGACAAGGCAAATTTATTTGTATATTTCCAGTATATTGCGCATTTCATAACCAAGGTAAAATGCTCTAATACCTCGATGTTTTTGTTCCCCTCGAACTATCTGTTGGCATTAAAATAAGAATATGCCAATTACTGTACTTGGTCAGGGTTGATGCAGCCTTCCTATACATTAAAAATACGTACGCCCAAACAGTCTATTTGCTGCACAGATGTTGAGGCAAAAGTGACTTTTGTCACTTTCAAAGACCTCTTTTGTCTACTTTGCGCTAGTTGCACCCATCAGAATCCCCTTAGGCAAGAATATAGTGTATCTATTGTATATTATTATTATAGATGTTGTTCCATCAAATTGGATTTTATTTGCTTCTAATTTGTGTATTGTCTTCGGGGTAGAAAGGGGTGTTTTCATGCTAGTAATTTAGATATTAATCATTCTGATCTATTTTTCATTCATATCTCAGAACTTCAACCTGATAATTTTACTGGTGCATCCATGTTGGCGAATAGTATCGCTGCTAATAGAAATGATTTCCAAATGTTCACCTCTTAGGTGCTTATTATAGTTACATTTTGGATCTTCAGGGACCTATTGTCATGATTCTGTTCATAACTGGTATTTTAAACTGATTTGTGGATTTTCTTTCAGTATTATTTGTGATGAAATGATTGCAATCGCGGAGCTTTGCCAATCATTCTAAGAAAAATAGTTTTTCGAACAGAATGGTAGGATCTGATTGAGAAATGCTCACCCCCGTAGATGCATGCGCTCACACACTTTTCCTGTGTCTGAGTCGATGTATTCTTTCATCAATTCTGCAAAGTGAAATGGTTTTCTGTGCTCGTCCTGATTGCCTGTGCTGTTGCTCAGAGGGAGCATGCGTCCTCAGACAGAACTCAAAGCTTTTTTGCAGAGCATTCATGCCACAGATATTTGTAGAAATGAACATGAAAAAGAGAGAAATATAAAAGCAGTCCTTTCCTTGTTCTGTTTTACCATATCTTTGTGATCTTCTTGTGACCACTAGATGTCAGTAGATAGCAGAATAATGTAGAGACTATTGGCCAGTTCTCCCAAATTATAGAGCCAAGCCACATACAGTATTACATGAGAAAAATCCAAAGGTACACCACAAAACAAAGATACAAAGATTCCCCCAAAACATCTACATTGAAATAATTATATGATGCATGGTGGTAGTGGAAGAGCACTTATCTGTTACGGCTGTTACTGTACGTCGCAGGTATAGGTAGATTAACAAAGATACATTATTTATAGCATATCAATTATACTTTTCAGACCAAATTAGTTCAACAATTTCCTATGGAACACCTGAGCTCATGACACACTGTGTGGTGGGACTCACGGTTTTAGGAAAACATGGACCATAGCAGCTCCACACAAAATATAGTTTGGAAATATGCGTACTATATTTGTAGAAGTTTAGAATTTTGTACCTGGGGTGATGGCCCCCCTTTTTAAGAAAGCCAACCAGAGGGTGCTCAGCCTCATTATTTCTCAATTACATTAATCAAGCTTCTGATGCTGGCATGCCAAAATATTGTACGGGATGCTAAAGCCGATGCCAGAGTATTAGAAACAGCTCTCACGATGACTTTGTGTAAATTAGACCCACAAAAATGCTGAATGTTAATGGCTATTGTGTGTAACTGTAATGAAATATTGTCTCTCTGACTTTTGCTTGTTCCACAACTGTCTAAGCATGAAAGTGTCCCATTGAGTTGTTCGAAGTGAGTCAGGCCCTTTGGTTGCTTCTCCTTATGGTTCCAGGACCAAACACTTTTGGAAGACTCTGATCAGGTGCGTCTGACAGGAAGGAAGTAAGGCTGCTCGCTCGGCTGGGACAGGCTCTTGTCTGTGGCTAAAGCTTCAAGGTGTGCTGTGGTTTGGTGCAGTCTGCTGCGCTTTGCACATTAGATGTAGACTCTACGTCATGCAATTAACCAAACTCAAGCTGCTCATACTTCGTCTCAAGCTCGTTTGAAATGAATGTTTCCTGACCTGGAAAGAGGAGCCATGTCATCGGAATACTTGAGGTCTGTCAGTGTACGTTTGCCGACTTGTACAGTCAAACTAATGTTTGTTGTAGGGCAGTGTTTATTATTCACATCGGTTCAGGCGACATTTATGGAGAAAGTGTGTGAAAATGAAGTGTTTGCTTGGCTTTTAATGCATTTGTGATGGCTATTATCTTGTTGGTAAAATTTAAGTTTCTCTTGATTTTGATTCTAGCCACGACACCAAGTTCAGCATGAGTTTGGATTTGTGTTTATCCTGGCTGAATGTGAACTTTGGACATGACATGTAGTTGAGGATTTTTTTGCACAGTGAGTAGGAATGGGCATTTTTCCATTTTGATCACTTCACGGAAGAATCTCTCTCAGAATGTTCTGAAGTCCTGTTTCATGTCAACATCGTATTTGAGAAGAATAAACCTGCCTGGAGGAGTTGTGCCACATCCGTGAATGTTGCTCATCTTCTCACAGTTGATGTCATCTTGTTCTTCTTTAGACCATAAACGAGTTGAGAATGAATCAGCAGCAAGTCTGCTGGCTGCAGCTAAGTAATCCATGCCATGATTGAGCAACAATCGATCCCACCGTCAGCAAAGTTCCTGTTGATCAATCTTATGCCAATCCGTGGTATAGAAATATGCAAAGTAACACATTTTTCAGTTGTTGATAGAGGTGAAGCATGGATTTGGGATGAATGAGCTTCATGGTAAATGTGTTATGTTTTGTAGTTAGTGTTGACATGCACGTAGGCGTAGATTGTGCCTCTCTGTTAGAAAAATCATGCAACCACGCCAGTGTGAAAGCTTGTCAAGGTTTTTCACGTCTTTGTTTGTCATCCAGACCAACATTGACAGGGTGCTCTGGAATGAAGGAATATAATCAATTAACAATGTTGAAATGTTTGTGTGCATTTTTCCGTTATTACCTCAAGTACAAATGAGCAACAAGTGTTTAAGTGCATAAATGGATCACTGGAGAAGGTTGTGTAATTCACGTGTCATAATGACAAGTTTTAGTAAGTGTGAAAAAATGTCACCGATCAACGGACTCTTCCTATAATTTCTTTTAAATATGTGTTGTAGGCTACATTCCACAAACCTGGAAACTGTGAAAATGTGCTTAAGAATGTGGCTCGTGTTCCCACTCAGGAAGTCGGGGGGACCTTGAGAAGATGCAGAAATTTACTCTCACTCAACATTTTTCAACTTTGTAAACGATGCTAAATATATTGTAACATTAAGTGTCAATCAAAGGAGATAATTATCTTTCTAAAAGGAGCATTTGGATTTGGATATCAATCGAATGTTGTGGCCAGTGAGTGCATTTGCGTGCTCCTTGGAGTGCATGTTGACGCACCTCGTCCTGTTATGTGAGCGTAGAAAGCCAAGCTGGGCCCTGCAAAGAAGGCTGCAACCGAGACAGATGGCAGTCCATCCAGCCAGCTCCCAATCAACAGCTTGGACCAGGTCAAACTCAGTGACTTCACCTTCTTGGCTGTACTTGGGAAAGGAAGCTTCGGCAAGGTAAACTGGAATGTTTATTTCCTTTGCCCGTGGCACAACATATGTTAAAAGTCATCTTCTGCAAGAAAATAAGCTGCTCTATCGCTGGTGAAAATGACATTTTTTTTCTTTTTTTGTGCGGCTGAAGGTCATGCTGGCAGAGATGAAGGCCACGGAAGAGCTGTACGCAATAAAGATCCTGAAAAAGGACGTAGTGATTCAGGATGACGATGTGGAATGTACCATGGTGGAGAAGAGAGTACTGGCCCAGGAGGAGAAACCGCCCTTCCTCACGCAGCTCCACTCGTGCTTCCAGACTGTGGTGGGTACAATGCTCTGACGTCAAGGTCAGGTCAAAGAACGTTCCCCTGAGCTAAACAGACGACATGCATGAAAAGAACAATTGCAACACAATAGGGAGGAAGGTTACACAGGCAAAGCACGTACAGTACCTGCACATTTAAGTCCTGAGGAAAAACAGACTACACAACCTGAGAGCACAAAGTGACACATGCAACGTACTATGCTGTATTTACTGTGTGCCCCAGATGCACACACCCTCGACCCTTAGAGGTCAAACACAGCTATGCACTCAAGGCCTAATAATAACAATGAACAGTTCTGTGGCATTATAATTGATCAAATACACTTGGCGACTAACCACGCATGCAATGTACTAAAGCAGCGTTCAACAATAACAAACTGTTACGTGATTCATGATGAAACTGCAACAGAATTGCTCAGATTCACTTGTGTGGTTACCTGCCGCTGGGCAGAATTCGCATTGTGCCCCCAAGCACAATAATAATAAAACCAAGTTTCCTTAACAAATTGGGGCTGGGTTCTCTGCTAGGTGACACAACAAATGATGGATTGGGAATTGGCAGGAACATAGTCAGACAAGGGAAATTACTCCCGAAAAAAAACGCTATAGACAACAAGTAATTGATTAATCTAGTAATTAAGTCATCAATTGTCAAATTAATCAACAACTATTATGATAATCAATTAGATCTTAGAGCCATTGTTTATCTTGAAATCTAAATCCTTTGATTGCAGCCTCTCAACTGTTAAATATTCAGATTTTCTGTAGTCCTCCATGAAAGCAGACGGATTATATCAAAATAAGAAATTTGCAAACACATGGTGGGGGGGAGGGGGGGAAGATGATTCGCATTTGGGCCTATTTTTTGACATATTATGGACCAAACCAGTAACTTAAACACAACAACCACAAACTTAAACAATTTATGTTTGTGCATTTTTCTGCACTGTCAATTTGAAAGAATGTCCTGTTATTTAATAAAGGGATATTCATCAATTATTCCAAAAAATAATCGACAGATTAATCAGTTATTTAAAAAATCATTAGTTGCAGCCCTAAAAGCATTGTAACAATAATTATTACACAAGTTTAAATGCAGAACCTTTGTGATTCAGTTACTACTCTGTATTTAAACATAAAATCAATATTGGCAGAACAAGTATTAAACTTTTAAAGGTCCCATATTTTACCAAACCAACTTTTTCTAGTATTTGGGATCTTATATTATCTCTATGGTGTCTCAGTAAACATGTGAAATATGAATTGAAATCCTGGAAGCCGTCACCTTATCGTGGTGGAGGGGTTTGTGTGTCCCAATGATCCAAGGAGCTAAATTGTCTGGGGCTTCACGCCCCTGGTAGGCTCACCCATGGCAAACAGGTCCTAAGTGAGGGACCAGACAAAGCACGGCTCCAAAAAACCCTATGAAGAAATAAACTAATGGATCTAGGTTTCCCTTGCCTGGACGCGGGTCACCGGGGCCCCCCTCTGGAGCCAGGCCTGGAGGTGGGGCTCGAAGGCGATCGCCTGGTGGCCGGGCCTGCACCCATGGGGCCCTGCCGAGGACAGCCCGAAAGGGTAACGTGGGTCCCCCTTCCCATGGGCTCACCACCTGTGGGAGGGGCCGTAGGGGGGTCGGGTGCAGCGCGAGCTGGGCGGTGGCCGAACGCGGGAACCTTGGCGATCCGATCCCCGGCTACAGAAGGTGACACTAGGGACGTTGAATGTCACCTCTTTGGCAGGGAAGGAGCCCGAGCTGGCGTGTGAGGTCGAGAAGTTCCGATTAGATATAGTCGGACTCGCCTCCACACACAGCTTGGGCTCTGGTACCAGTCCTCTCGAGAGGGGTTGGACTCTCTTCCACTCTGGAGTTGCCCACTGTGAGAGGCACTGAGCAGGTGTGGGTATAGTTATTGCCCGCCCGGCTCGGCGCCTGTACTTTGGGGTTCACCCCGGTGGACGAAAGGGTAGCTTCCCTCCGCCTTTGGGTGGGAGGACGGGTCCTGACTGTTGTTTCTGCCTATGCACCAAACAGCAGTTCAGAGTACCCACCCTTTTTGGAGTCCTTGGAGGGGGTGCTGAAGAGCGCTCCCGCTGGGGACTCCATCGTTCTGCTGGGGGACTTCAATGCTCATGTAGGCAATGACAATGAGACCTGGAAGGGCGTGATTGGGAGGTACGATCAGAACCCGAGCGGTGTTCTGTTATTGGACTTCTGTGCTCATCGCGGATTGTCCATAACGAACACCATGTTCCAGCATAAGGGTGTCCACACATGCACTTTGCACCAGGGCACCCTAAGTCGCAGTTCGATGATCGACTTTGTGGTCGTGTCATCGGACTTGCGGCCACGTGTCTTGGACACTCGGGTGAAGAGCGGGGCGGAGCTGTCAACTAATTACCACCTGGTGGTGAGTTGGCTCCGATGGTAGGGAAGATGCCGGTCTGACATGGCAGGCCCAAACGTACTGTTAGGGTCTGCTGGGAAGGTCTGGCAGAATCTGTCAGAACGCGTTTCAACTCTCACCTCCAACAGAACTTTGCTCATGTTCCGGTGGAGGTGGGGGACATTGAGTCCATTGCTGAGGCGGCCGACCGGAGCTGTGGCCCTAAGGTGGTCGGTGCCTGTCGTGGCGGCAACCCCCGAACCCGTTGGTAGACACCAACGGTGAGGGATGCCGTCAAGCTGAAGAAGAAGTCCTATCGGGTCTTTTTGGCCTGTGGGACTCCTGAGGCAGCTGATGTGCGCTGGCTGCCCAAGCGGAATGCATCTTTGGTGGTCGCTGAAGCAAAAACTCTGGTATGGGAGGAGTTCAGTGAGGCCATTGAGAAAGACTTTCGAACGGGTTCAAGGAAATTCTGGTCCACCATCCGGCGTCTCAGGAGGGGTGTCAATACTGTGTATAGTGGGGATGGGGCGGTGCTGACCTCGACTCGGGACGTTGTGAGCTGGTGGGG
This sequence comes from Phycodurus eques, assembly GCF_024500275.1. Taxonomy (NCBI): domain Eukaryota; kingdom Metazoa; phylum Chordata; class Actinopteri; order Syngnathiformes; family Syngnathidae; genus Phycodurus; species Phycodurus eques. The sequence goes on from NC_084530.1 coordinate 8,036,649, forward strand.
AGAAAACTTCGAAGACCTCCTGAATTCCACCGACACGCCTTCTCATGAGGAAGCAGAGTCTAGGTTTTCTGAGGCGGACTCTCTTATCTCTGGGTTTGAGGTCACCAAGGTGGTTAAAAAACTCCTCGGTGGCAAGGCCCCGGTGGTGGATGAGATTCGCCCAGAGTTCCTAAAGGCTTTGGATGTTGTGGGGCTGTCCTAGTTGACACGCCTCTGCGACATCGGGGGCAGTGCCTCTGGATTGGCAGACTGGGGCCGAGGGTGTGTTCCAACTACAGGGGGATCACACTCCTCAGCCTCCCTGGTAAGGTCTATTCAGGTGTGCTGGAGAGGAGGGTCCGTCGGGAAGTCGAATCTCAGATTCAGGAGGAGCAGTGTGGTTTTCGCCCTGGCCGTGGAACAGTGGACCAGCTCTACACCCTCGGCAGGGTCCTCGAGGGTGCATGGGAGTTCGCCCAACCAGTATACATGTATTTTGTGGACTAGGAGAAGGCGTTCGACCGTGTCCCTCGGGGGGTGCTTAGGGAGTATGGGGTACCGAACCCCCTGATACGGGCTGTTCGGTCCCTGTACGACTGGAGTCAGAGTTTGGTCCGCATATCCGGCAGTAAGTCGGATGCTTTTCCGGTAAGGGTTGGACTCCGCCAAGGGTGCACTTTGTCACCGATTCTGTTCATAACTTTTTTGGACAGAATTTCTAGGTGCAGCCGAGGCGTCGAGGGGGTCTGGTTTGGTGGCCTCAGTATTGCATCTCTGCTCTTTGCAGATGATGTGGCTCTGTTGGCTTCATCAAGCCGTGATCGCCAACTCTCACTGGAGCAGTGCGCAGCCGAGTGGGAAGCGGCTGGGATGAGAATCAGCACCTCCGAATCTGAGACCATGGTCCTCGATCGGAAAAGGGTGGCCTGCCCTCTCCAAGTCGGGGATGAGATCCTGCCCCAAGTGGAGGAGATCCCGGATACAAGCAGCCGAAATGGGTTTTCTCCGCAGGGCGTCCGGGCTCTCCCTTAGAGATAGGGTGAGAAGCTCGGTTATCCGGGAGGATCTCAGAGTAGCCGCTGCTCCTCCACATCGAGAAGAGCCAGATGAGATCTCACAAGTTTGGGGCAAACAGAAGTAGCTGTAAAAGGGGTCTTTTCTGGACACTCGTATGACAAAACCAAGGTGTTTTGGGAAATAAAATTGACACTTTTATACTCTATCCATATTAGAGAGTCACTTTACAGAGGTCAAAGTAGCCTAAATATGAGACCTTTAATAGCACAGTTCCCCTTGGTGGACTGCACGACTGCAGGCTTCTAAGGTCGCTAACATTATACTATTCAGTTTTGGCTGTTTTTATTCCAATATTTTCATTTACAGTCATCAAAATATGTTATGGTTTTGTGTTAATGACATTGACTTTGTGAAAAATGTAGTTGGTTGATGGCAGAAGACAGATGAGCATCTCTTTGCAGTTTGACGGTGTTAGGCTAAGCTGAGCTGACATAGAGCTGGAAGAAAATGAAGAGAGATGCATCTTGGAAGTTAGCAATAGATGTTCTTTCTTTCTACCACATACAAAAACAAACACTTACTCCCCCCTTTCATTGGCTTTCGATATACAGTATATGCACTTACAGTATACAAACCTCCATTTCTATGCTTGAATGACGCTTAGGGTGCATCCCGTCGCTGAAGCCAAACTACTGTATGCCATAACGATCTCTGCTTTTTCACTGAATTATTACGTGAAAGGCAAGAAAATACTAAAATATAACCTGGTCTTCTGAGCGCAAAACCCCACCCCACCCTTCCATTAAGTTTTATGAAAATCAGTCAAGTAGTTTTTATATAATCTCGCTCATAAACAGTGGAAATAGAATACTCTAGCAGAGGTAATCATTTATCAAAATAATACTTCCACCTATTGGTGCAGAAAAACAATCAAGATAATACTTCAGAACATCTGGCAAGGGGATTCAGAAGTCATCACCTTCATACTTAGGAGTGTTAAAAAAACTACAAACTATATTTAATGAAAAAAGAGGTAACGTTTTACTTTTTAAATGCACATTTTTTTCTTCTTGTTTATGCACAGGATCGTCTTTACTTTGTCATGGAGTATGTGAATGGAGGAGACCTCATGTATCACATCCAACAAGTGGGCAAGTTCAAGGAACCGCAGGCAGTGTAAGAAAAGCAGCCTTTCTATAAATTTTTTTATGATCGCTGGAGTTCTTCAAATGGCGGCCCTGAGTCCGGATCTGGACCGTGTCAAGGTCTTATGTGGACCCCACGGTCATCAATTGCCATTAAATAAAGATGATGTGCGCCGTCACACGGCGTTTTTTTCTCCCACGGACTAATGTCACGAACTGTGTACGAGTAAAAAGTGAGTTTAAACAAATGGTTTGATTTGATTTTGAATCAAATCTTTTGCGATTTGCCGGAGAAGATGCGGGCGGCTTGGCCTCTTTCAAAGTTCACAAAGTTGACTTGCAAAAGAGAATTTTTAAGAATGACCAGTACTTCTTCTATTCTCATTTGTTGCGAGACTGTGGCTTCAATAGAAAGCGGGAATATTAACGTTAAGCACGCATGTTCTTCCCATACCTGTGTGGGCTTTCTCCCACGGTCCAAAAACCTGAATGGTAGGTTAACTGAAAACCCAAAATTGTCCATAGGTGTGGATGTGAGTGTAATGCTTGTTTGTTTACAACCCCAATTCCAATGAAGTCGGGACGTTGTCCATCCATCCATCCATTTTCCGAGCCGCTTCTCCTCACTAGGGTCGAGCCTATCCCAGCTATAATTGGAACGTGTTGCAGCCATAAAATTCTTAGTTAATGAAAAGTTAATGATTATTTTCTAAAAAAAAATAAAGTTTATCAGTTTGAACATTAACTAGCTTGTCTCAGTAGTGTATTCAATTAAATATAGGTTGAACATGATTTGCAAATCATTGTATTCTGTTTTTATTTATGTTTAACACAACGTCCCAACGTCATTGGAATTGGGGTTGTATATGTGCCTTGCGACTGGCTGGGGAACAGTTCACCCAAAGTCAGCTGGGATGGGACCCTTGTGAGAATAAGCGGTACTCACCCTTGTGAGAATAAGCGGTACAAAAAAATGGATGGATGGTTGGGTCGACGATGCAAATTTAAACATTGAGATCCGGACTTTTGCCCTGAGAAATCCTTTGCAACCGTGTAGAGTTTGCATGTTCTCCCCATGCTTGCGTTGGTTTTCTCCAGGTACTCCAGCTTCCTTCCACATTCCAAAAACATTCACATGCGGTAATTAATACACATTAGTAAGTAAATTGTTCATACTTGTGAATGTGAGTGTCAATGGTTGGCTCTGGTTGTTTGCCTATATGCGCCCTGTGGTTGGCTTTGCACCAGCTCAGGATGTACGCCCTCCATCTCACCCAAGACCGTAATGAGGACAAGTCCTATAGACTATGGATGGATTTTTGTGTACCTTCCTAAATATGTTGTTGTAATTGCAGGTTCTATGCAGCAGAGATCGCTGTTGGTCTCCTCTTCCTTCACAATAAAGGAGTCCTCTATAGGTAAGCGTTTCTGCGAGCAATTATAGTTCAGGCTATTTTCCAGATGGAATAACTCTACTGGGAAATGCATTTTTGAATGAGCATTCGTTTGAATAAAATTAGTTAGCCATGACTGATATTGATAAAAAATCATGTTTTTTACTGATTAAAAAAAAAAAAAAAAAAAAAAAAAAAAGGTAATTCAATAACGAAGGTTAACACTTTCAGGGACTTTTTCCTATATGCTATATGCTTTTAATCATGTAAAGCACATTGAGTCGCCTTGTGTATGAAATGTGCTATATAAATAAATTTGCTTTGCTTTGCTTTGCTTATATTTTATTTGTCTGCTTATTCAGAGACCTTAAGTTGGACAACGTGATGCTTGACAGTGAGGGACACATTAAGATTGCTGACTTTGGCATGTGTAAAGAGAACATGTCAGATGGAGTGACCACTCGCACCTTCTGTGGTACTCCAGACTACATCGCCCCTGAGGTAAGGTTTGATCTTGGAAGACGTGCGTGAGTGCGTGAGTGTGTGTGTGTGTGAGTGTGTGTGTGTGTGTGCCTGTGTGTGTGTGTGTACGTGTATGTGTGTTTGGCCTGGTGCAAGAGGTCACTTCTAGTCAGAGGTTTTAGTCTGTGTCACCCCCAGGAACCAGATTAAGGCCACCGCCTCAAGACACGCACGCACGCACACACACATCATGTGCTTTCTAATGATGTAAGCACTGTAGTCACGAAGACACCCAGTGTGTCTGCTGTTAAGCGCAGTGTGGGGTGTCTGCTTGTCCTCAACAAACCGCTGATGCCCGAATGCTGCTTTGCTCTGTGCACAACCATCATCATCAAACAAGACCACTGACATACAGCTTGTTTTTTACCTTAAAGGCCTCTTTATACTCCCGCACCCGCACTCGCATTGCCTTAAGTGACCGACGCATTGGGCCGCGCGGCCCCTATCCGTCATTTGACGCGTACAAATTGTCGCCGCGGAGATCATCTCTCGTGATTGGTCCGTTTTTAGTCACATGCTGTGATGACATACTTAGCTTTCACCTTGGTTCCTCAATATCTCCATCTTTTAAATACGAAACACCTAGGCTGCCGCCTTGTTCGATTTTGCAATATAATTAAACGCATCATCTGGTCATCTAGGCCCGTTTGTTCTCGCAGGCACTGTTCCACGGTCGACATTGTTGTTGCTTTGTTCCTTGTTCCGGAGAGTAAAAACGGCTACCGGAATTGGACATAAAATGTAGAGGAAACTCCACCCTGTGGTGTCCTAGCCAACACCAGCCGTAGCGACACCCCCGACTTGGAAGAGAACTACAGCACATTTTCAAAACAGGTGGCCTGGTTAAGGTAGCTACATGAGTGGAAATACAGTATTTAATGCAAAGGCACTTGTGCATTATACAAACCCCAAAACGTGTTGCAGGCATCAAATCCAAAATGAGAGAGAGTTGAAATTTCGGAATGTGAGAATGGCCCTCTGAACGTTTTCAGCCTGTTTCCAAGCCAGTGTCTCACTAAGCAGAATAGCGCTACCCAGAATTGGCCATAGAGGAGCTCTGTATGGCTGCAAATCTGAACTCGTTAAATGCGGGACGTCACATGACCAAACCCGGAAAACAGTTTTGCAGACTTCCTGTGTCTACCGTGATAACAAGCATAACAACGGGTTGATGACATGATGGTTTGAAGCCAAACTTGCTAAACTTTTTTTTTTTCCTCTGTGGCTGGTGTCTTTGGACAAAAGTTCAATACAGGTATACCATTTATTTATACAAGCCTAATTTGATACTATATGAAAACAGGAACATCATGTTTGATAGCACATGAAGACATCTTGTGTCAAACAAAAGACATGGTAGACGATTAAAGTTCCTACGGGTGCTTTGTGCCAATCTCCTGCTATAGGGCTTTGCCATTTACCCAAGCCAGAAGCTTCGTTGCCGAATACGGAAGTTGGTTGCGCATATAGCCTACGAATCAACAACACCTCTCCTGCTTGTAGCCAAGTAGTGCATGCTTTTGCCTGAATTACTTTAAAGAGGACTGTTATCTGCCTACTGTAATTCTGAAAAGGTGTATGAGCAAGCTGTTCTGCACTTACGTAAATTTGCCCCACTGTTTAAGGGTGAGTGGTGGTAATTTATATAATAATCACCTCCACACCGAGTTTCTTCGTCCATGTCATGGATGAGCAAAGATCTAGAGCCAGTTTCAAATGATGGCCAGAGTCCCTCACTTTCTGGAACATTATCATGCAGAAACAGCAGGTGCCCTGCTGTTATGTCAAAGCCAAAAGGTAAGCATAGCTGCATTGAGTTTTGTTAAATTCACAGATTAGCTTTAGCTAACAGTGTTAGCGTCTGATAAGCGGCACATACTTGATAGCCCAGTGAAATTGCTGATGCTGTGATGAAGTATTTGTGTTTGGTGATGGGTCCATGCGCAACTTACCCACAGTTTAGTGCATAAAGTGCTGCCTCCACTCTTTATAGGCGCTTTCTTTTTTCCACTCTGGGATCTCCTCTCACAAGTAGAAGCCATTGTAGTCCTTGCTCCGCCCCCGGTTTTCATGGTAATGAAAGGTGGGGTATACAGTCACTCAGTTGGAACAAACACAGCTTGCCTAAAACCGGGATAATTTCAGCAAGAGAAGAATTAGGGTGTGTGCAGTGTCCAATAGTTCACGATTCTTTTTTTTTTTTTTTTTATGGTTATTTTGATGAAAGCATGTCAGAGACCTTGGAAAATCTCCTTCAAGAGATAAGTCAACAATCTATTCTACACAATCGATAGTTGGTGATTCCTCTTGTGGGGGAACCAAGGGTCTTAGCTGTTCAATGGCTGACCAATTGATTAAGGAAGCCTGTCTCCATACTTATCTATTTTTGTGTTTTCAGTATAGTGGCTAAAGGAGGCAGCTGCAATGACTTCACAATGCTATAATATACTGTATAATAAGTTTATCTAACTTTTTGACCCTCAGTTTGTTACCACCTTTCCATTCGGGAGTTGTATTATAGATTTTCTTCCCCGTCAGAATGAAATGTTGTCTACATGGAGCCTGGGACAACATGCTGTGAGTGCTCACAGTCAGACTGACACTAATGCTCCAGCCACTGATGGCACAGCAGGGATGAGAACTGCTGCTGCCTCCACCATGCTGCGAGCGAGTGGACACATGCAGTACCACACACTTTGTAGATTTGTGCATACGATGTTGGAAGTATTACATACTTCCTAACGTATTAATAATTCTGAGAGACAAAGAACCTCAAGTGTGTCACAACATATTTTCAGTCTACTTGACCGATTCAAACTCAACCAATTTATCATTGGTTTCAGTAGGAGACACCAGGGTTTATTTCAAGGGAATTAGCCTTTTAACAGGGTTTCCAAACTGGGTTGTAATACCTTTGGCTTTTCCATTATAGTTAGTTTTTTATTTTGTCTTGACTTTTTTTCCCACATTTAGTTAGTTTGAATTAATTTTTGGAGCGGGCTGGTTAATTTTTCTTAGGTTTTAGTTTTGATTAGCTCCAGTATTATTTTTTATACTGGATATTTGTCGAGTGTGAGATTAAAAAAAAAAAAAAATCACAATCAGTATTATGTAATTTAAAAACTACCGTTAAAAATACCATTAAAAAATGTGTCAACTTACTAACAGATGAACACCCATCCACAAATCAAATGCATGTACAGTGGAACCTCGATTTAATGGACTAATAGGGGAGCGGGGTTGTCCGTTATAGCCGAATGTCCGTTATACTCAATAGGCTTTACACGATCAGGATTTTTGAGGCCGATCACCTATCAGCAAGTTTAAAGAAAATGATAACCAATCCGATCACAAGATGGAGCAATGTGTCTACTTATATGACTTGTTCATTTATTGTATATACTTGTGTACTGTTTCCATCCATCCATTTTCTGTACAGTTTATCCTCACAAGGGTTATGCGCGTGCTGGAGTCATCCCAGCTCAAACTATTCTCTAGCATTTTACACAAAAGTTAAAACATCAATGACCTCTAGGGGGCATTCAAGGATTGGCCACTGACATAAGTTTAGGTCAAAACAACATTACAACGTGACAGAAATAATGGGTGCTAACTTACTGTAATTAAATTACTTTATTGAAATTAAATTACTTTAATAAATACTGTTAATTACATGCTTACTCTAACTTTCCCACTGTCCCAGCTATATGGACGGGTGTTGTCCAGAGTTCGAGTCCGTTTGACTTTAAAGAAAAAATTAAAATTTCCTCATGCTGCGTTGTTTGAACGCGGCATGCTCCTCGTCTACATTCTTCAAGTGCTCGATCAAATTTGTTGGTGAAGCATTTAGATGATGTTCCCCACGATGTACTTCAGTTGTGCACAGAGTGCAAATAACTTACTTGTTGTCTGAGACACCGCAAAATAGTCCAACACCGACGACGTGTTTTTTCACCGACAAGAAAAAACTTTATTGGCCGTCAGATAGTTACAGTACTGCGCAACAAGACACGTGACAGTGCTTCAAATAAACTAGCTTTTTGGATTCACAGTTAAATGTCTTGGGGCGGAGCCGATCGATGACATCATTCATCGGATCGGCGATTTATGACATGAACGCCGATCAGCATAAAATGCTAAATATCGGCCGATACCGATAACACCGATCAGATCGCCGTAAAGTCTAATATTCAACCACCTTTTTTTTTGTGTGTGGCCCTGTGCACCCATATTACTGTACGGTACAAAATGAGTTTGTACTTTTTTTTTTTCATGGTCTAAAATGCCCAGTACAGTACAAAGTTATTGTAAATAAATATAAAAAAGGTTGACAACTTGAGTGTGTCATATTCCTCTTTAAAGTTAACACTGTCGCCATGTACGCTCTCTCTGCGCAGAGTTCTAAGCGAAAATAGATAGTACTTCTGACAACATGGCCGCCACGTCTGTACATGTCCTGGAACTCTTGCCACATTCAACATGGCGGCAACGTCAATGCATAGCCTTGATGAGAACGTCACCACATTCAACTTGGCTGCGATCTGTGACCTGGAAATACGTGTATCCCAGTCACTGTCTACACCACAGCGCCAGTAAACAACAGTGGCCAATTCTGGAACTAACAGATTTCGTCAACACCTATTTAACTGATAACAGGAAACTATTTTTCGACTATTTTTCGAAACTATTTTTACTCTCCAGACGTTCCGTTACTTCCAATATCCATTAAATTGGGGTCCGTTAAATCAAGGTTCCACTGTATTACCATAACACAAATTGCTTATAAGAAACAACAGCCATTACTTACGATAAAAAACAAACTTTGTCACAAATAAAATCATTTCATTTTGACAATTTGTGACCTACTAAAGTCTTTAACACGGAACTCGCTTTTTTTCAAAAATAAAATATTCTGAACCCTGAAAAGTCACACACTGTACAATCAGTCATAGGAGACCTCAAACAGAAAAAATAATCGAAAAAACCCTGCAAGTCAATGTCAAAATGTACAACCCCAATTCCAATGAAGTCAGCACGTTGTGTTAAACATTAATAAAAACAGAATACAATGATTTGAAAATCATGTTCAACCTATATTTAATTGAATACACTACAAAGAAAATATATTTAATGTTCAAACTGATAAACATTATTGTTTTTAGCAAATAATCATTAACTTAGAGTTTTATGGCTGTAACACCTTCCAAAAAAGCTGGGACAGGTGCCAAAAAAGACTGAGAAAGTTGAGGAATGCTCATCAAACACCTGTTTGGAACATCCCACAGGTGAACAGGCTAATTGGGAACAGGAAAAAAAAGGAGCATTGAATGCCCGTGACCTTCGATCCCACAGGCGGCACTGCATCAAATACCGACATCAGTGTGTAAAGGATATCACCGCACGGGCTCAGGAACACTTCAGAAAACCGATGCCAGTAAATACAGTTCGGCGCTACATCCGTAAGTGCAACTTGAAACTCTGCTATGCAAAGCAAAAGCCATTTATCAACAACACCCTGAAACGCCGCCGGCTTCTCTGGGCCCGAGCTCATCTAAGATGGACTGATGCAAAGTGTTCTGTGGTCCGACGAGTCCATATTTCAAATTGTTTTTAGAAATTGTGGACGTCGTGTCCTCTGGGCCAAAGAGGAAAAGAACCATCCGGACTGTTATGGACGCAAAATTCAAAAGCCGGCACCTGTGATGGTATGGGGCTGTGTTGGTGCCAATGGCACGGGTAACTTACACATCTGTGAAAGCACCATGAATGCTGAAAGGTACATACAGGTTTTAGAGAAACATATGCTGCCATTCAAGCAACGTCTTTTTCATGGACGCTCCTGCTTATTTCAGCAAGACAATGCCAAACCACATTCTGCACGTGTAGTAAAGGAGTGCAGGTACTAGACTGGCCTGCCTGCAGTCCAGACCTGTCTCCCATTGAAAATGTGTGGCGCATTATGAAGTGTAAAATACGACAACGGAGACCCCGTACTGTTGAACAGCTGAAGCTGTACATCAAGCAAGAATGGCAAAGAATTCCACCTACAAAGCTTCAACAATTAGTGTCCTCAGTTCCCAAACGCTTATTGAATGTTGTTAAAAGAAAAGGTGATGTAACACAGTGGTAAACATGACCCTGTCCCAGCTTTTTTGGAACGTGTTGCAGCCATGAAATTCTAAGTTAATGATTATTTGCTAAAAACAAAGTTTATCAGTTTGAACATCAAATATCTTGTCTTTGTAGCGTATTGAATTCAATATAGGTTGAACATGAGTGGCAAATCATGGTATTCTGTTTTTATTTATGTTTAACACACCGACCCAACTTCATTGGAATTGGGGTTGTATACTAAAAACTTGATGGGGGTGGTGGGTTTCACTGGGCAGTGGTTTGGGGTGGTAGTTGGCTGGGCGACCTCCTCCTAACCAAATCTAAAATAAAAAAAAATAATCATAATTAAAAAAAACTTTAGTAAGTGCCCCTTTTCAGAAGCTAAAGCTGTTTTCCATCCCTAATCTGTAAAACCCAGAAAACAGGAGGCAGCATTTTATCACCAAGCCACCGAAAAAACCCCACCCACACATCGACAACTTAGCCAAACATTATTGTAAAATTTTTTTAGAAGCTATTGCTAGTAACTCTATTAGCTAATACTAATCTGTGGTAACACTCCACTCTACTTAGCTTTTGACTTGGACTAGATAGCGCTTCCACGGCATCAAAGTAGTTCTTTCACTCAAGGACTTTGTCCAGACGAGCTGCCTATCTGTCATTGGCTGAGAAACTTGGTGTGGGGTTGGTTACTAAAGCAATTAAAGGGCAAGTGTTAGAACGGACACTTCACAAAATCATTTAATTGCGGATACACAACTATGAAACGGATAGGGTCGTCATCACTCACGATCTTGACACACACTTTCTACGAACGACGGCAACATATACTCTGTTTATCCCATACATATACCATACATAGTCTACATGTTGGCATTTCTCTCCCTCATAATTGACATTACAAGCTGAGATTCACGCCGTAATATTGATCTTCTACTCAAAAGCTGTTTTGCCACCATCGCAGTGATCTGTTAGTCATTACAGTGGTTTATAAACCTGAATTTTACAGACAAGCTGGGCAAGGCACTCTCCAACGTCTGCCCGTTGAAAAGCGTACTTGACGTACAGTATATGTATGTCGGTGGCAGTAAACGGTTAGATTCCACTTGATGAATATAAACCTCTATGGCAGTGAATGAGTTAAGAATGTATTATGAGCGAAGGAAACCAGCCACATCAAGAATGGAGAGTCCATTTCTAGAGCATGGAAGCATGCCTGATGCATTCTGCATTTGCTCCACAGCACAAAGCATCCTCAAAGGGAACCTTAACATCAGCATGGCATTCACCACAATTCCAAATTGTTTTCATATGGAGCACAGTCGTGGTCTGGGCTGCTGTGTGTCAGCGTGTGTGTCTTTGAGTATGTGTGTGTGAGTGTCTGTTGCAAAGAGAGTAGCCCGCAATAGCTAGCAGTCTGATCCAAAACTGTCATGTAGTATTAGGCCTAATGGGAGAGCGATGTCTACAGCAACACGCACGCGCGCGCGCACCCGCACGCACACATGCACTCCAACATATGCACAGAAACAAGAACAGGTACACAAATAACCCCAGACAGAAATTCATTTAGAATAGTATAGAATATTGTCAAAAAGATTGTGAAGCAATAATTACACATGAAAAGATTATACAAAGAGACTTGTTGGTATACACACAAAAAGGCCTGCACACACACAAATGTGTGTGCTTCCAAACACATACATACAGAGACACTCAAATGCTGCAGTGAATCAGCAGTGCCGGCCAGAGGCTTTTATACAATAAAGTAAAGAAGAAAAAAAATAGGGTAAAAGCAGTGAATGTCAGGCACGGGTCACATTTGTCTCTTCTCATCGCTATCTCTTCTCACAACCTGGCTGATAGAGAGAACACTTGACTTATTCATTACTATCCTCCAACTCAATGCAAAACTGAAAACATCCAGGGAGGCATTACATAAAGGTCACCAGGACTGAATTGTTTTACATGTCTGCTGGTGGTGTTGTAGACAAGACAGGGTGGGAATGGGCAGCAAGTCACAGCTTGCTGACCACTAAACAGATGAAACATGTTTGTATTTCATGTTGAAACATGTTTGTATTTCATGTTGAAATAAAAAATATTGATTGACAATATTAGAAATAGTGTCAAAGATTTCCTTTTCATATTCATGTCAGATAGCATTACGTGATGTGTAATTTGGTGGTTTGGTTCAGCTTCTGCGAGAGGATATTGCGTCACAATTCAATGTGACTTTTTATTTTTATTTTTTTTTTTTTTTTTTTTTTAGATCTGGGGCTAAAGTGCAGCACCCCTTAGCTTTGCTCGTAGTCGTCATGGAAATGAGGTCCGGACTCGCTATTGGCCCAGCAGTATGTAGGGTGAGATGAGGGCTGGCTCACTTGCTTGAGACTGGAGTGCGCTCTCATATGGGCTGATTTCAGACAAAAAAATGAGCGAAAATATGCTATAATTCTTGGAGTATTTTGATACCCCAACATGCTTTTCTTTAAAACATCACCTGTAGAGTTTATAAAGCTATTATTCTGGTGAAAGTTAGAGGCTGGAACAAATTAATTTACATTACATTTCTAGTCTAGTCTAGTACTACTTCGCACTCGCATTATTCCCTCACCTAGTTCCATTTATATCTCTCCAACTGCACGTCCCTGAGCAAGATGTCTTTTCTTGATCCAAAACAGTGATGTCATACACAGGGCCACTGTTTTGACTCTCCTGACCTGATGCGTCCTAAAGTGTCCTGAAGTTAAATTCCTTAATGTGTACAGTTTTTGGAGGAGACCGTAGGGGTCAATTCACAGAGACAGAGTTCAATGCATGTGACATATTTCTCTGGGTTCTCAATGACACACTGTCTAGCTTTGGCTTAGTTCCGGCTGTCATACTGTCCGCTTGCAGCAGATCACAACAGGGTTAAATAACCTTTCTCTCCTTATTAATCATGCGATATGTCGAAGTCTATTGCGAGGGTCGAATTGTCAATATCAGTATCATCAATGTTTTTGGGGGGAGTTATAAATATAAAATACTTTTGCTATTAAGAGTGGTTTGCTTTGTGTTTAGAGGGATACTGTTTCTTTCTTCCTGAAAGTATTATAACAGTGGCACAATCCGAAGACCACCACTCTTCTGGAAGGAAACAGGATTAAACAGGCATGTTCAGGCATTTCATCATCAGGATTTCGCTAGCTAATTAAAAGCATGGAGGAGAGAAAAAGACAGTGAGACCTCCCTTCTTCATCATTGTTCACTAAAGAGATCAAAATCAAGGATTAAGTTCAAGAACGTTCTCTCTAGGCCAACCTTTTCAATGCAGAATATCTACTAAAGCACTAGAATGCACTGACATTTCCTCCAAGGAGTACAGTCCAATTCAGCTCAGCAAAGTACCGTTTGGATAGGTGTGGAACCACAGATGGTTAGACAGTCTAGATATTTGACAACAAGTAACATTAAAAAGACATATCGCGTTCTTATATGTGGATGGGGGGGGGGGACACCCGGTGAGGACATGCAACAACTAACCATTAGGAAAAGATGAGAGAGGACAGAAAAGGGACCGAACGTAGAAGATGAGGAAGGCAGTGCTACTGATGAATGGTGATTCAAGTAAAAAAAAAAAAAAAAAAAAAAAAAAAGGGGTGGCGGTGGGGTGATCGGGCATGGGGGTTGGTGGTCCGGTCACCTTGCCCCCTCCCTTGGAGGCTGGTTGAGGCACTTTGGTTGGGCTAGGGGACCACCCTGGGGATCGGGTGGTGTCCCCCTGACTGATTCCTCCACGGGATGGGCGCGCTGATTCAGCCCCCCCCCCTTTGCAGGAGGAGGGGGTCCTTCCTCGGAGTGCCGGCACAGCAACCCCGTACACCAGTTAACTAACATGCAAGTGATATGGTGTTTATTCACTATTAAGTACCATAGAGACGGTATAGGTTTGAATTGCTTGTGCTGGCACAACTAACAATAACACAGGTTGTATTAAGATACCAACTGACAGGTTTTTATAGGTGTTTAGAATAACTGCGATAGGCTCCAGTTTAGCCACGACCTTAATGAGGACAAGCGGTCTAGAAAATGGATTGAAAATGTGATGAATTAATTTTATTTTTGTAATGAGTTCCATCCTAGGCACCACATAAGAAAGAAAGACTACCATGACCTGGATGACAGAGAATCGACATAGACAAACATTTGACCACTTCTTTTAATCTTTTCCTTCGTGTGTCTGACAGCTCGTGTCATTTCTCAATGTCCTTTTCCTTCTGTGTGGGGCAGTGGAGTAGTAAATGAATGTGCATTTAATGTAACATTCAGGGAATACAAAGACCAATCATGTGCATTTGCAACTCCTCCCACCTGACACGAGTCAGCCAATCGACACTTAGAGTAGCTACGTGTGCATGTGCGTGCGTGCGTGTGAGGCATGTGTTCTGCTTTTATTTTTCCATTTTAGAGTACTTCAGGATGCAGTGTTTAAAAGCTATTTATTTTTAAACACTAACTTCAAATAGATTAAGAATTGTATTTATAATCTTCCCAGTCCAGAATGAGAATCAGCAAAACAGTGTAAATGCTTTAGGAATACTACTGTTTTTGTGTCTTTATTAAAATTTCATTCAACAGTAATTTAGTGACAACAAAATATTAGGACTGTATTCAACCTCTGCTTGAAAACAAAAAAACTCGAACTGGAACTCTGTTACAATTGAGGACCTCGGTGTATGCCGTTTATTTTTTTCATGAGCTCTGATGATTGCCATGAAAACGCAATGGCGTGAACTGAAGCAATTCTTCTTGATGGACAATGCACTGTGCTTGCTCAACAGTTACAATATTGTTGAAGAAGTTATTGACATTGTTGCTGGAGGAGATATTGGATGTTATGTATTTTTTATTTATTTAAAAATAGCACATCAGACATTAATGCTGCATTCTATATAATAAAAAAAAAAATAAAAAAAATGCTAAACCCAGAATAGTTGAACTCCAAAGAAGAAAAGTGAGAAAAATGCAACTCTTTTGAGCAACTGCTCTCAGTCCAGAAGGAAACTCGAACTTTGAAAAGAGTTTTTTACCTCTTACTCGGACACTTTGCGATTAGACTTTGTACCTCCCAGTTTTCTTGAATGTAGCATAAGCGTGACCATATTTTTAGTATGTAGCCCAGTATGTAGTCTGACCAAAAAGTAATTGTTGCCCCTCCATCGTTTTTCTCCACTGTGGTTTACATGACCGTTTTCTAATGCAAGTAAAATATGAAAAACAGTGGTTTAATTAATTACATTATTTAACTCACATTATCTTCTTTTCTCCACAGATTATTGCATATCAGCCATATGGACGCTCTGTGGACTGGTGGGCTTATGGAGTGCTTCTATATGAAATGTTAGCTGGACAGGTGAGTGCAGCCCCCCCCCACACACACAACACAACACACACACACACTTCCTTAAACTTTCGACATAAATGGAAATGCCATTAATTGGTCCCAGCCCCACAAAACACCTACAAAAATTGTTATTGATGTTTTTTTAATAGTTTGTGCATCACAATTTCATGCTTTAGGGCGGCACGGTGGCTGACTGGTTAGCAAATCTGCCTCAAAGACATGCATAGCAGGTTAATTGAGGTCTCTAAATTGCCCATAGGTGTGCATGTTAGTGTG
Source organism: Phycodurus eques (assembly GCF_024500275.1). Classification (NCBI taxonomy): domain Eukaryota; kingdom Metazoa; phylum Chordata; class Actinopteri; order Syngnathiformes; family Syngnathidae; genus Phycodurus; species Phycodurus eques. The sequence continues at coordinate 8,052,485 of NC_084530.1, forward strand.
AATGATTTTTTTTGTCTGTATGTGCGCTGCGATTGGCTGGCGACCAGTTCAGGGTGTACCCCGCCTCTCGCCCAGAGTCAGCTGAGATCGGCGCCAGCACACCTGCGACCCTAGTGAGGATAAGTGGTACGGAAAAGGGATGGATGGATGGACTTCATGCTTCAATGCCCGTTAGCGTTGCGCTTTTTCCGGTGTTTTGCACCTTGGCCACCAGGAGGCAGTATTATATTGATACAGTCCTTCGCAATATTGCAGATCCCTTGTTGTGGGTTCAGTGCAACACAGATTTTTAATTTAACAGTCTGCAGTAGAAGCCGACAGGCTCCGGAAAAGTGATTACCTTTAACTTATTGAAGTGTGGTGCTTATCAGTCGCACAAGGACAACTGAGGCTCTTTTTGCCATGCCAAAGTGGAAACTTTATTGAGCAACAGCCACTTATACAGTAGGTATGCCACTATGTAACTTGGCAATGGAGCAAACATGACCAGTAGGGCACAGTTAATCACACAATCCCCAGTGAGGAAACAAAATGCACACATACCAACCTAGCCCAACAAGGCAGACACTCATAACAATACAGGAAGGAACAAATGTAAGTGTAAAGAAAAATGTCCAGACAAGAATTTACAAAGAGCGGCGCAAAGCATGTTGGGAAGTTGTAGGACTTCTGCCGGTGCTACTTCCCCGCATGCTTTTGTGGCGCCCACCACCGGTTGTTTGAACGAATTATAATCCATAACAGGTGGTACCAATAGAACGACGCTACCTTCGTTAGCTCGCCTATGGCATTTTTCATTGTGCGTTAGCATTAAACTATCAGACTTTTGTAAGTTATAGTTTGGTTCAATACACAACTTGTAATTCTCTGTTTTATTTTTACTCTTCAACTGGCAATGGCAGTAAACATCTGGAAGCAAGCATTTGGCGTCTTTCTTTGAAAATTGTCCACTATCTGCTGGTTGTTCTGATTTTCACTCCCACCATTTAGCGCTTGTAAAATGTTTGCTTGCAACTTAAGACAAAAGAATCATCCAAGCAACAGCTTGTTTCTTGAAAAAAGTCAGATCACTCAGAATTCGAGGTACGACTGTATTATATTTTCCACACATATGACACATGCTAATATTTGTTTTATTCAATGAACATAACTTTTACCAGAGATGTTCCCGTGTTTGTAAAACTGGGTAAAGAGGGCATAAAGCAGAAAGGCTATCTCTCGCTGGCCTAGTGGAGTGTAAATGACAAAATTCATTTCCTGAACTGTCGAGACATCCACATTAGAGTTATTGATGATAACCACCCACCGAGGAAGGCTCAACACTGTCTCATCCACTACCTTTACCCAGAAAGTTCTTCTGCGGGAAACCTATTTCCAACAATATTTCCTACGATTGTAAATCAATTTGGATTTTTGACCTTTACTCTCAAACTATTAAAAACTTTCAAACGATGCATATTTCCCATTTTCCCCCTGGATCAACCATGGGGAATACTAACAATTGATTCATTGTCATTTTTTCCCAAAGAATTCCATAACGGCTCGGTCGTGGCCCGGGTTAATAATGTCCGCCACCGGCGCTGTTAACCTACAGGGCGTCGGTAACCTACGGGGCCCTGGTGGAGATTCAGCTACTGCGGGTCAAAGACGAAGAAGAGGTGGAAAGCGGGTTCTTTGGCAGAAAAAGAAGAGGAAAACGGAGCCTAGAATTGAATGTGGGGACTTTGAATGCTGGGACGATGACAGGAAAAGCTCGGCAGTTGGTTGACATGATTAGGAGAAACGTCGATGTATTGTGTGTATTATTTCAACGTCAGTTTACATCAACAGGCTAAACGTAGCTCCTGCCCGACATACAAAGAAGTATTCTCTCAGTCAAGATGTATCACTTACAGTAAGTGATAAATCAGATCATGAAGTGATACATGAAGGAGGTAGTGTACTTCCTTCACACCAATTACTCCTTTCCTGTTAGACAGGGCTTTTTCACCATTCTTGTCTATTGCTGGGGTGGTCTGGAATATAGGGTGCTACAGAAAGAGCACAAAAACAGGAATAGGTTGGCCAGAGATTGGTTCCACAGGGGGGGGGGGGGGAATGCAAATAAGTGAATTTCGAAATAGTGAACCATGAATAATTGGTTCAAGATTAGGCGGCACAGTAATAGTGGCCAGTACTTATGCCTTACAATTGAGGGGTCGCGTGTTTAAATCTTGCCTCACGCTTTCCTGTGTAGAGTTTGCATGTTCTCTCTGTGCTTGTGTGGGTTTTTGCGGATACTGCAGTGTCATCCCACATTCCAGAAACCTGCGTGTTAGGTTAATTGAAGACTCTCAATTGTCCATACTGTAGTTGTGAACGGTTCTTTCAGTGCCCTGTGATTGGCGGGCGACCTATTCAGTGTGTACACCACCTCTTGACCAAAGTCAGGTAGGATAAGTTTCTGTCCACCCGTGACCTGATTGAGAACCAGCACGATGGAAATTAGATAGATTGAAAATTGATAGTGAAGTGCCTCTGTTGCCTTCGGTCACCGCCCAGCTCACAATGCCCCTGACCCCTATGGCCCCTCCCACAGGTGGTGGGCCAATGGGAAGGGGGACCCATGTTACCCTCTCGGGCTGTGGCCGGCCGGGAGTATGGGGTGCCGAACCCGCTAATACGAGCTGTTCGGCCCCTATACGACCAGTGTCAGAGTTTTGTCCCCATTGCGGCAGTAAGTCCGACTCGTTTCCGGTGAGGGTTGGACTCCGCCGAGGCTGCCCTTTCTCACAGATATAACTTTTATGGTCAGATAACTGACTTATAACTTTTATGGTCAGAATTTCTAGGCGCTGCCGAGGCATACAGGGGATCTGGTTTGGAGGCCTCAGTATTGCATCTCTGATTTTTGCAGATGATGTGGTTCTGTTGGCTTCATCAAGCCGTGACCTCCAACTCTCACTGGAACTATTCGCAGCTGAGTGTGAAGCGGCTGGGATGAGAATCAGCACCTCCAAATCTGAGACCATGGTCCTCAGTCGGAAAAGGGTGGAGTGCCCTCTCCGGGTCGGGGATGAGATCCTGCCCAAAGTGGAGTTTAAATATCTTGGGATCTTGTTCACGAATGACAGGAGCCAGAGGAGGTAGCTCGGGCATCTGATTAGGATGCCTCTCTGACGACTCCCTGGTGAGGTGTTCCGGGCACGTCTCACCGGGAGGAGACCCGGGGATGACCCAGGACACGCTGGAGAGACTATGTCTCTCGGCTGGACTGGCAACACCTCGGGATCCCCTCGGAAGAGCTGGAGGAAGTGGCTGGGGAGAGGGAAGTCTGGGCTTCCCTGCTGGGGCTGCTGCCCCCGCAACCCGACCTCGGATAAGCGGAGGAAAATGGATGGATGAAAGTGCCTCTGTTGGTTGCAGAGAAATATAGCACTCAGTTTATAAATTAACAATCTATTCCACACAATGACCATATTCTTGAAGGTACATCAAATGATCATTCAGCTATTTTTACCATTCCTACTGCAGAGCATTTAAAAATTTGGTTATATTGTATTTGTATGTCTGGGGAAAAAAAGATGAAAATCCTTAATCCTGCCACTATTGGACCCCTTTCATGCTACATGGTGCCACTTAACAAAAAGTTGTTTGTGGTCTCTGTGGAAGTGCAACCACCTTTTCATCCATTGTGCGATAATGGATGAAACAAACTCTCACCAACATCACGCTCCTTCTGTCCGCAGCCTCCTTTTGATGGAGAGGATGAAGACGAGTTGTTCCAGTCCATTATGGAGCACAACGTGTCCTACCCAAAGTCCTTGTCCAAAGAGGCCGTTTCTATCTGCAAAGGGGTGAGTGAAAGGTTCAATACCATCAATGGCATGTTTCTGTTTTTGCACTTTGTGTGGTTAAGCAAGCGATGAATCCAGCTGCTTTACATGAAAGGTTAATGTGAGGCAGCTTCGTGCGTCCCTTCAACGCGAACCATCAGTCGCTATGTTCCAACATTGTGTGGTTTCAAACAACTGTGCTGTCTTTCCTCCCCAAAAAACTAACCTAATGTTAGTTGAAGCTCATGCAAATCAGCAATTTAAGTGCGGTTTGTGGTACTCGTCACAGAAGCCGACATAATCTAAATTCATGTACCAGAAAGTCCACTTGTTCTAAATTTATCATCTTTTAGTCCTGAAAGAAACAGCTGCCTAGTTCAATTTGAGTGTGAATAAGAATATTGTAGATGTTCTTTAAATCTAGTTTGGGCACCTCTCACCAATATTTTTTGGGCATATACATTATTAAAACACTGCAAGAAACTTATTACTTTTTCCGTTATACCCCTGAAACATAACTGCAGTTGTAAAACACTGAAGGTGTGTACAATTAATAATATTATTATCATTACTTTTCCAAATAATAAACTATCAATTCATTTAATTAAGTTTATTTTTTTGTCCACTTTGTGGTCCAAAAAGAAGAGTTTTTCTTCTGATTATTTGAGAACTAATCATAATTAGGGTTGGGCATCATTTGAATTTAAGCGATTCCAATCCCGATTCCAGCTCCAAACGATTCTCGATTCCAATTCTTTTACGGGGCTAGGTCAAAAAAAGTTTGCATGATTTAAATAAACGGTGTCCACATTATGAACATCCATTTTCTTAGCAGCCCGCAGCATAGACTAAAATGAACATTTGATTTGGGGTTCTTTCTAACCAGTATCAGTATCAAAACTATGAACTAAACGACAATGTGTGTGGAACTAACCCAATTAACTTAATATTCATTAATTAATGCTTCAACGAAAAGTTCAATATAGCATTATAAAAAATGTTTTTTTGGGGGATTGTTTTGTCATGTTAAATGGTTTACATGTGCAAGTTTTAACTTGACGTTCTGTTTTATGCATGTAGCCTTTTATTTTGAAGGGCACACACCGGAACTCTGCATTTTGTAACTTCACACAACACCGGTGAATTTTGAAAACAAAAGTCAACCTAGACTGCAAGAAAAGAGTAATGAATGGAACCAAATGCTGTGTAAAACATTGATTCCTTTACCTACCCACCAATGAAGCACAAGGTTAGTGTTTGTGATACTGTGAAACAACGTTTATGTAAATTGTGCAACCCACTGTTAAACAAACACTTACGGAATAACTTATCCGTCCATTTTCTGTACCGCTCATCCTCACAAGGGTTGCGGGCGTGCTGGAGCCTATCCCAGCTATCTTCGTGCGAGCGGAGGGGTAGACCCTGAACTGGTCGCCAGCCAATCCCATGGCACATGGAAACAAACAACCATTCACACTTGCATTCACACCTACATGCAATTTAGAGTCTTCAATCAACCTACCATGCATGTTTTTGGGATATGGGAGGAAATCGGAGTACCCGGAAAAAACTCATGCAGGCACGGGGAGAACATGCAAACTTCACACAGGCGGGGCCGGGATTTGAACACAGTTTCTCAGAATTATGAGACAGATATGCTAGGCAGATTTGCTAACCAGTCGTCCACCGTGCCGCCCCGAATAACTTATTATCAATAAAAATATTTCAATAAAAACTACAATTGTTTAGATGAATAAATACAAAGTAATTCATATAAAATGTAAAATCAAACACGGGGCTCTACACTAACTTCCATTCCACACATAGGGTCGATCTACAGTCCCAGCCTCACCTATGGTCATATGAGTCATTGGCCGTGGCCAAAAGAACAAGATCATTGATACAAACAGCTGAAGTGAGTTTCTTCTGCAGGGTGTCTGGGTTCTCCCTTAGAGGCAGGGGGCTAAATACATGTAATAAAAACCCAATTTTTATATAGTTGTTTGATAATTCACAACTTGGTGGAAATGACGTAACATATAAACAATGCAAATATGAATCTTAACTGACCTCATAACATCTTTGTCCTCTGACCTTTAACTTGTGAGTTTACAGTATGAGTCCCAGTATGAAGAATGAAGTGAAATGGGACCCTGACACAGTCTTATATTAATGGTGGAAATGGGATTTAACAGTTGCATATCCGGTATATCTTCCTTTCTTTCACAAAGATCATTGACACAACTTTAAAACTGTATAATTGTGGACAAAGGTGCGAACGGAGTTAGGTTAGGCATGGGTGGTGGGGACTCGCCGTGTTATATATCTTGACATATAGCCATATGACATTTATGCATTATTTGTGCAGGGTGAATAATAATATATATTTTTTTTCATTTAATTGTATGGTGCAGTTATACATTTTGTCCCCCTGGGGACTGGGGGACAATTATGGGGGATTCCTCTGTTTGCGCAGATTAATGATAAACAATCAATTTACATAGTTATAGTGTGTGTGTCTTAAATGTGAACTAATGCAACCAAGTGGGCATCGAGCATGCTTGTCACAAAATAATTCACACTCGTTAAACTTCTATTTTGAAGTTAAACTCGTTTGAATGTGTCACAATTCCTAACCTGTCCGACGTTCCCTCGACTCATTGACGACGTCGTTCAGCGAGGCAGCTTTGCAGACTGCTGAGTATTTTAGAAGTACTGTACCTTTCAGCTTGCTCTCCAGGTGGGCCGTCTGTGTCGTGTCTCCTCATACCAAACGAGCTTGGTGCAACGGGCCAATAGAATCAAGCCAGACTGTGTGTCACACATACACATTCACACACTGGAGTCTGTATCTCTTTCACATGCTAAAAAAAACAAAAAACCCTGAAGGGTTACATTGTATAAAATCAAATGAAGCTATTACTGTTCCGTTTGGCAAGGTCTTTGTACTTTTGGATTATTTTGTCACTTTCTGACATTTAAAATGTCAGAAAATGAATGAAACTGATGTTTTTCAATGTTTTTCTCAATCAGATGAAAATCACATTATTGAATCGGGACATCCCGAGTCACAATCATATTTGAACACTTTGTGCCCAAAGCTAAAGTAGGAAGGACCATTGGTCCCCATATATAGGTATGATTCAACATTATGAATTATTTTGCAGCGGCCCAAGTTACGGCTTGTGTACCCACAGGGGTGCCTAGGCCCCAGTTTGAGAATCACTGATTTAAACATAAGAATTTAACCACTGTAAATTGTGAAAAGAACAAAAAAATTGTGACTTTGTGAGCAAGAGACATACTGCACGCTGCACAAAAGTATTGGTGTCCTTACCAATTCAACTGCACTTTGTAAAGTACTTCTTGTCTAAGTCTTTGACAATCATATTGAAATGTCAAACTAAAATTAAAAAAAAAAAACGTCAAGTATCAATTAGAATTTTAAGTATAAATGTGCTTCATTGCTTCAGCTTATTAAACATTTCATGAATATGAATATTATAGAAACGGTTTTGCTTAGAGAGACAAGTCAAAATGTGTATGCTATTGTTAAACGTATTGTTAAAGTCCTTTCCACTTCCAGTTGTTCTGATTTTTATTCTAGATGATTTCATTTTGATACATATGTGCTAGCCGGCCAAGCATAATTTAACAAGGACCCTTTGCACATATTCATATGGGTACTTTTTAATTTTTTTATTTTTCAACAAATGAAAACTGTGTCCTCGTGTCATCTGCAGTGTTATTAAAAGTGGCAGCAGTTCTCTAAAAGGAAAACAAGCAGAAAGAGGGGGGTGGGGAATCACAATTATATCACTTATTTTTCTAGCCCTTCTGTGTAGTTGTCATTTACTGACCTAGAAAAGCAGTGGAATCACATTCAGGAACACATAAGTGAAATAGTACTGGAGAGGGAGTAAAAAAAAAAAAAAAAAAAAAAAAAAACAATCTTTTTTTTGCTCTTTTTGAGTAGAATTGTGATGTGACATTGCCGGTGTGATTCACTTCTTTTGACTCTATGTCATTGTATTATTCTGTGCATCAAACAGCTAATGACCAAGCATCCGTCCAAGCGTTTGGGCTGCGGCCTTGAAGGAGAGCGGGATGTCAGGGAACATGCCTTCTTCAGACGTATTGACTGGGAACGCCTTCAGAACAAGGAGATACAACCGCCCTTCAAGCCCAAACTGGTAAGTCCGACACACATGAATAGTTGAATAGTAGGTAAAAAGTTATTCAATCAGTGGTGGCCAGATCTTATTACATAATGGATGGATGGATGAATGTGTTAGAGGTTAAAAAAAAAGAAAAGAAAAAAAAGAGAGAGAGAACAAAGAAAAGTTGCAGCCCAGGTTTAGCCTGCCGACCGTTCAAACCTCTATTACCCGGTTCTTTTGTTCTGGTCGAGGTGATTCTTCAAGGATTAGGCCGGATGAACAGTTTTACAATTGATTCTAAAATACAGAGTCAAACAATAAGGTTGGTAAAGGTTCAGCGCTGGTTTCTTCCACACATAGCTGAGAACAACGTCCGTACCAAAGAGACCATGCAAGCTTTCGTCTTAGTCTTTTATAGCCCAAAAGACATGAAGTCGTGTAGTCTCGGACCAATCCTTGCCTCGCCTCAGTGTCTGGGTACATTTGGAAATCCAGTCCGACGCTCTCTTACCGCCCTGAGATTGCGGTACTCAGAGACAGAGCGCGCTCCATTTTCTATAACTTTACTCATGAACCTGTTGGCTCTTGGCAGATACGTCAGTACATCTACCATATTGAATGAGTCAGTTCTGCTTGTATCGAACAGCACACTCCAACAAGGCTCCGAGTTTCTAAAGGTTTCTGGGGTGCAGAGAGCGCACACGGACTGAATTTCCCAGTGTACCTTCTGTTGATATTTTGTATTTGTTGTGTCGGTGCAACTAAGTGTAATGCTCCATGTTTATAAGGAGCTCTGGGTGTCAAACAAAAAGTGTATGCAGTGTTGCCAAAGCATGCTGCCAGTAATTTCTATCAGATGGATGGATGGATGGTTGGATGTGGATGTACTTATGGGTCAGCGGTTCGAAATATGAATATTTTGATTGGTATGTGGAAAGATATAGTACTGTACATGTATTGGTGGGTCGTTGTGATGTACTGGTTATTGATTGTTTACTGTGATGATTGGCGGGTGAGTAGATGGATGGAAGAATGGTTGGGTGGATTGGTTCACAGATAGATGTCTTTGTCGGTTGTTATAAGGACTAATGGGTGGGTGGCTTGACACATGGATAATTGATAGCTGAATGGATTAATGGATGGATGAATGTACTGGTGGGAATATGGTTGGTTCGATGATGGATGAATTGATAGATGGATTAATGGAATGTTTGGGGATTAGATGAATGGATGGATGGAGTTTTGGGGGATGAGAAGAATGGATGCAAGAGGATATAGTAATGTTAGCCAACTATAGTTTAGTAGAGGCTAGTGAGATATTTACTAGTCCTAAAGGCTCTCAATGTTGTGGGGCTGTCTGGGATGCCTCTGCAACATCATGTGGACATCAGGCTCAGTGCCTCTGGATCGGCAGGCCAGGTTGTTCCCCCTTTTTGTAAAGAAGCATTTTTTGTATATGCCTGAGGGTGTACAGGCTACAGGGGAATTACACCCCTCACCCTCCCTGCTGAGGTTTATTCAGGGGTTCTGGAGTGGAGGGCACACTGAGAAGACAAATCACAGATTCAGGAGGTGCAGTGTGGTTTTTGTCCTGGCCATGGAACAGTGGAACAGCTTTACACCCTCAACCTGGGGTCACCCCAGGTCCTGCATGGTGCATGGGAGTTTGCCGAACGAGTCAACATGTGCTTTGTGGACTTTGTGAAGGCCTTCAATTGTGCCCTTTACAGAGTCTTGTGGAGTTTGCTCCGGGAGTATGAGGTACCGGACCCCCTGATAAGAGTTGTTCAGTCTCTTTACAACCAGTGTCTGTTTGGTTCTTAATGCCAGCAGTAAGTCGAAGTTGTAGGCGCAGCCGAGTCGTTGTGCATCTCTGCTTTTTGTAGATGATGTGGTTCTGTTGGCTTCATCATGCCACAATCTTTAACTCGCTGGTGCGGTTCCCAGCCAAGGGTGAAGAGGTTAAGATGAGAATCAGCACCCCCAAACCTGAGTACATGGTCCTCAGTTGGAAAAGAGTGGAGTTCTCTCTCTAGGTTGGGGATAAGATCATGCCTTAAGTGGAAGAGTTCAAGTGTCTTGGGTTCTTGTTCACAAGTGAGGGAAGAATGGACCGGAAAATCGGTAGGTGGATTCGTACAGTCTACAGTGATGCAGACTTTGCAACCGTTTCTGCGGTGAAGAAGGAGTTGAACTGAAAGATGCAGCTCTCAATTCTCTGGTCGATCTACAGTCCCAGCCTCACCTATGGTCATGAGTCATTGGCCGTGACCAAAAGAACAAGATGATTGATACAAACAGCCGAAGTGAGTTTCTTCTGCAGGGTGTCTGGGTTCTCCCTTAGAGGCAGGGGGCTAAGCCTGGTAAAAGTAGAGCTGCTACTCAGATACCTGGTTAGGATGCTTTCCTGGATGCCTCCCTCAAAGGGTTGTGGGCACGGCTCAAGGGATGACCCAGGACAAGCTGGAGAGACTACTGTATGTCTACTAGCTGGCCTCAGTATCCCTCCGGAACTGCTGGATGAAGTGAACTCAGGGCTTCCCTGCTGCCCCCAGGCTTGATCCCGGATAAGCGGAAGAAAATGGAGAATTGATGGACAGTCTGATGTATTGGTGTGTCATGAAATGCATCACAACCAAAGCAGAGAGGAAGCTGTCGACTGCCTAAAGCTAGTTTTCCTTTTCCTTAAAATATTTCACGGCTCACAAACACATGGCAACACATTGTGACATGCTTCAGCTTTGTTGCATTTGCTGTTGCCATGTTAAATGTCTAAAATTGTATTGTTTACTTTTTTTATTTGCATGTTTCATCTCAATTTACCTTTCAACGTTTTAGTGTTATAATCTGTCGTTTACACTCTTAAACATGGTTTTGATACATTAAGAGGTTTCCCATTGGTTGTACAAATTTTGTATGTTCAAGTGTCATAGATTATTGCTATTCTTATTCATTCCTAAAAGTCAATGTTGGTAATAAGTTACTGATATTAAATTGTCGACTATAATGAATGCAGCAAAGAGCCACAAATGTTTTAATTGTCACAAAGACATTGATTGCACAATTTTCAGTTTAATAAGCCAATGAAAGCACAAAAATAATTCCATGCTGGTCACAATTACTCTTACACATGGATGATGACAATGATATTTATGCACACACATCGCAATAATTTTTCTTAATTCTGAGACAGAAAGAAGACTTAGATTTGTTTTTGTTGCAAGGTCAATATAAACAACACCTTTCAACACTCTTGATTATATTTCATGGAATATGTATACAAAATACAAAGGAAACATTTCCATTTTCAACTCAAATAACCCTTTCTAAACGCAGTTCTTAATAAGACTGATATCTTATCGGGTTATTATGATTATTAAACACTATTTGCTCAAAACATTATTGTAATTTTTCCTGCAAGTTATCCATCTATGGTCTCTGTCTGCTTTCCCTGTGCTAGGTCGTCGGGGAATGGAGCCATTTAGCTTGCTCATGAATACTAAACAGAACAGTCCATCAAGGGGCTACAACACTGAACGGCTTCATTGCTACTATAGATGTATGGCACTGAGCAGCCAGTGAACTACTGGCGTTATTGGCACTCCAGTATGTGGAGCATTATTATCATATTGCTTTTAGGAAATACCTCATACTTAGTCTGTGGTAAATACGAGAGTCTTGCGAGTCATATCAAGCCAATGGCAATCGAACAAACACAACAGGTAGAAAAGCAGTCACAGTACTAAACATGGCTTAAACATGATCATCATCCACATGGCTACATGCGAGGCAAGTCTTCTTTTTTCTTGTCCTACCACTGCTGACCTTTCAGGAAAAGGTGTCACAAAAAGCCAACAGAATAGGCAGATTACATGCAGCGTTAACCCTTTGATATTGACTGAAAAGAAATCTACTGAGGTGTTTGACGGTTTGCTTGATACGTAGGCTGACGTCAGGAAATATGACTCCGAAAATTGTTCAAACTGTGCTGCATATTTTCACCACTATTTGGGTCAAAGTAAAAATTTTACAACTTCTGGGGCATTTGTACTTGAAGGTAATTGGGGATGTCCCGATCACATTATTTTATTTTTTTTGCACCCCAGTCCGAGTCTTTGATTTTAAGTATCTGCAGATACTGTGTCCCGATCCAATACATACAATGAATAAATAAAAATGTGTGTGTGTGTGTGTGTGTGTGTGCGTGTGTACGTCTGTGTGCGTTACACAACAGGGTCTGCATGTCTCTTTTAGTCACTTATATATACTTATCGTCAATTACTTATGAAGGATATGATGAGGCAAGTCTTTGCAAGCCAAACATACAAACACATATAAGGAGGACAGGCAGAACTAGTCATATGTAGACATTTGTTTGTGTCTTACATTTTGAAATATAGTATTTATTTTCTTCTTTCAACTCTCAAGGGCTCCCGTTCCTCTAATAAGGTGAATCCCGGCCTCAGTGTCCCTGTAGCCTCCTGCTCCTCAGCAGATGCACTTTGTGTGATGCAAATGTTGTGTGTTTGTGAGTGTGTGTGTGCGTGCGTGCACACCCGCGTGACTATAATTTAAAAGAGATTATGTCAGAAGAATGTGAAGGCTGTGGAAATGGAGACAAGCTGGGGATGCATGTTCCGTATTTATTAATGCTTGATACTATATGTTTTTGTGGCACATGAGAGCAACTTTGCAAGAAAAAAAGAAAAGAAATGGAAGCTTATGGCCTTTGTGCATGCCACCTTTGTATTGTACCAATTCTAAATTGAAGGGAAGCCAATGCATGCATGGTGGCGTTGCCATAGCACAGTGAATGATTGCATGGCTACACTGTAGATGTGGAAAAAGATAAGAAATGGTTCTGCTAGCTAGGCTAAATGTCATGATCAGATATACAGTATAATGATCTATCATGTCCATCTCACCCAGCTATGTAATACAACATTGTGGAGTCCATTTCCAGCAAATAGTTGTTCTTATACAACCTTCACACTCAACTACAGTACATCCAACCCACAACACATTCTGTCTCCTCTTCCCTGTTTTTTTTGTTGTCCTGTTCGGCTGTTAGATGAAGCATAATGGAAAATCTGCATCCCTTTTATGTCGAAACAGTTTTGTTTGATCAGTCGAACAGAACAAAGTTTCTAGAAGGGAGAAAGAAACAAAGACAAAGCACTAATTGTAAATAGGATGAGTGAAGTAAATCATTACATTATCTGCAACAATGAAACGTGAAATATGAGTGTTGCATGAGGCTGTAGTGTTACACCCTGTGAGGGAAGGACAGGACAAGATAGAACAGGACAAGGACAGGAGAAGAAGCATGCAGGACCAGGGTCATGAACCCGGCTGTACAACTGAAGTGTGCTGGGATTGACTCTGTAAATTATAAAAGTCTATAGGACGAGAGTATGAGTGAGGGGATACCCAAGCAATTTGCATATTCATGAGTTATTTGTTGCAGTAAGGGGTGTTGTGCCTGCGGATACATGCAAGTGAATTGATACCATTTTACATGCACAAAGACTGACAGAAGTGTCCTGTAATTGCTGTGGCCGCACCGCGGCGGCTGAGTACCCCACCCAATCAATCAAGGGACGAGGCGACCGCAGCGGGACGCAAGGAATGGAGAGAAGAGGAGGAAGCAGGCCCGAGGAGCGACAGTGGGGGCCCCACCAGTAGCCAGAGCTACCCTCTTTTTATGCACATCCATCATTGCTCAATCTCATTTCGTCCACCCGTGACAGCTGCGCAATTGCAATCAATCCCCTTGCTACACCAAGCTGAGAGATACAAACCTGTGGACCAAAACTGTGTCAGAATGAGCGTCATTGCGTGTTCATCCATCCTGGGATGTCGTTACTGTGGCAACACCAACAACATCCATTGAGCAGTGTTAGCAAGAAACGCCCACTTATGGATGGCCGACATGCTTTATGGCTTTAAGGAGGATGCGGAAACTAGGTCAAGTGTAGAAGCTGTTGATTGATAGTTATGTGAGCAGGGAATGAATAGAGGATGAGAAAGGAAGAGTGGGAGGTCTGTGTCATTGCACAGTCATCCTGGAACAGTGGCCATGGACGGACTCACATGAAATAAATGCATGCAGTCGTGAGTCACTGCAGCTGTAAGACAGTGAAGGGTACACACTTTTGGAAGGTGACATTGACACATTGTCTATTTTGCCCTGCATTTAATGGACTAATTTGACATGACTAGGTCTGTATTTACATCCACCCCACACCTGGAAAAATCTTGCTCATGCAAGAAACCCATCCTTTTTTTAAGTGTCATTCACCACAAGATGATCCCGGGAACTTAAGGTCAAATTAGTCCTTCCGACTTGGATTTTGTGTGTCAGCAAGCATCCTGTCGATTTTGAAAGGATGCCTGACCAAAGTCCTAACTGTGCTCTTACTGCACATTTCTTTTTCATGCTTTGAATTTTCAACAGATCTTTTTCAATCATCAGGAAATATTTACGCTATTTACATTGTGGCAAGTTTTTTTTATTTGGTTTTGAATGACATCTGACTAAAGACGACCATGGTGACTCAATTTAAAATTCTTGTCACCGCTCTGTTGGACACAATTTTACAATTTCAACTTAAGTCGAATAGCGCACTATACGCCTGCGTTTAAGGCAGTAGATCCATAAATAAATCATAAATATAAATTATAATGATTCAAAACACTGGGAAAGCTACTAAAGTAAACAAAGCATTTTACAGAGTTAAAATTCAGCATCTCCTAGTACTTTTTACCAGTACCTCTAAAGGCTTGATCTTTCGGTTTCATTGTGCTATGCCAAAGAAGGACCCTAACTTATTTTCAATGTAAGCTCTCAGGTCGAATGAAACCTGTTCCGTGACACTTGTTGAGCTTTCAAAACAATTTTTGTCATAGGAATTCATGAAAATGTAAATGTTCTGCTCGAGGGTTAAAGTGAAGCTGTTATAAAACATTTGTTAACTGGTCAAATAAAAGAACAAAAAACACTCAGGTTTAACTTTAAGAACAAATAGCGAAGGTGTAATATGCAGTGTAATAAGTGAGGCATCGTCTTCCTTTTTAACATTATTAATTATCACACAAATGTAATAAGAAGTTAACCATTATCAATACTAAAATATAAAAACACTATCTTCACTTACGTTTGATGACAAGTGATCGTGATTTTGATTTTAAAACTGTTTTGAAGCTGCTCCCTTTTTGTTTGCTCTTGTGAGGTACAGTCCCCTCCAAGTATTGGAGGGGACGGTATTGACTAAGTATTGTTTTAGTTTTATACTGAAGACATTTGAGTTTCGGATCAAAAGATGAATATGAGACTAGACTTCACACCGATCTGGACTTTACACCGACCGGCTTGATCAGTATCGGTCGATAATTAGCATTTTATGCTGATCGGCTTTGTCAAAATTCGCCGATCCGATCAATGACGTCATTGATTGGTTCCGGAAAAGACATTTACTCCACGTCGTCATCGTGTACAGTATATTTAAATCCAAAAGCTATTTTATTTTTAGCCTTGTCGCGTGTGTTTTGACGCAGTACTGTAAATGTCTGACCGCCAATAAAGTTATTTAAAAAAAAAAAAAAAAAAAAAACATGTTGGCGGTGTGGGACAGACAACATGTCTGAGACAGACAACACGTAAAGCCTGGATCAGACGACAAGACAAATGTGGTCTTTCACGATTGCACTATGGCAGACGACTGCAATAAAACCTTGTATTCCGATACCACCGCATCCTGTCTTTTATGATCACTGGGCTTTATCTTGTCAAATCAAACGCAATCGTTACCATGGCGACGACAACACCAATGGATCGCGCCGTGTGTATTATAAGCACAAAATGGGGGGAAATGTGTGCTGGTGGTCAACAGTGCTCAGGAGAGGACTTTAATTCAAGGATTGCTTGAGGTATGTTCACATAATTCTTATACAATATGGCTCGCAAGCAGGCAACAAGACGTTATGCAGCCTAGCAAGCTAGTGCTAGCACTAACGGTTGTACATTAACATGCCGGCGTTATGTCGAATCATGCTCTAAAGTTTCAGTGTGTGTGAAGTAATTTAATTACGATAAAGTATTTTAATTACAGTAAGGTAGCAGCCATTATTTCTGTCATGTTGTAATGTTGGTTCCTCCCGCCAGAAGTTAGCTGGGATAGGCTCCTGCACTCCCGCGGCCCTTGTGAGGATAAGTGGCTCAGAAATTTGATGGATGGAAGTTTAGATAAGGTCAAATTAAGGTCACCTATAAAGGTTATAGCGCATCCTAGGATCATTCTGAAATGCTGAAGTTTCACCTCAAAGATGAATATCCCAAGTATTTTGATTAGTATTTGTCTTTTCACACATTCATAATGGAGAAGTCGCAGTGAGAAGGAAAACGGAAATCACTATTTTCAGTCCTTGGAGACCTCATTGCTTACTGCGAGTGAATTGACTCTTAAACAGGTAGTGGAGGGGATGCAAAGGAGGCGTTTCTTTGAAGGTAGTGGTTCTCAAAACTTTTATACCAAGTACCACGTAAAAAAAATCCTGGCTCTCCAAGTATCACCATAATGACCAACATTAAAATACAGTAACGTAGAAGGCATACGTGTTCATTAAAAGTGAGACAGAAATGTGTAAGTTATATTACATATTGTTGCAACCCACTGTAATGCACTGTGCTTAAATATAAAATTAAAAAAAACTGCACTTGAGCAATCATTCAATTAAAATGTCTGACACATAAAAGTTAAATAAAAATGATACCTGAATAAATGTGTGTAAACAAATCTATTGAACGACAAGTTAAAAATACAACTGAACTGTACTTAACAAATTTACTGTACCGGGTAACCTACATAACATATAACATATAACATTGTGCACAGTTTGAACATGTATTTCAGTGATTCTCGCTAAGTGTCACTCGTGGTACTTGAGAATCACAGTTTCAAGGCATACATTGCTACGCTTAATGCTGTTTTTCCCGCCACTTAAATTACTATTACGACTGTAGTGTATAGTGTATATGTGTTCCTCTTTTCAAATTGTAGACTGCAGGAATCTCTTCTTGCCACTTCTCCGTTGATTGTTATGTCCTACTTTACACAAGCTAGCTATGGCAGCTGATTGGTCACAGCTTTTCCACCAAGTACTGTCATATCAGCAGTCCAGGCGTTTGGAATATGTAGCTGGTTAAAGGTCAAGCATGTCTTTCCGAAGCACTCAACATGATGTAGGGATTGATTTTTCTCACTGCTAATCAGTGAAGGCTTCACAAGGAAGTCATACTGTTAGTAAATTAGGATCAATACATATCCACTGTTCATTTCTTAATGGGACGTTAATATCTGAGTTTCTGTATACAGCGTTCCAATCCTTTATAGTAGAATAGAAGTACATCCAAAATATTTAAGTAGTACATTAATCACACCTATAAGATACAAATAATTTATTGTACAAACGGAAGATCCTAAAATCCAGTAGTTTCCTTTCCTCCTAATAAATTGCTTATCGTGGTGAAACATATGTGGAGTTCACGTCTTCACTGCTAAAAAACTATTCAGTTTTCCGGTGAGATGAGGTTGTGACTGGAGAGAGAGCGAGGTAGATACAGCACGTGAGAACGAGTGCGTTGGCACAACTTTTAATGGAGGCGAGCCGACAGTTATTTTTAATACGCTTGAGTGCAGTGGCGTGCATGGCTGTGCACATATGGAGAGATAGATAGATAGGTCAAAATCCCATACAGGACATTTTGTCACTGACAATGTATCAAGCGCTCGGGTCATCAACCCGTAAGATTTGGCAGAATCACACCATGACAAAAGACGGCATGAATGCCATGTTCTAAAGAGAGAGATTTCTCATAAACATGTTGCAAAGGCGTCCATGTCGCCATCATGACATGCGCTGTCAACTCTTCATCTCCTTTTGTTCAAGTTGAGCTTGTCTTTTGAGCTTCAAATCAATAAAATCAGACCACACATACACATGCTGCAGCAAAATAGATTTAGCATTCTCAAATCATGATCTTTAGCATACTCGGTCTTGTTTAAAGACAATAACAGGTTGAAAAGTGTCATTTTTTTTGTTGGTGGTGGTGTTATTATTTATTATTGTTATGAGGACTTTTTTAGTCCTTTATTGGCCTCGCTTTAAAATACTTGAAAATCAAACGTTTTAACCACAAATAAGAAAACTACAATTTTTCAGTTACCCTCAAGTATCCAACGTGCCTTTCATGGAGGCCTCCCAGCCAGTGCCCCTATTCTCAGCCCCCCCCCCCCCTCAAAACTAAAGGTGGGTTGCGTGAGGAAGGGTGCACGTGATTGCCTCTGGCTAACAAACTGAGTACAGTGCAGTGTGAGGACGAAGCCCTGCCATGAACGTTGAAAATGTGTGAGTAATTGACACCCCCTAAAAATATTAAATATTTGTTTTTGATTATAATTGCCTATAGATGTCACAAAATGGCCACAAAGCACTGCATCAAGCTCCTCAACTCACGTCAACATAGTTTCTTGGCACCAAGATGCCAAAAGATGACCCCAAGGCATTTCTTTTGCTATTAAACAAGGTTTTTACCTGAGCACCACAACGACAGGTGATTTCTCAGCGAATAACGGACGATAGGTTCCAAAAATAGGTGCATTCGCAAACACTGTACTTCCAAAATAACAACAACAAAACATCCTGTGAAAATGTTCCCTTTGCAACTCAAGTCATTTTATCCTGAGTTGTTTGCTAGTCAAAACCACCATTTCAAATATGCATATTTATTGCTGTCAATTTTGGAGTTACCACAGTGCTGTTGGCAAAATATATCAAAATAATAAAAGGTCAAAGGACAATTGCAAACGTGTTTAAAAATCTTCTACGGCATCCTGCGGAACAAGCAGGTGCTGTTGAAGATGTCAATCATGAGTTTAAAAAAAAAAATGCGTAGATGATCATTAGAGGTCAACGTGAGAAATGTACTGCCTCTCGTGTGAAGGGTAGTCAGTGATGGATTGAAGACCACAGTTGAAGGAATAGGACTAGGCATTTGCCATAAGGTATCTGCTGTGCATGACTCACGCACGTACACACACACACACACACACACCAACACCAATGTTTGTCCTTGTCCTCCTATTGCTTAGAGTGGCTTGGTGGGAATGTCACCTGTCAGTACAAATATAATGGAAATACATTTGAACAAGGCTGACACACAAACACATGTATGTGCTTCTTTGTATGGATGTCTTTTTTTTGTTGTTAAATAAAAAAAGAATGACAGGAAATCAAAATGTGTTGCTGCATGCCATAACCATTTCTGCACACACTTTGGCACATACTGTATGCGAACATAAACAAATATGTAGTGAAGGAATGTAGGTCAGTTAGTGGAGGCCAGTTAGTCACTAGCAAGTCATGACTTTGGAAAATGCTTACAGATGCCAGTCCAACCATTGGAAGTGAGTGACCGTGACAAAGAGATGTCTCGTCTGCATACATAATCATTCTTCTGTTCATGCCTAATCTTTTAGCAGCTCGAGAGGCACACAGCAGAATGTAGAGCTTCGCCAAGGCTCAAATAGTATTGCCAGATTATACATTTTCAAGTTGATTCAGCCTTGGGGGAACAAAATATCACTATCACGGTAAGAATTGATACGCCAGCATCCATCCATTTTTCTTATATTATATAATGTATGTTTGTTGTCTCGTGATATTTTGTAATAGTATTCTACTATAAGGAAAAAAAAGAAGAAAAAATTCCAATACGTATTTCATTGAAAAATCCAAAACAATGTTTTCCTCCAGTCCTATGGTGGTCCTGTGGGTGGTGGTACGGCTGAATAAAAACTGAGTTTGAAAATGATATAGAACAAAAATAATGTAAAGTCACACACAACTGAAAAAAATACCTCCTTGGCAGAGGTGCCCAAGGTTCTGGTCATGTGTTAGTGTCTATCTCTGGAACTCAGATGGTGTAGTAGTAGTTCACTCTATTCTTTACACTTCAAATGGCTAGAGTGTGTGCAGTTGCTGGAGTTGGTTCTTTTTGTGGAAGCCTTTTTCACTTGACAGATGCTTAACGTGGCAAGATGGCGGTGGCAGTTGAATGAGAAGTCATGAGCAGCCAAGAGGCTTCTGCTCCTAGCAGTGAGAGTTCAGGCCAAAACATGGCAGAACAAAGTTAGAAGTAGCCCTACACGGCCAAACGCACATGATGAATCTCTCTTGACCCAAATAAGCAGCTCTGTCTGAACAAGACTCAGATCTTAATTAATCAGGAAAGAAGTGGAAACACTGTTTTAGACGTAAGGGCAGCCAGGGACTTTCCACAACCAAGTTGAACTCATTTGGGAGAAGATTTAGACCACCAAGTAGGTCAGGAGACACCAACTCATCCTCATGTATTGTTATCTACGTAGTTGTTCAGAATTGTCTAGTTCTAAAAACATTTTATTTGGTCAATTTTTTTATAGATGTTCGGACATCCTCCATTTCTACTCTTAACGTTTTATCAACGGTTTTGCTCATCAGATCAGCCAGTGTTTGGAATGTGAGAGAAAGCCGGAGTACCCGCAGAAAATCCATGCAAGCACAGGGGAAAACATGACAAGTCCACAGTTTAAAAAAAAATTCTAATCATCATCATACGAATAGAATTTTTCGATATCTGAATATGAATATATATATATATTAATATATCTATAAATTTAATAACTAATAATCCGTAATTATTCAAGAAATCATGGGTGTAATTCTTTTGCATTATATGAATTATAGGTGTTGGTCTCTTGTGCATTGTTAATACAAAGCTAAAGCTCACATTGAATGAATGCTGAACCTTGCTTGTTTGGAAGCGTTCTGCAGCTGTGCCAACGCTGATTTGGTTGAGGTGAATGAGCTCTGGAGCATGTAATCTGATGTTAATAGTCAAGTGTGTTATTTTCCATTTTTACGTGTCACTGGACGCAGAACATTCAGATGAAAGGTTTGCCTGAACTCAATTCATTTTGGTACATTTTCTGCCAGTTAGAGTGGGAAATGGGTTCATGCTTCTTGGAACGTGCGCACTGTCTCGTTCAACGTATACTCAGGACAGTTTTGTAGGATATCATACAAAAACGTTCTAGTATGACAGTATTTCAAAGCAGTTTGGGTTAGATCGTCTTTTTTTTTTTTTTTTTTTTTTTTAGATTAGATTACATTTAGATCACATGACTTTTTTCACGTAACTTCCTAGATACTTGTGACAGCCCATGTGATTTTTTTCTTTTTTCCAATAAAATACATACATGTACAGTATTTGTCTGTCTATCCAGTTATCTATCTAGCTATCTATCTAATAGGTACTTGCCTCAATTAGTCGCTGGGTGTGTAAGTAAATGCCTACTTTTTCCCCCTCAGGAAAAAGTAAGAGACAGTTTAGACCCTGTCGACAAAGAAACAAGTTTAAATGAATCCGAAAAGGTTTTAATCATCTGCCGTTGTGCTTACTTCCGTACAACACATAAACATCTTTCTTGAGATGATGACACGGTAGTCCCAGTTCTCTTGTGGACGGGTTTTAATGTCACAAACAACAATAATAACAAAAGAGGCTCACTGTGTTGGCTGTTCTTTACCTTGGCTGCGATCTTGGCTTTCGATCCGAAGCAGAAGTTCTTCCTCATGGTCAGTCAGCACAAATGTCTCTTTTCTTGACATTGTACAGACTCCTTTTTCTGTTTTTACTGCGGCAAGGTTACAGTGCCATTTCAGGCCTGGCACATAAAACTCCAGCATTTCAGTTAGGGGTGTCGTGTTCCGATCGTTGAGATAGAAAATCGGTCCAATGTCAGCAAAAAAAAACTAGGCTTTACACGATCAGGATATTTGGGGCCAATCAGCGAGTTTAAAAAAAACGATAACCGATCACCGATCCGATCACAAGATGGAGCAATGTGTCTATTTAAAGGACTTGTTCATTTGCTGTATATACTTGTGTACTGTTTTCTGCGATTCTTAAAAAATATCTTGTCAGGTCTTGTATTCTAATCAGTCAGGTCAAACCAACATGACAGAAGTAAAGGGTGCTAACTTACTGTTATTAAATTACTGTATTGTAATTAAATTTCTTCACACACACCGAAACTTTTGAGCATGATTCGACAGAACAGCGGTACAACTGTTAGTGCTAGCACTAGCTTGCTAGGCTACATTACGTTTTGTTGCCTGCTTGCAA
Organism: Phycodurus eques; assembly: GCF_024500275.1. Taxonomy (NCBI): domain Eukaryota; kingdom Metazoa; phylum Chordata; class Actinopteri; order Syngnathiformes; family Syngnathidae; genus Phycodurus; species Phycodurus eques. The sequence goes on from NC_084530.1 coordinate 8,074,687, forward strand.
GCTGTATCGTATTAAAAGTATGTGAACATATCTCAAGCAATCCTTAAAGACCTGTCCTGAGCACTGGTGACCACCAGCACACGTTTTCCCCCATTTTTTTCTTATAATACATTCGACGCGCTCGATTGTTGTTGTCGTGGCCGTGGTAACGCGTGTATCTGGTCGCGTTTGAGTTGACAAGATAAAGCCCAGTTATCGGAAAAGATGGGATGCGGTGGTATCAGAATACAAGATTTTATTGCAGTAGTCTGACATAGTGCAATGGTGAAAGACCACATTTGTCTTGTCGTCTGATCCGGGCATTACGTGTTATCTGTCCCACACCGCTGACATGTTTTTGTTTAATACATTTATTAGCTGTCAGATAGTTACAGTACTATGTCAAAAGACACGCGGCAGAGCTAAAAATAAACCCGGTTTTGGATTCAAATATACTGTACACGATGGCGACGCAGAGTAAATGTCTTTAGCGGAGACTATCAATGAGGTCGTTGATCGGATCGGCGAATACAGACTTTAAAGCTGATCAGCATAATATGCTAATTATTGACCAATACCGATCAGGCCGATCTGATTGGTGTAAAGCCTAAAAAAAAAAACGAGTATCGGCTCGGACTGGATCTAAAATCTCCCATTTTACAACTCTTATACAAGCAGCCCATTCCATACTCCTCTCCAGCACTTGTATCCCGCAGCACGCGGGCAGCATTCAGATTCCACGTGATTGCATCAGCAGGTTGCTAAGGTATTAACATTCAAGCAAGGAGTAAAAGTAGGGATGTCCCTATCCAACGTTCTCATTTCCGATCCGGTACCGATATTGCAGTCTTGAGTTTTGGCTGATACCGATATCGGTCCGATCCGATATCATCAATAATCATATATACTGTACTTATTTTATTTTATTTTACATACTTATTTATAGTACATACTTTGCTTATTTTGTAATGATCAAGTGATATTACTCAAACAGAGAACAATAAACAGCAACAGTAGGTATGAGAAAAACTGACCCATTTAAACTAACGTTAAAAATAAGAATGTATTACAGTTGAATAAAATAAATGCAAATTATATCAGTAAAGCTTGAAAAATAACCTCAATAACAACAATAATAACTATTATGAATTGCCACACAACCACTGCTGAACTTAAACATAAGCATGTTCTACATGTCCATAGATATAGTTATTAAAAATATCCGATCATAACTTCTTCTACTTTTTTTGTTACTGCAAGTGTGTGTCTCATTACGTGCACCTTACTGCCCCTCAGAGGTTAAGACATGCACAGAAGGAACAGCGAATAAAACTATACCCCAGACGCATTGCCACCATACGTGGAGAAACCAAATGCTGTTCCCACCATATACTGACATTAAAAAAAATAACTGAATTGAGCTTCAACTGTTATTGTGCACTTTAAAAGTATAATATGCATTTAATGTTTGAGATTATATTTTATGGTTTTCTCATTTATTTTTTATTTAATCTATTCAAATGTACAATATGCTTATCTTTAAGTTAAGAAGTGGTTATGTTGCAATTTAAATGTATATTTTTGGTTTTGGTTTTATTGAAGCTATTTTTCCAGATTTCCTAATATAATTTTCATTTATTTTATTCAATTGTAATATTTGCATTTTTTAAGTTACTTCATGTAACCTATTTGTTCATCATAAGTGGGTCAGTTTTTCTCTTACCTACTGTTGCTGATTATTGTTCTTTGAGTAATATCACTTCATCAAGCATTTTCCAACATTCCATACTACAAAATAAATAAAGTATGTATGATTATTGTCGGCGGCAGGCACATCTGCCTCGCAGCTCTGAGGTCCCGGGTTCGTTTCAGGCCTCGCCAGTGTGGAGTCTATATGTTCTCCCCGTGCCTGCATGAGTTTTCTCTGGGTACTCTGGTTTCCTCTCACATCCCAAAAACATGCATGGTAGGTTCATTGATGACTCTAAATTGCTCGTACTGTAAATGTTAGTGCAAGTGGTTTGTTATATGTGCCCTGCGATTGGCTGGTGACCAGTTTCGGGGTGTATGCCCCCTCTCGCCCAGAGTCAGCTGGAATAGGCTCCAGCATACCCATGACCCTAGTGAGGATAAACGATACGGGAAATGGATGGATGGATGCATGTATGGATGATTATTGCTGAAATCGGATTGGACCAATATCAGTACCGGCTAAAATTCAAGACTGCAATATCGGCATTTTATCGGAAGTGAAAATTTGGATCGGAAGATCCCTAGTTTCAGCGTCTGTGTGGACACAAATCTTTTTAAACAACTGCGTGTGTACAGGAAACCTTTTAAAAACATAAAGATAATATTTCCCCGTTTCCCTGTGGACAAGGCCTAAATTAGATTCCCCTTCCAAATAAATGGCTGGTTTACATATTCCACATGCGTTTAGTTCATTAGCTTTACTTTGTCAGCAGTAGTTTTCTTTGCTCTTTTTATTTTGCCGAAAATAATACAAGTTTGCAACTGTCTTCTCAATGATCTACCTTTTTAAGTGTATCTCTTCTATGTGTGTGTTTGTGTTCTCAATACAGAGTGGCAAAGGAGCCGAGAACTTTGACAAGTTCTTCACACGCACGCAGCCTCAGCTCACACCTCCCGACGAGCTGGTGATCGCCAACATCGACCAGGCCGAGTTCGCAGGCTTCTCCTTCATAAACCCACAGTTTGTACACCCATCGCTCAACAACAGCGAATGAGCGGGATGGCCAAACGCCTCACCCCCTCCATGCCCGAACGTGAAAGATCTCTACTCACTGCCATTCACTAAAAAAAAAAAGCAACAGCCTAACATATGACCACCACTTGACATTACAAAACTTGACGTATCATTGCTAATCACAAGCAGGATTGTAGGGCATGCTTATTTATTTTCTGTGGTATATTTTGCAGTCTTGATTACGTTTGATTTAGACTCTGCCGCCACAAGAAGTCATTTATTTTAGTTTAATCATGAGCATGTATTGTGTACAATGATGTCCTTTTTATTGAAAGTTTACTCCAAAACTGGACGCACTGAGACAAAATAGTGTTTATCAATGCCAGTATATGATGTAAGTAAAGGATTACATTAATTTGTGGCTATATATTATCGAAGCAAGACCATTTCAAAGGAGCGTAGAAAGCATGGGTTCATTCTGTAGAAGATGCATGTACTGTATGACTTATTTAAGAAGTATTCTCATCCACACATACGTCTAGTTGTTGGCTCATACTTTGTTTTTTCATGAAGATTTAAGAATAGCCTGACGGTACCTCCTGCCCGGGGGAACAAAGCTATCATAGCCAAATATGAAGGAGAGATGGTGCAAACATTGAAAAAGCGCCTTGTGATTCAATGTTCCTTTATCATGTTTACAGCTTTCTGCCTGTTTAATTTATTTGTCTGTAAGATTTTAGTATCATTTGATTGTCGCAATTGCCAGTGGTGGCAAAATTGAGGTCATATTTTAATACAAGATGCATCAGAGCCTGAAAAAGAGCCATTATGTTTTGCCACAACTAGCTCCAAATTACAAAACCCTACTAAACTTCAAATCACTTCATTTCTCTGCAGAACATACAATCGCTTAATAATTCTTTGTACACATTTATGAACCCTTATGACTCTTAACTCACCGGACGCAATTACATTTTGTTTATGCCTTTAAAAATAATTACTAAAAGTTTACACTGTGACTCCAACTGTCTCGAAAAATTACTCAGAAGTACAAATCCTGCTCACAGTAAACAAAAAAAAAATTTAAAATAATAATAATAACTTTATTATATATGATTTTAAATTATCATCCTTGTCATCAAAATATACAGAATTTAATAATATAATATACAGGATGGTTTCCTGGATACAGTAGTTACTGGATAATTAGGACGCAATGTTTCCGATGTTGTCCGTAAGAAAACAAATATTTATTAGATTTATTTCAAAGGTAGAATAGGGTATCTTTTTTTTGTTGTTTCTTGTTTTTGGTTTCAGAGCTATGAATGTTTGTATCACCCCTATCTTTTTTGTAATTAGAAATTAGAATTGATCTAAATCACTGTATAACTCATTTTGTAAATAATAATTATGGGCTATTTAAAAAGAGTCGAGCAAATTTTTATACTAGCATCTAAATCAGATTTTCTTACATTGTTAAGAGGATCCACAGATAAAGTGCAGTTCAACAGTGTAACATCTTCAAACGAAAGTGGACAAAACATTGCAATTTCCTCATTTAGAATGATTTAACACTTTTTATTTTCATTTGATGTGTTGGACGAGCATGCACGTGTTAGCGTCGCACAGCGTCGCACATGAACGTGAATCATTCAATGCTGCATGCCACCAAAATGTAGTACTCAATTAAACCATAAAGTGATTTTAGATTCCGGGCCCACAATTTAAGCAATTTCAAGTATTTATTTGTTTATTTTTACATAATTTGGGCTTCCAGCTGATAAAACCGACGAAATCAGGAATTCAAACAATGAGAATAGTGAGAAGAAATCAGCATTTAATTATCTGTTTTTGTAGAGAGAGAGAAAAAATTAGGGTCACATTAATAAAACATTAAAATATGGGACTTTCAAAACGATACGTTAATCTTCAACACTTGGTTGGTAATCCCTTTGCTTTAATCACTGCCTCGATGCGCCGTGCCATTGAGGCAATCAGCCTGTGGCATTGCCTGGGAGTTATGGAAGGCCAGATTTTAGTTCTTCTGTGTTTTTTGGGTCTGGTGCCCCTCATTTGCTTCGTGATAACACACCCATAGATTCTCAATAGGGTTTAAATCCGGCGAGTTGGCTGGCAAGTCGAGCACTGTGACGGCATGGGCATCAAACCAGGTTTTGGTGCTTCTGGCGATATGGGCAGGGGCCAGGTCCTGCTGGAAGATGAAATCTGCATCTCCATACAGATCCTCAGCAGAAGGAATCATGAAGTCCTCTAAAACATTCTGGTAGACTGTTGCGATGACCTTGGATTTAAGAAAGCAGAGTTTACCAACACCTGCACTGGACATTGCACCCCAAATCATGACGGACTGTGGAGATTTCACACTGGACCTCAAGCAGCTTGGCTTCTGTTCTTCACCCGTCTTCCTCCAAACCCTTGGACCTTGATTCCCGGATGAAAGGCACACGTTACCTTCATCGGAAAAGAGGACCTTGGACCGCTGGCCAACAGTACGGTCCTTCTTCTGGTTGGCCCAGTTGAGACGCTTCCTATGTTGGTTCAGTCTCAGAAGTGGCTTGGCCCCGGATGCGTCTGAATGTGGTGGTTTTTGAAGCTGTGACTCCCGCCTCATTCCACACTGATAATCCGCTCAAGCCCATGGTCATCTCTTTTGCTGGTGCATCTTCTCCTGCCACATTTTGTCCTTCCACGAGACTTTCCATCGATATCCTTGGACACAGCACTCAGTGAACAGCCAGCCTCCTTAGCTGTGAACCTTTGTGGCTTACCCATTCTATGGAGGGTCTCAGTTGTCAAGTCTACAGTCTTCCCCATATTGAATCCAACTGAGACAATTGAACCTAACTGAAGCAATTTAATGACACCTGGGGAAACCCGTGCAGGTGCTTCGAGTTTAGGAGGTAATTAGTGTGTGACACATTTATGGCTTGCAAAATCTGGGCTGATTTCTTCAGTCTTCTAATGTTTTGAATTCGTGATTTTGTGGGTTTTTTGAGCTGGAAGCCCAAATTATGTAAAAATAAACAAATAAATACTTCAAATTGTTTAGATTGTCGGCCCTGAATCTATAATCTATGGGAGTTTAACCTTTTGAATGGAATTATGGAAATGAATAAACCTTTCCATGATATTCCAATTTTTTGGAAAGGGTCTGTATATGTTTTGTTGTATGTTCGAGGCTGGGAAGCGCTGGGAGCACTCGAAATTCCGACTTTAATGGAAGTTGTACACACCCGGCACCGCGTCACGCCATCAACTCCCACTCCCTACACCATAATCACATGGGGATGGTTGCCTTTGTTCTTTAAATGTAGCAATTACTCACAATACAGTGTTATTTTATTTGTTAGTTTCAAACCAAGCACGCATTTGGCTTAGCTCTGGTGGGCTCTGTTAATCGTTTTGAAATGTTGAGTCGCTCGTCTCACAAGAAGAATATTGAGAATCTACACAGACAGAAATATTAAACGGCATTTGCTCCAACCTGAGGTGTAGGTAGATTAAAAAATAAAATCTAAATAAAAAAATTGTTTAAAATTATGCTGTGTGTGTGTATATATATATATATATATATATATATATATATATATATATGACTGGTCGTTGTCGTCCCCCACCACTGTTCTAAAATCCTATCTGCGTCCTTGCTCCCCCCAAAATCCCAAAAATCCAACAGTTTTAAAGACTTGCACCAGTTTCAATCAAATAGAAACTTCTCACGTTACTTCTTTATGTTTGGTATTTCTAATATATGTATACGATTTGATCAGGTTTTTTCTTTTTATTATTTTTTGGGGGGTGGAGGGGGGGGGGGGGTGGAGTGGGTGGTGAGTGTGACTTTTAGCACACAGCCCCAGTTCTTCACTTAGACCAGCACAATGTGTTGTTATGAGAATTTAGTAGCATTTCATGAATTAAAAGCACTGAAATAATAATTAATTTAAAAAAGTTCACTGACAATGAACCTGATCATAGTCAATTATATCATTTTTGTGGAAAGTATCAATAAAAAAAGGCATATTTATTAACATTTTGTTGTTGAATCGTTCCACCGATTTGTATTTCGTTAGGTAAATGTAACATGGTTTATGTTAGCTAACATGAATTTAATATTGTTCTTTTAACCAACAGAATACAATTGTGTGGAAACAGATGACCATAAGAATGTTTAGAGTAAAAACATAGATTTGTACAGTGTTTACTTTTATTTGTAATATCCTGAGTGCAAGGTCTGCCTCTTTGTGGAGCTTCACAAATATTCAGAGCTCGTGCGTGTTCTCAATTTGTCCAACTTGCTACTAAATGTTTATGACAACGCCAGCGACCCCCTTTTAGGTCACAAACTCGTGATTTTGTGGCTTTATTTTTTTTCTTTAAACAAATGCGCCGACTAGATCTGGTACTGTTAAACACTTAAACATTGTGATTCTTAGTGCTCCTTTAGCACTGCTTGTTATGTCACTATAAACCAGTGGGACCACTCGCTAATGTCTCATTAATGGGGTTCATAATCGCAAATGTTGTTTGTTATTTTGTCAGTTTTGCTTCTGTGGCCATTGTCAGTTATCTCTCCTGCTTCCTCAGGCAATGCAAGAATGTTTGAAAACAATATGTGACATATCTGATATACAGTGTATAGAAAATCATCTTGCATGTGCCAAACAAATGTGCTAGAGTTTACCTGACTAGCTTGTCACATTCACGCACCAGACAAACAACATAAAGTACACGGTGCTTCCATTTGCCTCCTGACTAGCCTCAAAGCCTCAGGCTGACTTTGGGCTGAACACATTTCAACACGTGAAACATATGATTGATTTGACATCCACGTGGAATATAAGTGAGGCAAAGTATACCTTGTGGAGCACAACAACTTGATGCTTTTTCTGAGTTGGCCCTATTCAGTAACAATCATTCAGTAGTCCAATAGTATAGCAGTCCATCCACAAGGATGGACTACTATTCAGTAGTCCATCCTTGTAGTTGAAGCCCATGCCTTGCTTCCCAATATGCTTTCTTCACAGAAAAAGTCCAACTCGTTGAAATGCCAGTCAGTGTGAACATGGAGCAAAGAATTCAAGCTCTCCCTGCATGTGTGCCTTTCCCAACTTCTTTCCTTTCCTGTGGTTATGTGCAACTTTCTTCAGTTTGAATTCTAACATCATCACATGGTGTTCCATGCCACGTGCGAGATGAGCGGCCATGTTGGCCACTAAATACTAAGCTTTTGAGTTGACCAATATAAAATTTGGTTTGCTGCTTCGGCATTTTTAATGAATATTTTGACATCTTATACTGAAAAGTAATAACCATTTTCCCAACTTTTACTGGACAATAAATAACATTGCAGATGTTGGTCCTCAGCTTTCCCATAACCTTTTCAATACTATTCTGGCTCATGAGAACAATATGGACGCAAAACTGAACAAATACTCAAAACTGAAGCAGCAAACTTGAGTCATTGTATAATTTGTGTGCTTCTCTTACATTAACCCGCATTCCATCACTGCAATGAAAACATATTTCTCTGCGTTGTCGTTTTATAACAAAGAAAACGTGATTTTGATCAGATCTGAAAATGGAACCACTAAATGTGGATATAAATGCTTTTTGTTGGACAGTGATGATATGCATGTGAATGGCTGGCAGGGGAATTAATAAACTAAGCTAGTGTAAAAATATGCAAGAACATGTTCAATAGCTCATTTTAGGGACATAGAAAAGGAAGCCGCTGATACGTGTGAAAAGAAAACCGAAAGTGGTAAGTGTGTTTTTTTTGTTTGTTTTTTTGCCTAGTTGAATCTTCTTTGAAGGATCCTTCTCGTTCTTCACATTCAACTCACCTCCCAACAACTTTCTGCCATCTTATGCTCCATCCTCATTGCCTGTGTCTCGTTAATCCATCACCCTATCGGCAGTTTCCACACATATAGCACCTGTTTAGGGGTCTTTTGATTTCCTCAATTTACACATGCATGCACCCACACACACAGCATGTAAATTGTCAACTTTTTCCTTTGTTGTTCTAAATCCCTGAACTAGATTTTAACAGCCATGGACATCTTGGTGTTTTGCATTGTTTACATTTGAGTCTTTTTTTCTGAATTTAATTATGGGCAGATACTAGTGAAGTCATCTTGATTGTAAAGTGTGAGTGAGTGATCTATTTTCTTTCTTACACGACTGCTCCTTTACTGTAGGTGCGTGATAAGGCTTTAGCTAAATCCTGTGGTCCTTTCAAGGAAATTAGTTAATGCGAGTTAAGAGAGGTGAAGGACGTGTCATCTTTTTGAATGGGGACAGGAATGCCTTTTTGCCGAACTCATTACACAATCTCGAACTGTCATTTTTCAAAAACATCTTCCAGTAAATGCCTATGTAGATAGTAAATGAAGGATTACTCTGTCTTGTGCAAATGTTTGGTCTTTTTCCTTGTCAGCCTGAAACCTTTAAAATGACAGAGCAACCTACCTTGTAACTCTGATTGTGTCATTTGTACCTAATGTATGATAATGCAAATAAAAGTAAGGAAACTGAAGTTCATACTTTGGCAGAGACGTTTTTATTTGATTTGTTTTCACACTGTCTGTACTTTAAAAATCGTCAGCGTCACTAAGACATTAAGAAAAGTAATGCGTGGGATATATTTGATGTTAGCTGGCTGTAATAATAATAATAATAATAATAACAACAATCTCTGAAATAACTGAACATCATATCATAATATAGTCACTCTCCCAAATGTAAGCATTTGTATATTATGTAAATATAAGTGTCTTTTGGTAATTGTGTGTTTATCTGTCTACTTCTTTGTTTACTGCAATGCTGCAAATTGGGAGATGCCTAACAATTTTCCTTGCTCCTGTGAGAGTGACAATAAAGCTCTATTCTATTCTAATCATCCACCCATCTATTTTGTGTCAACTGGAACCTAACCCATCTGACTATGAGTGAGAGGCGGGGTAAACACTGGACTGGCTGCCAGGGTACATAAAGACAAACAACTATTCATGTTCACATTCACATCTTTGGGTAATTCAGAGTCTTCAATGAACCTAACCTAATGCTTTTCTGACTGAACTCCCCCAAAAGGGCATTAAACAGCTGCAGCTCGGGTTCTGATCAGAACATATATCACTCCAATTCTTAAGTCTCTACACGGGCTCCCAGTCAGCTACAAAATAGACTTTAAAGTTCTGCTACTGGTCCATAAGTTACTAAATAGTGTACCTGTAGGCCCTGAATACGTGAAAGAAATGCTCATGGAATAGAATTCCAGTAGGGCTCTGCGATCTACAGACTTAGGCCAAATAGTGAAGCACAGAGTCCAAAGCAGACATGGTGAAGCAGCATTTAGCTGTCATGCTACACACAAATGGAATAAGTTGCTAACAGAAGGGACGTCAGCCCCAAATGTGAATGTTTTTCAATCCAGGTTAAAAACTATAACTAACTTTTTTTTCTCATGCGTAGGATGGAGCGTTTTAGAGTCTTTCGGTTTCTTGAATGAGCTCTCTTGCACTGTACAGTATGTTTTTTAAAATTATATGAGTAAGATGTCTTTACATTTTTTGTGCTTTGTTTTTAAATTTATTTTATGCTCTTTGCTTTTAAATGCTTTTAATCATGTAAAGCACATTGAGTTACCTTTTGTATGAAACGTGCTACACAAATAATATTGCCTTGCCTAAGGTATGTTTTTGGAATGTGGGAGGAAGCCGGAATACCGGGAGAAAACCCCAGCAAAAATGGGGACTGCATGCAAACGTCACACAGGAAGGCCTGAGCAAAGACTCGGACTCCCAAACCTCAGAACTGTGAGGCGGGTGCGCCAGCCACTATTCCGCTGGCTTACTAATCAATCATAATATTGTGTGTGAATCCTGACATATCCGGTATGTGAAAAATGCTGAAGACAGAAAAAGACCAGCATGCTGATGAATACATCACGGTATAGCATAGAAAACCCTAAATGCAGCCCCATGGGGGGCACAAGCCAGTGCAAATTGTAGGATGGTCCCAAGCCCAGATAAATGCAGAAGGCTGTGTCAGGAAAGACACCCGTCTTAAAGCTTTGCCCAAAAAATATGAACTTTCATCCAAATAATTCCATACCAAATCGGTCATGGCCCACGTTAACAACGTCCTTTTCAAATTCAGCTACTGTGGGTCAAAGATGAAGGAGAGTTGGAAAGCGGGTTGTTAGACAGAAAGAGAACAGGAACAGCCTAGAACTAAATGTGGGGACTTTGAATGTTGGGACTATGACAGGAAAATCTCGGGAGTTGGTTGACATGATGATCAGGAGAAAGGTTGATATCTGTATATTGTGTGTCCAGGAGAGCAGGGGGAAAGGCAGTAAGGCTAGAAGTTTAGGGGCTGGGTTTAAATTATTTTACCATGGTGTAGATGGGAAGAGAAATGGAGTCGTGTTATGTTTAATGCAATTAGTGCCTATGCCCCACAGGTAGGATGTGACCTAGAGGTGAAAGAAAAATTCTGGAAGGAAGGAGCTAGACGAAGTAGTTCAGAGCATCCCAGGCATAGAGAGAGTCATGATTGGTGCAGATTGTATTAGAAATGTGGATGATGGAAGTGATGGGTAAGTTTGTCATCCAGGAAAGGAACTTGGAGGGACAGATGGTGGTAGACTTTGCAATAAGGATGAAAATGGCTGGCGCGAACACTTTCTTCCAAAAGAGGCAGCAACACAGGTGACCTACAAGAGCGGAGGTAGAAGCACGCAGGCGGATTACATTTTGTGCAGATGATGTCATCTGAAGGTAGTGGTAGGCGACACGGGTGATGAGCGAGTCTGTTAGAAAGTTTGTGCAGTCTGTAACGTTAAGGCTAACCAGCGCTATGCTGGGCTCTAACAACACACATGGTCCTGTAGATTGTTAAATAGATTAGAGCGAAATACCCACTCATGCATTGTAGACTGTGATGCTTTCTATTGCGCTAGTACTGTGTAATGAGTTTAAGCACTCTTCCCCGGTTCGTTCTACCGATGACAAGTCGAGAAATAACTACCAGATTCCTGCAGTATTAATCTCTCGCCGCCCCCACAGCAAGTCCAAATGTAATATAGGTTCTGGACAACGCAATCTTATTAATATTACTACTATGAATACTCTGGGAGCAAATAGCACAGATCAGCCCACCTTTAATGAAAACTTTGTGATGTGATCTAAAACACCATTGCCATTATATCTTGCAGTTATCTACCGGCCTTACTCTGGCTTTTTAGATGACTTTTCAGAATTTACTACTGACTTGGTGATCCGCGCAGAAAATACATTAATCATGGGTGACTTTGATATTCATATGAATTTTCCGTCGGAACCTCGTTTCAGACAATTGATGCTTTTGGTATTGTGCAATTAATACATGAACCGACCTCATAATAATGGTCATAATTTAGATTTGGTTTTAACCCGGGCGTCATGAGCTGTGCCCTGCAGTGGCGCTTTGCGCTCCTCTCACCCTCTCTCTCTCTTCACAATAATCGGCACCACCTCAGCCGTGCACCTGTCATCAATCAGCCCTCATCATCACCTGCATTAAAGCCTGCCAGATCCCGGAAACTCTTGCCAGAGTATTGAAGCTTCTCCTGCGGTACGACGACTCCCCAGTTACCAAATAAGCTACGAAATTCCACGTCGTCTTTCTGACCTCAGTGTTTCTCCTTGGTCTCAGTTCCTCGCCAAGTGGATTTCTGTCACTACGCCACCTGGCCAGCCGTCTGCCCTCGTCACCGCCTGCTACACGTTCTATTCCTCAACAACCCGCCAGCACATCTCAAGGACCATCTCCATTCCCCGTTTTCAATAAACTTTTCATCACTACCTCTCAGCCTCTGCCTTCTCTTGGGTCCAGTCTTAATCCACGTGTGACACCGGGCCTCAAATGTAATGGTACTTCCCTATACAACTGCTATGTCCGACCTTTGCTTCATAAAATTTGAAGTCTTGGCCATTATTCTGAACACGACCAAAGCTATAGCAGCCGTAATATTAGTTCTTCAACTACTACTGCACTCGCTGAGCTATTACTCTTAGCAATTACCTCATTTTCTTCTTATCTGGGTCGTATTGATAATCTCACAAATGATTTTTATGTGGCTCTGTGTAATGCTCTTGCACCATTAAGATCTGAAACACGTCCAAAGAAATTTACTCCTTGGTTCACAGATGAAACCAAAGAATTAAAACAAGTACAGTATGTCGGACGCTTGAGCGCAAATGGCGTGCGACTAAACTTGAGGTCATCCGTTAAGCATGGGGGGATAGTTTACTGAAATACAAACAAGCTTTCGTTTCAGCTAAAACTAATTATTTATCCAAAACAATTTGTCTTAATAAAAATAACCGCAAATACTTGATACAGAAGCAATGCTAACCCAAAAGCAGCCTACTTCCTACAACTCCTCCTTTTCATCTGATGATTTCATGCAATTTCTTTACTAAAAAATGTTTATCTCTTTAGGAATGAGATTAAGGCCACCGTGCCTCAAGCCCGGTTAAATTCTTCGATCACTGAGACAAAGATGGGCACCATTGCTGGTACCCATTTAACTTTACTCTCTCATTTTGAGGAAGTATACCTTGACAGACTCAGACAACTTGTTACTGCGGCAAAACAGACAACATGCCTGCTCGACCCTCTTCCTGTGAAACTTGTTAAAGAGCTGTTTTTATTTTTAGGACCTTCAATCTTAAATGTTATAAATGTATCACTCTGCTCCAGTGCTGCAGCTTTCAAGACAGCTGTTATTCAACCCTTACTCAAAAGACCCAACCTCGACACTAAGAGTCTTTGCAATTATAGGCCGGTGTCAAATCTCCCATTTATTTCAAAAATTCTTGAAAGAAACAGTAGTACAACAGCTTAATGATCACATGGCCTCCAGCAATCTATCTGAACTTCTACAGTCTGGATTCATGGCAGACCACTCTACTGAAACATCCATCCATCCATTTTCTGAGCCGCTTCTCCTCACTAGGGTCGCGGGCGTGCTGGAGCCTATCCCAGCTATCATCGGGCAGGAGGCGGGGTACGCCCTGAACTGGTTGCCAGCCAATCGCAGGGCACATACAAACAAACAACCATCCGCACTCACATTCACACCTACGGGCAATTTAGAGTCTCCAATTAATGCATGTTTTTGGGATGTGGGAGGAAACCGGAGTGCCCGGGGAGAACATGCAAACTCCACACAGGCGGGGCCGGGGATTGAACCCAGGTTCTCAGAACTGTGAGGCTGACGCTCTAACCAGTCGTCCACCGTGCCGCTCTACTGAAACAACCCTGCCAAAAGTGACATTTACCAGCTATGGATAGCGGCACCTCATCAATACTGTTATTACTCAACCTCAGCGCTGCCTTTGATACTGTTGATCACAATATACTACTAGATCACCTCGAAACGTGAATTGGTATTACAGGCCCAGCACTTTCTTGGTTTAGATTTTATCTCTCGGATAGGGCGCACCCATGGTAATGTGACCTCTTGAGTATTATAATGTCACCTGCGGGGATCCGTACTCGGCGCACTTTTGTTCAGTATTTATATGCTGCCACTTGGCGATATCCTATGCAAATAGAAGATTACTTTTTACTGTTATGCCGACGATACATGCCATTAAAACTAAGTAGCCCACACGATTGCTTTAATCTGGAGAGTTGTGTCTCGCTGAGATTCAAGAGTGGATGCCCTGTAACGTTTTTGCTCCTTAACCTTGAGAAAACTGAGCTGTTGATTACTGGCTCTGCTAAACATAGCCACTTGTTTAAGGACACCACAATGAGTTTTGACAAAAGCACCATTTCCCAAAGTGAGTCAGAAAAAAATATTGGTGTTATATTTGATTCAGCTCTCTCCTTTCAAAAACACATTAACAATATTACCAAAACTGCGGTTTTTTTTTTTTTCCCATCTTCGCAATGTCGCTAAGCTACGGCCCATCTTATCCGCTAGTGACGCAGAGATCATAGTCCACGCATTTGTTACGTCTCACCTCGACTACTGCAACGTGGTGCTTTCTGGTCTTCCCGTGTCTAGTATTAAAAGCCTGCAGTTAGTACAAATCGCTGCAGTAAGACTTTTGAAAGGGACGAGAAAGTTTGACCATATTACCCCCATTCTGGCCAACTTGCATTGGCTTTCGGTCTACTTGAGATGCCATTTTAAGGTCCTGTTACTTACGCCTCTAATATTACACTGGTTAAGCACACTCGTATCTCACTGACTTAGTTGTACCGTGTGTTACATCCCGAAACTTATGCTCGCAAAACGCTGGTGTTTTGGTGACCCTGAGAGCCAGAAAGAAGTCCGCAGGCTCTCGAGCATTTTCTATTCGGGCTCCAGTACTCCGGAATGTCCGACCTGCAGATATTAGAGCTGCGACCTCATTAGAAATGTTTAAATCCCGCTTTAAAGACTTATTTCTACTCTTTGACATTTAGTTAAAGTACATGTAGGCCTGTTTTACTGCCGCTTGTCCTGTCTCCACCCCCTTCGTCTCCTGCTCGGAGAGAAGGCTAGGTGACATTGACCGAATCTGAGGCTTTTGCTGTTTGGGTTCCGCATCGACCAACTGAGACAAGATCTGAGGTGGACCACTTCCCCCTGAGTCATTGCCATGGAGGATTCTGCTCTGACCGACCGGGCCAGGTCCTTAGGCAGAACCACCAAAGGCCTCTACAGTGCTGCGCCTTTTGGCTTTAAATGGACTCTTATGCCATCTTAATGAACATTGTACAGCATCTTGCCATCCTATCGAACATTGTACAGAACCAGACTATGTGATAAAGGGTTGCCCACTTGACATCCATTGCAGACTGGCCATCCTGTCACGATCTGTGCCCTGAAGTTCCCTTTTTGGAGCTTGGCTGGCGCTTTGTGCCTCGCCTCTCTCTCTCCAGCAATCAGCACCACCTCGGCCGCGCACCTGTTATCAATCTACACTCATCACTGCCTGCGCACCTGTTCCCAATCAGCACTCATCACTGCCTGCATATAAGCCTGCCAGATCCAGGAATTTAGCGCCAGAGTATTAACGCTTGTTCGTGGTACACAGGCCTTCTCTCATGACTCCTTCTCGTGCATTCAAATTGATTCCTTGGCTACCCGCAATTGTATTAATCCTCTTGTGTCCTCCTCCGTCCCCAGTGCTCCTTCCGTGTCTCCCGCTTCGCTGCTCACTCCAGCCACACCGTCAAACTCTTCCACCTGCCCACTTCACTCGAATCATTAATTTCGATAGCTATTAGACTGGACAATCGCTTACGGGAAAGAGCACACGCGAGAGAGAGGTGAGAGCTCACAGGTTAGCACCCTCCGCGGGCACAGCGCAGCTAGCTATTCTGCCACATCTTGAACCCCCGGCCGCCTCCTTATCACCCCCCACTGCAAGCCAATGCAACTCGGCAAAACCAGATTAGAACCTCAGGAATGTTAGATTAGGGGATGTCGTCAATCATTGGCTCCTATGGGCCTGTGAAACCCTTTGAGATTCTTTTGTGATTAACGGCTATCTAAATAAACTTGGCCGGACTCGAGAGTGTGGCTAGAAAGCATAGGATGGTGGTGTGTAAAATGACTCTGGTGGTGATGAGGAAGATTACAAAGACAAAGGCAGAGCAAAGAACCATGTGGTGGAAGCTGAGAAAAGAAGAGGGTTTTGTAGCTTGGTGAGACAGGCTCTAAGTGGGTAGGAGGAGCTTCCAGAAGACTGGACCACTACTGCCAAGGTGATCAGAGAGACAGGCAGGAGAGTACTTGGTGCATCTTCTCAGTTTGAAAGAGGAAAATGAGACTTGATGGTGGAACCTTCAAGTGCAGGAAAGCATATAAGGAAAGAGGTTAGCTAAGAAGGAGGGCGACACTGAGAGGACGGAAGAGAGAAGACTAGAATACATGGACCTGCGACGGTAGATGTAGCAAAGTGCCAAACGATGACGTATGCCAGTTTGGTCAGTAAAGGTGCGAAAGATCTATACAGGTTGGCCAGACGGGAAGATAGTGATGGAAATGTGTTGACTGGTGCCAGTAGTGTTCTGGAATAATGGAAAAAATACTTTGAGGAGTTAATGAATGATCAAAATGAGAGAGAAGGAAGAGTAGATGAGGCAAGTGTGGTGGACCAAGAAGTTGCAGTGATAAGTAAGGTAGAAGTTAGAAAGGGACTAAAGAGGATGAAAAATGGAAAGGCAGTTGTTCATGATGACATACCTGTGGAGGTATTGAAGCGTCTCGGAGCGGTGACTGTGGATTTTTGACCAGGTTGAGGTCCCGAGAGGATGAACCCTAGAGGATGAGAAGAGGAAAGGTGCACAGTTGTGGGAACTATGAATAAAGTTGATGAGCCGCACAGCAAAGTTATAGGAAAGAGTAGTGAAGGCTAAACTCAGGACAGAAGTGAGTATTTGTGAGCAACAGTATAGGTTCATGTCTAGGAAGAGGACCACAGATGCATTATTTGCCCAGAGGGTGTGGATGGAGAAGTACAGACAACGTCAGAAGGAGCTACATTGTGTCTTTGTAGACCGAGAGAAAGCCTATGACAGAGTACAGACAGAGAGGAACTGTGGTACTGCATGCGGTAGTCTGGAGTGGCAGAGAAGTAATACAGGACATGTATGAGGGCAGCAGAACAGCAGTGAGGCGTGCTGTATGTGTGACAGAAGAGTTTAGGTGGAGGTGGGACTGCATCACGGATCAGCCATGAGCACCTTCCTGTTTGCAGTGGTGATGGATAGGCTGACAGATGAGGTCTGAGACTGTAATCCCTGTGGACCGTGATGTTTGCAGATGACATTGGAAAGGAGAGTAATGAAGGGTGATCTGCAGTGAAAGCAGGGAGCAGGTGGAGGAACAGTTAAAAAAAGGGGAGGCATGCACTAGAAAGGAGTGTAATGAAGATTAGCCAAAGACAGACAGACTATATGTGCATGAATGAGAGAGGTGGAGGGGGGAAAGCGAGGGTACAGGGTGAAGCCATAATGAGGGTGGAGGACTTTAAATAATTATGGTCAACAGTCCAGAGCAATGGTGAGTGTGGTCAGGAAGTGAAGAAACAAGTCCAAGCAGGTTGGAAGAGGTGGAGGAAGGTGTCAGGTGTGTTTTGTGAAAGACAGGACAAGTGATAATTGCCAGCCAATCGCAGGGCACATATAAACAAACACTCACATTCACACCTTATTTTGTTTGTATTATTATTGTTATTATTATTCCACCACATACGCTAAAATTGATCGCAAAAAGGAGGAATGTGATTGTGTGCATGTTCGTTACTGTGTTTGCTTGCCATCATCAACATTACAGGTGAGTAAACAAAATGACAATGACATTTTACGTCAAGGTTAGCCTGTGCCGTTAAGAATGTTTGGTAATGCAACACATTGACCTTGCAACAGATTATTTCAGTTTCCGTTGGTGTTAAAAACAGCTGTCAGTGTGATGCAGTACAGTTCTGAACCACTGTAAACTACAACCACAATGATAAACACATTTATCCATTTGCAAAATGGAAATGTGTTAAATAATTTTAGATGATTTTTACAGATGATTTGGTGACAATGGTTCAGGGTTTAACTTTGAACAAATAGATACGTGACTATGGCTGCCGAGGGTATGCTGAATACGTTCATATTTCACGTTGATTTCTGCGTGTGGGAATCCAGACGGCGTTGCTGACTTTAATATTTGGATGTCAGAGAAGAGGGCCAAATTGAAGATGAAATAAAACGGAGTGCTACAAATTGGTAAGCGTGTGAGTCGGCAGTGTGAGGGCACTGAGGGTTCATCTGAGCGATAGCAGCCTCTTCATGCATCCATCTTTCATCTTGTCACGGAATAAAATGATGTGTTAGTCATACTGCATGTCCAGATGCTCTTCAAAGAAGGCCCATATGCTCTGAGGCACTGTGTTCTGAATAAGTGTCACATATGCACAGGTTATATTTGATTCCACGTGGCAACATGCTGCAATGTAATTATGCTTGCAAATAATTAGCTAGCCTTGATGTAGATCTGTGCTGCGTTATTTAATCCCCCTTGACTATCGTGGATATTTACAGTAGTAGGCCACAGTAATTTGGGTTAACCCAGCGGTGGGCAAACTCCGGCCCGCGGGCCACATCCGGCCCGCCAAAGATTGGTCCAGAGTCGCCCAAATCATATCAAAATTCATGACTACATTCGTCTGACCTTGTCCTGCAATGCCGAGTGGTTCCACCAGGTAGCGCAGTAGGTACAGTGATACATTGACTTGACTTGGGCTGTTCTGTTTTTACTCTGCTACTGCTCTGAAGTCTTCTTCAACCATGAGTGGGCCAAAGAAACGAAAAGTCCACAGTCAGTGCTGTGTGTTTAATATAGAATGGACTACTAAATACTTTTTCCACTGAAGTCCGGTCAAAGGCTGTATGTCTAACTTGTTAAGAAACCATTGCGGTTTTAGAGGAATATAACATCAGCTGTCACTTTTCTACCAAGCATGCTGATTATGCCAACAGCCAATCAACGCAGGAACTGATGGCTACGGCTCAGCAGTTAAAATCAAGCTTGCAGGCTCAGCAAAGCACCTTTATCTGACAAGCTGCCATCCAAGATTCAGTCACACGAGACCCTGAAACAGCGCCACGGGAGCTGCAGATAGAACTGATTGATCTCCAATGTGATACGGTCTTAAAAGAGAAGTTCAACTCTCAAACTGGATGAGTTTTATGCTTCATGAAGCGCAGACAAATTTCCAAAAATCCAGAAGATGGCGTAGAGGATGCTGGTGGTGTTTGGCGCTACATATGTGTGTGAACAGACTTTTACTGTGATGAACACCGACAAAACATCCTACAGATCCCAGCTGAGTGAAGAACACCTCAGATGTGTTCTGAGAATTGCCACAACAAACTTAACATCACACTTTGATGGACTGGCAAAAAAAAAAAAAAAAGGTGATCAGCAAAACAACACTGTTCCCATTAAAAGTAAATCTAAGTATTAACAACACAATGCCTTTATTTTTGTAATTTTTTTTACATGCAAGCATCTGGTTCTGGGTTGGCCTGCCTGTCAAATATGAGCAAGTGTGTATCTGTTACATGAGAAAAGTAGTGATGCCAGTTTGTCCCAGTCCCATCAAGCATCCTAAAACTATATTTCACCTTATTAGCTAACATTAGTTAAACTAATGAACTAGTTAAGACAGAACAATATATGCTTTCTGTTTTCTTTTAAGCCATCCCTTTTCTAGGCTGCTGAGAGGCAGAGTGAATTGCAGGGGCACATCGAGACAAACAACCAATCCCACTTACATATATTGTGTGTGTGTGTGTGTGTGTGTGTGTGTGTGTATGGCGACACGGCGGGCGACTGGTTACCTGCGTGTGTTTTCTCCGGGCACTCCGGTTTCCTCCCACATCCCAAAAACATGCAGGGTAGGTTGATTGAAGACCCTAAATGGCCCGTAGGTGTGAATGTGAGTACGAATGGTTGTTTGTTTCTATGTGCCCTGCGATTGGCTGGCGACCGGTTCAGGGTGTACCCCGCCTGTCGCCCGAAGATACTTGGCATAGTGACCCTAGTGAGGAGAAGCGGTCCAGAAAATATTTATACTGAGGAGGGTAGAGTAGGCAAATATTGTACTCAAATAAGAGTACTGTTACTTTAGAATAATATAACTCAAGTAAAAGTAAAAAGTAGTCATTCAAATATTTAATTGAGTAAGAAAGTACTCAATGTCAAAACTAATCAAGTCAAGAGTAACTTGTGAGTAACTTAATAGTTTTTTTTTTTTTTTTTTAAATCAGAACGTGAACATCAATAAATAATAAAAATGGGAGTCAACACACACCTGCCACCATTTCAATTTTTAACTGCGCAAAAAACAGCAACACACACATTGGGGCCGACAGAAACATTATTTGCTTTATTCGCTTGAATGACTTCATGAAGAAGCTCTTTGCTGAACAAACTTAGTAATTGTGTGCGCATGTGCGACACCATGGGTATAGTGCCAATTTTGCCCAATGCACTGACAAACAACAATCGAAACATCTGCAACTTACCGCAAGGTGTTTTCTCAAGTTAGAAGTGGGTTGACCTAGTTTGAGCAGCCACAATTTAAGAGCTGGATGATATAGCTGTTGTTTTATTGGAGTCTGTAAAACAAACACAACCGGGCGGCTATTCCCCCCCCCCCCCCCCAAAATGAGTCATTTTGATTGGCTCGAGAAGGCTATGTGCGCGTTCATGTGACTGCCTTGTGTCGCCTGATTGATGAATTGGTGTCAAATGACATTGGTGATCCCGTTTGCTAAAACAGTTCAAATAAATCAATCATTGAATATAGCTCGAATCTACTAAACGCAAAAGGGCACCCTATGTGGAAGTCGAAGATGGAGTCTAAAATGAGATGTGCACAGGCAAGAAGAGTGAAGAAATAAAAGTAGAACGGCATGCCGATCATTGTAACGGAGTAAAAATATCGATCCTTCTTCACATAAATACTCAAGTAAAATTAAAAAGTACGGTGTTTATATATATATATATAGAGAGAGAGAGAGAGAGAGAGAGAGAGAGAGAGAGAGAGAGAGAGAGAGAGAGATTGATTGATTGATTGATTGATTGATTGATTGATTGATTGATTGATAAACTGCACACGTATCCAGATCCCGAGCCACTTGACGTGAGGCGGCGCGAGGGGTCGAGCACGTGCCACGCGCGCTCCCGTTGGTGGCGCTGGTCGGCGTGCGCGAGCCTGCGTTGCTCACAGCTGTGCTTTCTCGACGCTGGCCAAAGTGAGGAAGAAGCAAAGCAACAAACAAGACAAGAACAACAAAGACGACGAGCAGCCTTTTCCTCCACGACTTTCCTTTGCGAAGGTAAACACCGTTTTGGGATTAATGTCATCTTTCAGTTTTTATTGACTTATTTATGTTTTGAAACGATCCAGTTACGTAATGCATCGCACAACATAGTGGTTGCTCGCGCTCTTCCTACGCACAAACAATTGGGTTCATGTGGTTTAACAGCTACCAGTGTGTTTACATACTTGAGAGTTTATTTCCCCCTTTAAATGTGATGGTGGACGCTAAAGCTTCACGTTGATTGGCGTCGACACAACTTCGGGCGCAAATGTGCCCTTTTCCACACATGGGGAAGATACGAGGTGATATTTACTCGCTCCGCGTTTTTACAACTTCTAACCTCTCCAGTGTTGTATCACTGTACGCACTTGGCCTTTAATACAAGTAGTGCATCAAAAATATAGCAATGTTCAGTTTGATTGGCGCTGTCAGAGCGATATTAATTTGACAATGTGCTTATCGTTTATTTATTTGTTTTATTAAAAAAAAAAAAAAAAAAACAATGTGCTTGTTATTGTAGTTTGAAGTCAGGCTTTTCTATGTGATAAATAAGGTCGTATTAATTTTTTATTCACAGTATGATCTGTACAGTTCTCCAAAACCCTCAATCGTAGTCATATCGATACATAAATGCCAATCCAATCTGAGCGTCATTGTTGAGACCGCTCTTGCACTGGATCTCATTATATTAAGCAGGATTGCCGCATTGAGTGGGTCGATCCATTCTAAGACGAATTTAAATGGAAACCAAGTAGCCTCTGTTTAGATCCCACTACACCGCCGTTTAAATAACTGCTTTAAGTGGCTAAACAACAATTAAAGTAATGACTTTGCGCAAGTTTATGGATGTTTCAGCACCATGGACAGCGGACTGCACATGGCAGTTCTTCAATAAGCTCCCCAATAAAGTACTTTACTCATTTTAGTAGGTGCAAACCTACTGATATCTTAACAGATATTCCTGTTATACTTATAGACGTAGTCTATATGTCTTGATGTCTTTTTGGTAGCGCATTAATGTGCAACCCACGGGTTCTTTTGGCTGACCGCCATTCCTCAACATGGCAGCCAGACAAATCGCGTTCGAGCAGAAATGCACACAGCGATGTGTGGGACGCGGTTGTCGTGTGGTGTGTTGCAACTGCAGCATAAACACTTTCGGGGAACTGTCGAGGCTTTTTGCGGCAATCGCAACCGGTGCGATGGTGAATGGCAGGTGACTTGTTGCAATGAGACAGGCGTTGATGTGACTTGCTGCGTGTTGTGTTGACATCACGGTGCAGTATTTCCGACCGTGACTCAAATGAGGATACACATCACACTGATGGCTTTTTTTTTTTGGTCTGACATTGCTCTAGTTTTTTTCTTGCTGGTATTGCCCTTTTTAGTTTATTGTTTTGAAGACAGTTTGGACGCATTTCTATTGCCCACAGTGGAGAATTATATGCAATATTTCTGCTACCAAAAACAAACAAACAAACAAACAAACAAATGAAATCAAGTAAAATCTGGCATGCCTTGAAAACGTCCAGTCTAGTTATAATGGGCAAACAGTATGAGAAATCCGTTATCCAGACACTACCACCAAAGGCAATTGTGCCATCATCTCAAGACACCATAACATTTGTCACCTAAAACATATATTAAAGGGATACATTTTTCATCATCACATTACATTTATTGGCCCACAAAGTACATAGCGCCATTGTTCGGATGTTTTATTTTTTTTGTAGCCCTCTGAAAGGCTCACCAGGAAGCACACATTGTCATAGCTCTTGTTTCTATTCAAATGATTGTCCGTAAACTAAACACACACACATATAAATATATATATTTGTCCATAAATCCCAAATTCTTAAGGAATTTTGTATTATTATGTTAATACAAAGAGATGAAATGGGCAAGAATTCAGGAGAGAGTGAGAGTTGACTTCGGCTGAATGGCAAACTACACCCTGAACTGGTCGCCAGTCAGTCGCAGGGCACATCAAGACACGGACAACCATTCACACTCACATTCACTGAGTGGGAATAGAACCCACGCTGCCCGCACCAAAGTCAGGCGAGTGTACCACGACACCATCCGTGACTGTAATTGAAGGCAAATATTGTGCTATTTCCCCAACATTTTAACTTTTTTCTTTTAACGCAAGGTATGTTTAATTTGATTACATGAACGTGGCGGGCCAATAAATAAAACCAAAAAAACAACAACAACAAAAAACTCACTTTGTCTACACCATAATTATGCTAATAATTTTTCCCACAGAAGATAAAGAAATGTTTTTTTTCCTTTTCAGGGTTAAACCTTTGGCCTCAGAAAACCTTTATTAAGTGTGCAGGCAAATATTTCCAGAAACATTTTTGCATGCTTAATTGCAAAAGAAGTCAACAGCAGTACATATAACTAGCTGAAAGAGATGGTGATGACCATGCAGAGGAAGATTACTGCATGTGCCTGGGAGGTGACGCTTCCAGTGTAGAATTCCCCCCCCGATTGTATTATTATTGCTAGCTTATCTTGAATTTAGCAAGCAGGACAGAGACCTTTTTATCACTTACATACAGCACAATAAGTAAATAAGGCACACATTTTATTATTATTATTATTTTTTTTACATCACTTGGATTCTGAAGTGGCCTCACAAAACAACACACAAAAAAAGTCAACGATGAAGCCAAACACACTTGCGGAATTTTCCCTAGATGCTCACTGAGCTAAAATCTCATAAGCTATACAGTAAGGAGGCCTCATATGACATCACATGACGTTTTGTGTCACTTTGGAAGCTCATTTTGCTTCCAAATTAGGTTGAAAAACAATTTGGATGTCTTTCAGTTCCATTAATATGCTGGCACAGTGAACGACTGGTTTAGCACATCTGCCTCACAGTCCTGAGGACCCGGGTTCAAATCCGACCCCCACCTGTGTGAAGTTTGCATGCTCTCCCCGTGCCTGTGTGGGTTTTCTCCGGGTACTCAAGTTTCCTCCCACCACCCACCAAAAACATGCATGGTAGGTAAATTGAAGACCCGAAATTGTCCGTAGATATGAATGTGAGTGTGAATGATTGTTTGTTTCTGTGTCCTGCGATTGGCTGGCGACCAGCTCCCGCCCGCAGTTAGCTGGGATAGGCTCCAGCATACCCGCGACCCTAGTGAAGCTAAGCAGTGTAGAAAATGGATGGATGGATGGATGGATATGTTTACTTCACGTATGTTTAGTAGCTGGCAGTACCTGTTTTCTACTGTAGTAGGCTTTTGGAAAGTTTTAGCCATGTGCATGAATTTAGTATCGCTCAAACTGTACAATTTACAAGATACAATGGTTAAAGATGATATGTAGTCCATAATTTCAAGCAGTTAGTGATCCAGCCAACAGGACAATTTTTACTATATACATACATACTGCGTCTCTGATTCAAAAGACGGGCTAAATTTGCCAGTCAGTTCAAGATGCTGATATTCAACGTGTTCTTCAATGAATTCTGACATTCTTTATTCTGTCTGTGACTCCAGTAATTTAAAGTTGCAGACAAAGCAGAGGTCTTGTTTTGGTGCTTGCTCATCGGTCCGCTCATGCTTAATTAATTCACTGCATCGTGTTGCCTGGTGACAGGGTGAAGCCGAGCTCATACAAACTGGAGACATGCAAAGAGGATGTTACTATGGCCAAGATCATGAAATGGGATAGAACCTTGCAGGCTCGTGGGGGCGCTGCCACTTTTCAGAGCTGGTGCTGGACTTAATCCTTGACGCTATCATATTTGAGTCGTTTTTCATTGCATTATATAAGTATGTGTTTTGCAATAACAGCAGTTATTAAGGGTTGCAAATATATGCAACAACTGCACACACACACACACACACACGAAGCGGAAGAATGCATCTTGACTACGGTCCAAAATGGAAAAATAGAGGAAAGGGCCGGTTAGCACATCCGCTTCACAGTTCTCAGGACCCGGTTTCAAATCCGGCCTCTCCTGTGTGGAGTTTGCATGTTCTCCCCGTGCCTGCGTGGCTTTTCTCCGGATACTCCAGTTTCCTCCCACGTTCCAAAAACATGCACGGTAGGTTTATATTATCGCATTGCGATTGGCTAGCAACCAGTTCAGGGTGTACCCAGCCTCGTGCCCGCAGTTCGCTGGGATGTCTCAATTTACTCACAAATGTACAAACTTACTTCATGTCAAATCTGGTGTTATTTATTAGTTGAAGTTATTGTTCTGAAGGATGACTACCCAAAAAGGGAAGCACGGGTTAATTGTACCTTGTGCCATCTCGGGAAGAGCACTGAATTGAGAAAAGACGACTGCCCCGTTCTACGAGATCAATTAGCCTTTTCTCTAACAGTCTTGTGCCACATCGAATCCTGCTTTTGGTGGCATCTGGGCACCTGAAACGCAGTCCTCCAGTTTTACTTCAGCTTGTAAAGCTCCAACCAAATAGCTACTTGCCAGAAAATCAAGTTGATGTTGTATAAAAACCCTAAATGAGGTTTAATTTATATCTCCGGGTGTTTATTAGTAAGCAACATCTGCGAGACTATATTTACAGCGGTGTGCGTGCACGCGTGTGAGCGCGTGCGTTTGTGTGTAAGCATAATTATAGAAGACTGCTTGTGTGCGCTGGGCAGCTTTGTAGCAGACGTTTTTACAAATATCAATTTTGTCAGTGCACCCTCCAGTGGACAAAATTAGCAACAAAAGTTACTTTTATTGAAAAATAGCAGTGACTGTGTTCTCCATCCCCACGGGCCAGATTGAGCCCGCTGAAGGGCCGGTTCTGGCCTGCGGGCCGTATGTTTGAAATGTCACGTGGGCTGCATAAACAAATCATGTGCGCCTAATTCATGTTGCCCTGGACTAAAATTTCAAATTGTCTTCACTTTTAATAACGTTGAGAAATGGGAAGCATTTTAAAATAAGAAAGTTCGTGAGTGACGCGGGGAGGCAGATGCGTTCGGACCATTTTCGCCTGTACAAAGCGGATGTACGAAAATGGAACAAAATATTGGCAAAAACAGAGTCATACGAAAACTGAGTTTCCACTGTATATGTATTTGATGAGGCATACATTTACAGTATAGGGTTCCAGATTCATAACGGCCCTCTGAGGATCATCATCATCCGATGTAAGCGTGTCGGCAGTCAAAACGCCTGTGTCGTCACTATCCGAAGCTCTAGTTATGAAAGTCGGCTGTGCTCCTCATCACTGAAGGAGGAGTGGATCTCATCATTCTCTGTTCTCCTGGGGCTTCACATTAATCAAAAGTCTCAAGTTGGAGGGGGGGGGGAAGCAAAGCCCAAGTAGAATTAAAGAGTTAAAAATCCTTCCACGTAATTACTTTGCATCTTTCCAGTCTCACGGTGAGCGCTTAATACCGCAGCATGCGGAGAGCTCATTATGTAAAATCAATTCCTTTCAACACGAAATCCTGTGCCAAGCTCCCCAGCGCTCGAGCTTCTGCCAAATGTGGGGCCGGCTAACATATGAAAAACTCTATTGTTTTGTATTGCAAGTCCGTATGCTGACACGTTATGTGCACCATCTGCAATGCTGAATTTGCATGGCTGTGTGGGAAAGGAGGTGGAATTATCCTTCTTGTTAGAAACCTGTTATAATCCTCTGATCACACAGGCATGTTCCTTCCTCTTCGTTTACCACATCTGATGGGAAATTAATGTGTTTGTATTATTCTCTTCTCCCAGCTTCCCTTTCTGCTGGCGGCGCCCCTTTGCTCTTGAGGCTGTGGTATGAGCCTATGTGGCAGGAAGGCGCTGACGTTGCTGAGCAGCGTGTTCGCTGTTTGCGGCCTGGGCCTGTTGGGCATCGCCGTAAGCACCGACTACTGGCTCTACCTGGAGGAGGGCGTCATCCTCCCACTTAACCAGAGCACCGAGATACGCATGTCTCTCCACTCGGGCCTCTGGAGGGTTTGTTTCCTGGCTGGTACGTTCATAGCAGGTCTGGATCTGGAGCACATACAGTACATGACTTAATAGTCGTGAAGTTAACAGTAGAATTTGATAACATGCTTATCGGGAGAGTTTATTTACATTTCAGTAAATAACATTTCACAGTCACCAGGCACAACATGATGTACTTCCCGCTAATAAGAGCCAATGCAAAATCTGCCTTCACAAAGATGATAGTTTTCAACCCACACCGTCAGAGAGTATTCATTTATGACATGTGCGGTTCAATCCCTCTACAAACTATACTCACAAAATTAAAGCTCTTGTAAGGAATCTCATTGGGTTGTGCAAGCAGTCATAATGCTGTGGCCAGTCAGAGTAATTTTTGTACACGGTTGATATACTGTACTGTCAGAGGTGGTTAATAATGCACTACATTTACTCCATTACAGTTACTCAAATAACTTTTGGGGTAAATTGTACTTGTCAGAGTAGTTTTAATGAAATACGAGGCACCAAGCAACAACAGGCGCAGTACCCCTGGCCTCATAATCATTCCATATTTACATACACACACTAACGTGACGTGTGCAACATAGTCGAGGTCGGAGAACCATGGCATATAAGACATTTATAAATTAGATGACAAAACCCAAATGCTGCTGAAGTGGCTGGTCCGACGCTGAGTCTGGTGTGAGTGTGCGCGTCCGTGTGCATCTACATGTTTGCGGGGCGTCAGAGTTCAGAGTTCAGGTGGACAGAGGACAGAAGAGGTAGAGGGGGCAGAGCGGGCAGAGAGTTGAGATTCCTGACAGCCTGATGAATAAAACTGTCTTTGAGTCGCTTAGTCCTGGTCCACTGACTTAACGTGAGTTTGAACGTGATTGGTTAATTCCGAATGCGGCCACATCCCAGTTATAGGAAAGTTGTTTATTTTTACCTCCCCTCTCAAAAACATTTAAAAGAAAAAGAAACGTCAATTGAGGTGTACAGGTTATACGTCACATTATTCGTGCAGTTTTGACATGATTAATCTTCGTCTATTTTTTTTAACCCCCCCCCCCCCCCCCAAAAGAAATGGCATTTGAACAGGGGCGTGTAGACTATATACTGTATGTCGTTTTCTGGTTTTTGTAATCTCTGTTTGATGAGCCTATTGTGGTGTTTAATGAGTGGAAACAAAATAGTATAAGATCATTTGTCATTTCAAAAAGACTTTATTGATTGTTTTAGATTAAGCGATATTGTTCAGCAGTAGGCCTATCTGAATTTCCATCCATCCATCCATTTTCTACCGCTTATCCGGGTCAGGTGGCGGGGGCAGTAGCTTTAGCAGCGACGCCCAGACTTCCCTCTCCCCAGCCACTTCATCCAGCTCTTCCGGGGGGATCCCGAGGCGTTCCCAGGCCAGCCGAAGGATGTAGTCTCTCCAGCGTGTCCTGGGTCGTCCCCGGGGTCTCCTCCCGGTGGGAAGTGCCCGGAACACCTCACCGGGGAGGCGTCCGGGAGGCATCCGAATGAGATGCCCCAGCCACCTCATCTGGCTCCTCTCGATGCGGAGGAGCAGCGGCTCTACTCTGAGATCCTCCCGGATGACCGAGCTTCTCACCCTATCTCTAAGGGAGAGCCCGGACACCCTGCGGAGGAAACTCATTTCGGCCGCTTGTATCCGGGATCTCGTTCTTTCGGTCACGATCCACAGCTCGTCACCATAGGTGAGGGTAGGAACGAAGATCGACCGGTAAATCGAGAGCTTCGCCTTTCGGCTTAGCTCCTTCTTCACCACAACGGACCGATACAAAGTCCGCATCACTGCAGACGCTGCACCGATCCGCCTGTCGATCTCCCGTTCCATTCTTCCCTCACTCGTGAACAACACCCCAAGATACTCGAACTCCTCCACTTGGGGCAGGAGCTCGTCAACGACCCGGAGAGGGCATGCCACCCTTTTCCGACCGAGGACCATGGTCTCTGATTTGGAGGTGCTGATTCTCATCCCAGCCGCTTCACACTCGGCTGCGAGCTGCTCCAGTGAGAGTTGGAGCTCACGGTTTGATGAAGCCAACAGAGCCACATCATCAGCAAAAAGCAGAGATGCAATACTGAGGCCACCAAACCGGACCCCCTCAACGCCTCGGCCGCGCCTAGAAATTCTGTCCATGAAAGTTATGAACAGAATCGGCGACAAAGGGCAGCCTTGGCGGAGTCCAACCCTCACCGGGAACGAGTCCGACTTACTGCCGGATATGCGGACCAAACTCTGACTCCGGTCGTACAGGGACCGAACAGCCCGTATCAGGGGGTTCGGTACCCCATACTCCCGAAGCACCCTCCACAGGACTCCCCGAGGGACACGGTCGAACGCCTTCTCCAAGTCCACAAAACACATGTAAACTGGTTGGGTGAACTCCCATGCACCCTCGAAGACCCTGCCGAGGGTGTAGAGCTGGTCCTCTGTTCCACGGCCAGGACGAAAACCACACTGCTCCTCCTGAATCTGAGATTCGACTTCCCGACGGACCCTCCTCTCCAGCACCCCTGAATAGACCTTACCAGGGAGGCCGAGCAGTGTGATCCCCCTGTAGTTGGCACACACCCTGCGGTCCCCCTTCTTAAAAAGGGGGACCACCACCCCAGTCTGCCAATCCAGAGGCAATGTCCACGCGATGTTGCAGAGGCGTGTCAACCAGGACAGCCCCACAACATCCAGAGCCTTTAGGAACTCCGGGCGAATCTCATCCACCCCCGGGGCCCTGCCACCGAGGAGCTTTATAACTACCTCGGTGACCTCAACCCCAGAGATAGGAGAGCCCGCCTCAGAGAACCCACACTCTGCTTCCTCATGGGAAGGCGTGTCGGTGGAATTGAGGAGGTCTTCGAAGTATTCTCCCCACCGACTCACAACGTCCCGAGTCGAGGTCCGCAGCGCCCCATCCCCACTATACACAGTGTTGGTGGTGCACTGCTTTCCACTCCTGAGACGTCGGATGGTGGGGGGAACATTGCACATTATACACAAGAAATTATGGTAATATGCACTTTGCCTGAAATGTTCATATTACTGAATATTTTCTCTCACACAATAGTATTTTTTTTAGCTAAACACAAATGCTAAATCTACTTAATATTTTCCTGAACAAATCATACTATTAACAGTATTAAGAAAATATGAATTAAAGTCAAGCAAGTCACAGGTACAACCTCAAGTAAAATCATATATAAGACATAATTTTAGATTTAAACTACAAACGGAAGTAAATATCACCATGGATTATATATTTTCTTTCTAGAAATAATCTGATTTCATTCTATTTAAAGCTCTTTCTCACCACATAGAAGAAACCTCATTGCTATGTTACAGAGAAATGCAGTATGTGTGAAAAACGCATGAAAGGTGTGAGTACCTGTCTTGTGGTGTTGCTGTAACTGTACCACTGTGTGCCCAAATGGTTTTACTAGCTTTAAGAGGATTCTGCTGCTCAACTCAGATGTCAACCCAATCATGTGGTACACTCAGTTGCCTTGTGTGACTAAACTAACTGTGGTCACATGATGACATCGACTGATGCTGTTGAAATCTGCTGCAAAGAGCAACAGCGTGCTCTGTTACTTTACCACTTAAGGTGGAAAAAGACAGCAATTATGTCTTCACTGGTGACTGTTAACAACAATTTCCACTCACTCGGCATGTTTTTGAATGAGTCTCATCTCACACACAACTGACTATGGCTCTGAAAGTTTACTTTTTACTGCTGTACTGCTAATGTCCCTCTTGTGCATGCCCAACTTTGCTTGGAGTGTAAATACTTGAACTGTGTGGAAAGATGAAAGCAGTAGATTCTTTATTTGTTTTCTACCAGCCCTGTGTCATCCCTCATGATTTACCCTTCAGGCTTTTATTCATCCTCTTCCCCCATCAGTTTCTATCCTGTTTCTCCATTCCGGCCCAGTAAGTAAACAAACAAAACACTTCATTTGCACTTCCTTTATGTTTATCCTCATACTACAACTGCACTGGGCCTCATATGATAGCTGCATGTGTGTAGGCAGGTCATGATGGTGTGATTAGATTACAGATGTTTTCCTTTTACATCCTCTTTAACAGGCCTATTAAATGGGCCACTCTGTGTTTTAAGGGCAATTGAGTGGCCTTATTGCCCACTTAACTGTTGCGTTGGACTGTGTTTGACCTACAAATAATCGTTGGCCATTATCACATGGCGCGCTTCCACTGGAGAGCTCGAATGGTGTTGCATGGACCTGTTAGCTCATATTGATGTCAGTTTTGTTGTTTGCTTTCATTGCACTTAGAGGTCAAGGAAAAAATGTTTAGAGACATCATCGTGAGTCATGTTCAACATGGTATTTCATGGGTACAGACTCCAAGACAATAGAAGATCATCACTGAGGCTATGTGCACAACCAAATGGGTATTCTAAAAAACATATTTGACCAAAAAAAAACCAACAACAATATCCATCCACAGCAAAATCAACATGAAAAAGTTTTTAAAAAGGCTAACAATAAAAAAAGAAAACGAAAATGAAAATGACTCAAATCAGCTGACATGCAGAGATACAGTAACATCACAAGTCATACAAAGATAACAGATAGTGGAAAAGATAGCGAATGCTAAAACGTCATTTTGTTCAGATACATTTAACAAGAGTAGGCAAAAAAAAAATAATAATAATAATAATAATAATTTTCCCCACGGGGTGGCACATGTTCCAAGAAAGCACCCATTAGGTTTTAGTCCGGTGCCGATCAAGACATTTATTTTAAACAATTTCACATCACCATATGGTCAATGGAAATTGTCCGCCAACCATAATGACAATGGCACTACCTGTACTCCTATAGTAGTAGTACTACACTATATTCCAAAAGGCGGTCTTGGTCACGTCGGCGTCAGCAGCGGACGAGCAGAACGAGTTGCCTGACACGATGTGCTGAAGTGGCCACAGGCAGACATTTCATGGACAGCAAAATGTCTTAATTGTCTGACCTGTGGAGGAAGCTGAGCACACTGGTGCATTTAATGTTGCTTTCTTATTCTTTCCTCCAAAAGTGGTGTAGTTGGTAGTTCCAAAATTTGCAGTTATTTGATTAATTCTTTTTTTTTTTTTTAGTGACTGAAGTGTTTGTACGATCAAAATTCTTCCATATTCTTCTTCCTTCTAGGAGAGGAGAAAGGTCGCTGCTTTACCATTGAATATGTGATGCCCACTAAAGTCCAGATGACTTCGGAGTCCACTGTTAGTGTCCTGAGTAAGTAAATCTAGTAAAGCACAATTTAAAGTCCAAGTTTTTTGTTGTTGTTTTTTTTACTGAGGGCCAAATACAGAAAATACTGTGTATTTGCAACTCAGCTATAATGTGAAGAACATTGCACTCAGCTATTTAAGGATAGCTGACATGTCAGGAGAAAGTTTGGTGGTTGAGACACGGAGCACTTCACAGAGGCTATCAGTCATTCTGGTTCTCAGTCTGTTTTTTTTTTTTGTGATTTAACAGAGAAAATGTTTGTTCACATGTGAATGTTGAGCCGAATAGGCTCATCATTCTTTTTGCACGGCGTCTCATCAGAGGAAACTTGGCATTATCCAAACTCCGATAGAAGTCGGGGAGGGAGAGAAGCTGATGTTGACTTTTCAGAGAATCATCACACTGCATTTCAATCAGTTCGAACGGCAGACTCTCTTCCACTTCTTCTACTCCACCAGGAGGGGGGTTGAGAAAAGTTGTTTTTCAATGACGCTGGTTGAATTTTGTCACGAGAGATGCAATCACAGACACGTATTTCTCCTTTTTAGCAGAAAGGTCGGCCTTTGGAAAAGCAGACTTGATTTCAGACAGCGTGGGGAAGTGCGCAGCATTGAAGCTTGGTAGTTGTGTCTCAAACAGGCGGAGGAGCTTTACTGTGGTGCAGTCCTCTAGCTCCAATTATGTTGACAGTTTTTACGACAGGGTTCATCACATCGTCCAGCTGGACAGTTTTGGCACACAGCGCTTCTTGGTGGATGACACAGTGCATTCTGACAACCTCACCTCTGCTCTCTTTTTGCTTGGCGCACAACATCGATGCCATTCCTTTGCGCTCGCCCATCACAGCCGGAGCTCCATCCGTTGTTACTCCGCAGAGCTCGTCCCATTTAAGTCCGATCTTTTCAACTGCCTCTGACACCGCTCTGAAATGATCTTTGCCGTGGTTGTGCCTTTTTAGGCTCCTCATAACAAGTTTAGTGACTTCTTAGCTTGCTGTTGTGGCGTTTTCCTGTATCTTGTTAGCGCGGAGGGGGAAAAAAACTGATGATGACCTTGCAGGCTAGCTGCTATTTGCTTGACTTTCTGTGTTCGTTCGGCACCGGTGTACGAGGTGTAGTTCTCATGTTTGGTCTCCTAGTTCCTACGGATATTATACTCTTTCATTAGAGCAACAGCTTCATTGCAGATCAAACAGACACACTTTCCATTGATTTATATTAATTTTCCCACCGTGTTTGAAATCTTCTACCCTTACTATTTTGTGTTTCTTTGGTGCTGCCATTTTCTGCTGACTCCTCGTAAAAGCTTTTCTTCATCTTAATTGTGTCATTGTGTTGTGGAGAAGCACCGTTTATGTGACTGGCTCCATTTAGTGTTGAAACTGAGAAGAGCAATAGAGTTGAGGGTGAGCTCAAGCTTCTTGGGCGTATTTTCACGACCATAAGGCGCACCGCATTAAAAGGCGCAGCCTCAGTTACGGGGTCTATTTCAGTATGTAACACATACATAAGGCGCACCGTATTATTGGGCACAGGCATGGTAAAACATACGCTAGCTTAAAACATACGGTAGCATGCATGCACGCTAAAACAATGTTTTTAAAAAGGCAGCGGGAGCCAAACTGAGTTCGGTTGTACTTTATTGAAGCATTTAAAAATGTACTCACATTAGTTTTTGATCAATCCTCATCCACAAATCCATCAAAGTCCTCATCTTCTGTATCCGTGCAGCTCCTCAGAAATCATGCCGGCTATTACGAAAGCTCGTACAACAGTGCAAGCAGACACGTTAGCCCAAGCATCCAAAACCCATTCACAAATTGTGGCGTAACTCGTCCGGCGCTGCCTACTCGTCTTAGTAAAGCTGTGTTCGCCATCTGTCATCCATGGCTCCCACGCCGCTCACTTGACTTTGAACGGTCTGTTTACACCGATGTCCAGCGGTTCGTCAAGCCTCCCGGAATGACGGCAAGCCCCGAGTTATTGCACTCAGTCGAACGGTGACTGTAGAGACGCTTTTCCCGGCTGTTCTTTGCTCGGGCCAACTCGCCTTGTTTCCGCGGAAACTCAGCTTCATCTTCTTGACTTGGCGAAGCTCATTTTCCTTCTTCCTCCACTTGCGAACCATGGATTCGTTCATCTTGAATTCTCTCAATGCTGCATGTTCCTCCGCGTAACTGATAGCTTGCAGTTTAAACTGTGCTTCGTAAGCATGTCTCTTCGTAGGTGCCATTATCGGGGTCCTTAGCCAAACCGATATTGTTTTGTACAATGCACACCTCGGCGCTATATAACTACTGGGGGCGTGCCTTTAGCGTCCTCTGTCACGCACACCCTTCCCCCTTTTAACGTCCGCATGCTGTCCTCAGCCACGTCCGCCTTTCCTCTATATATGCAGCGTATCGGCAGGAAATGCTCTCAGTCATTCAAGCAAAGTGCTCAACACACAACAGCATTTATCGATTTTGGAACTCGGTGCACACATAAGGCACGCCGCATTATAAGGTGCCCTGTCCATTTTGGAGAAAATTGAAGACTTTTAAGTGCGCCTTATGGTCGTGAAAATGCGGTATATTTTCATAATTTGCTGTGGGGCAATAAAAACTGGGCCACAGTTGGCCTGCAGGCCGTAGTTTGGACACCCCTAAGTAAAGCTTTTTAAAAGCATTTTACAGAATTAGCTGGCCAGGCCACAGCAATAGCCAAGTATTAGCTCATGGGGGGGCTAATGATGTGTCACAACTTTGCCTAAAGTCCTATTGGTTTATAAGAACAGTGTTTGTGAAGATTTATTCAGCCGAGGCAAATATTTTACATGACCAAACAACCAATATAAATAACCAAAACAAAAACAAAAAAAGCATACATAGTGAAATAATGATCTTGTCTCAATTTACTTTCCACTTAACTTGCTCACTGTGAAACTGGGGCGTGTGTATTTGGGTACGAAGGTATTAATCGTGCCTTCTGCTGTTTAGTGAAAGCACATTTGCTTGTTTTCCCTATTACTATACGTGGCTGGCATAACTAAATGAACAAAGATACATTATTTGTAGTCAATAACGGATTAAGTGTAATTGGATAATGGCTAATTACCCGTGGCACACCTGATGATCTTGGCACAGGGGTTGGGATATCATTGCATTAGAATATATTCACAGTGGATGGTGGAAAAGGAAAACTGAGCGGATGTTCAGAACCTGACATTCCATTTGTAAAGCTATAACTAGGAACTAACGTAAGCAACTGGTCATGCGCTCCACATCGATATAGAGCTGTTCAAATTCCAATGGGTAGAGTATATGAATGAGAAATTCACACCAACTCAAAATGACTTGCTCACAGATGCATTTTCGGAAATAGGCAGCAAGCAAAAATATTTAGTTGGTTGTTTAGTTTCACACTCGATGGCTCGGCAGGCACTCCAGTGAGCCAAGTATTTGTATACAAGCACTTGAAAAGGCAATGTTTCGTGGCACATCCCCTTTAATGTTACAGCGTAAGTGCATATAACTGCACGTTTAACTTAACTCAGTAGGAGGCTTCGAAGAATCTCTGAGCGTTTTCGCTTTCGAGACTTTGTGTGCCATCCAAAGAACAGTTCTAATGGAAGCCCAGGTTGCGGCTCGTTTTTTCTCTTCTTTGTAAGTGGTAAAAAAAAAATGTTTTTTTAAAATCCTCTTTTATTGCAGAGATGATCCGTTCGGCCACACCTTTCCCACTGGTCAGCCTCTTCTTCATGTTCATCGGTTTTGTCCTCAGCAACATTGGCCACATTCGACCACATCGCACCATCCTGGCCTTTGTTTCGGGAATCTTCTTCATCCTATCAGGTACTCACTTCGGCTCCTACCCCACTGACAGACACTTCATCTTGTTCTCATTTCGTAGGATTTTGTGAAAAATAAAAATAACTCATCATTGCACCTTTCACCACTGGGATTCCCGTGACCCTTCACGGGAAGCGAGACATAAAATGGCCAACCCTAATTACAAAAATCCTTCTTTTTATGTGGGTCCAGTTCCCACTCACTGACTGTGTGAATGTTTGCCTATCGCGATACAGTATAGTCCTGTGATGGACCGGCAACACGTCTGCCTTTTGCTGGAAGTCAGCTGCAATATGCGCCCGCTTCCCATAACTCTAATGTGGACAAGTGCAATAGAAAATGGATGGATGGATGGGTTTTCTAGTATTTTAAGCATTAAGCAGGTTAACATTTTTCATTTTTCCCCCCTCATTAAATCTCCTGCTTTTTCTCATACATGATGATTTCTCCTCCAGGTGTCTATTCAAATGGGTGATAGGATGTCACTAATGTGTTGTTTCTGGGCTGCAGGTCTGTCTCTGGTCGTTGGTCTGGTGTTGTACATCTCCAACATCAACGATGAAATGTTGAATAGGACCAAAAGCAACGAGGCCTACTTCAGCTACAAGTATGGATGGTCGTTTGCCTTTGCTGCTATCTCCTTCCTCCTCACTGAGGTAATGTTCATCTCATTATGGTCCCTTGCATCAAAGCTTCCGCTTTGGATCCAGTTCCACAGAACAGTTGATTCATTCTTATCCCGAAGTGTTATGTTCATGTGTAAACCATTATTTTACCTTGACCCAATATGATTGCATGTTAAAGATGAATTTCTTCCTCACCACTCTTACAATGTTATATTTGATGTGGGCAGGGGCGGGGGGAAATATTGCACCTTTCCCCCTCCACCAATCAGTCACTTACAGTACTAGAGCATTTAGCAGCGACATACAGTAAAAATATTTAAGCTTAAACATGCTACTTGTTAGGTTTACGTTTTCTGGTAGGAAATAGTGTCATGGACGTAATGCCTTCTGTTTTCATGAAAACTTTAATATTTTAAGTATAAATGGAAAGTTGAACTCCTGCAGCTTTAGAAGGGTGTGTTTCTTGCAAATGTTGGTTGAATTCTAAATTGTAGGTCCCCCCCCCCCACTGGATACGGAATTAAACTCTTCCAGTCTCTTTTCAGTCAACAACACAAGTGTTGATACTATCAGTAGTTACAAATAGAACAATAGAAAGACAACACTGTACAATATGGAATAGTCTGCTATTTTAAACGCGTTAGTCGGGACTGTTCAGGAAACTGTTGTTTGGTGTTACATTGTTTGTCTCTATGGTGCAATCGCAGTGCACCCTAGTGGGGTGGCTATAAAATAACACCGATGCCAAATAATGATCTCGAGTCAATTCCATGAAAGTGCTGGTAGTGTAGCTGTCCATGCTGCTGCCTTTCACACAGATGGTGCGAATGCCCAGCTGGCGCTCCGAAACCCAGCCACTGACGGTCCCAAGCCCAGATTCCAAATATGTGTGGGTTGTGTCAGGAAGGGCGTCCGGCATACAGACATTGCCAAATAGAACATGCGAGTGACTGGTTGTGGCAACCTCTGATGGGACAAGCTGGGACAACAACAATTCATGAAGTCCATGAAACCCTAACCCTTACAGCTGGTGTGTCAAAAAGGCCAATACTCCTGATCTTGTCAGCAGAATGGACTACGCTCCTCTTTCTAAAGCTCCTCTTTGCCTTTCCAGACGGCCGGTGTGATGTCCGTGTACCTGTTCATGAAGCGCTACACGGCGGAGGAGATGTACCGGCCCCGCCAGGGCTTCTACCGTCCTCGCCTCAGCAACTGCTCGGACTACTCGGGCCAGTTCCTCCATCCGGACGCGTGGGCCGGGCGTGGCCGCAGCCCCTCGTCCATCTCCTCCGAGGCTTCCCTCCAGATGAACTCCTCCAACTATCCTGCCCTCCTCAAGTGTCCTGAGTACGAACAGATGTCCTCCTCGCCGTGCTGAAGCAAAGAACCACCAGAGGTTATTACAGCACTGGCATAGTTCAAATACTGTGCAATGTATACTCCCAAAATGTAAGCTCCCCGTATACAAAATCCTGAAGGTGTCTAGTGGGCTAAGTCGCAGTTGTCGACGACCATGGATTTTATTTACCTGTAGTGTGCAGTGGTATAGAGCTGCATGCAACATAATGAGAATGTTGCGCCTCTCATACAGTTCCATCATCAGTATTCCACAGCATTTGTCCCCATTAGGGTCACAGGTGACCTGAGCCTATCCCAGCTGACTTTAGGCGAGAGGTGAGGTACATCCTGGACTGGTCGCCAGCCAATCGCAGGGCACCTATGAACAAACAACCATTCACGCTCACATTCACACCCACGGACAATTGTGAATCTAGGTAGAACATGCGAACTCACGCAGGAAGGCCGTAGCTCAGATTCGAACCCAGAACCTTAGAACTGTGAGGCAGATGTGCTAACCAAGCTGTTACCTGTCATGCAGTCAAATAACTAAACCACTGTAATCCCCCACTATTTGCAGGGGGTAGGGACCGAGCCCTTACGCGAATAGTGAAGAGGTACAAGTCTTTGGTGCCCCCCAAAGGTCTTTATATTTGACTTAAGAGTTGAAACTGTAAATATTGAATATCACAAACTATGATCTTCTTCAAAAAGAGTTTTCAAACTCATCTGACAACATTACCCTGAAAAATCACTGGCTTACAGATGGTTTGACCTGGAAAAATGCACCAGAAGTGCGCTTCCCCATAACGTCCACTAACAACACAGGCTAAACTTCGCTCTTTACCGACGTATTGTCTCTCGGTGGAGATGTGTCACTTTGACATGTTTGACACCGATTGACTGTACTACTGTGTTATTTAGGCTGGACTTTGGCTGCATCTTGTGGCATCGTAGGATGTTTCAGAAACAATGCAAAACTGTGAATAGGTGAATTTTTCAGTGAATATGTGGCGATTACTATTTTAGTAACAGTTGTTAGTATAATGATGCATTGCACTTGGGTACTACTACAAACTAAAATCACAATAATAAGCATATTGTTACATCAACACATCGCCGACAGTGTCTATCAAATCTGATCATGATTATCTTTGTCAAAGCAAAACCTCTTTCGATTATGGAAGTGTGCCTCATGTTGCGGCCGACCACGTCGGTCAGCCAGCGTAAGCTCCCACTGCTGATCTCTAGTTTTTCAAAGATATACCTGAAGAAATGAACTCGGAAAGGGTCAAGAGGCATTATGTGTGGTCACGCAGACGTGCACTCATGTCAACGGGCCAAACGCAAGCTGAACAGTGCACGATGACCTTCGGCTAACAGCGAGAACTAATCATGCTGATCATATTGATCAGGGACTGAAAGTCATTTATGTTTTCCACGTGAATGTTTTGTTGTTTTTGTCTGGTCCCTTTTCAGAAACTCATATTGAAGCCAAAGGAAGAACCTGTGACACAGCATCCTGCCTCCCTCATCAGCACCAACTCTTCGAAGCTTATTAACAGCTATCTACTGTATGCGCATAGTTGAAATACAGAAATATGTTGGTAATTCATAAATTCCTACCAGTAAAATTCACATAACAAATAGCCAGTATTCCATTTGTTTATATCCTATAATCTATTGTGAAGGGGAAAGAAGATGGACTGTTCTAATGGGAAGTGTGAACCATTATTTTTGCAACATGTGAATGGAAGAAGTCTAAAAGAAAAATCTGTTGATGAGATTTTACAGCATAAATTCAAGTCAAATTGCAAATAAGATATTTTCGTAATTCACGCCCTTTTGAGGACACAATAACCCTGGTCGGAATATTCCAAACAGAATTGTGCCAACGAAGATGTTTGAAAACTGTTGAATACCAACATTGCATGCAGCATTAGGTGAGTAAACATATTACTAAGAAGCATGTTGTCTAGTGCAATTATTTTATCTGATTTCACAATATTAATGATAACTGTTCATATTTAAAGTTGCGTTGTGTTATGTTGTTGTGAACTCATACATTATTAATGGTATCCAACATCTTTTGCAGTACATTTAAAGTTGTTTATTCAGTATTTGTCTCATTTGTCTCACAGGATACATAAACTAAATAAATACAAACTATCCCTCTCAAGCATTGTTGTAGATAGAGCCTTGTGATTATTCCAAATGTGTATGTAAATATGCATTTGTATATAGACTCAGTTTTGTATAGAGAACAATTGAAATATACATTGATGGATGTTCTGTTATTCAATAGAATAATTTTCAATATCTGTGACTGCTGCTTTACCTCTGTGTCACATTGAGAATGGGAGATTTTGCATACTAATATGTAAATGTTGTGTTCTGATGGTTGTCACATTGCAAATGTGATTATTAATTGTGTATTTTTACAGTCCAGTTTCATGTTTCAACCGTCACTGCATATTCAGCGAAATAAAGGGATTTGCTAAACAATTCATGTTTTATTCTTCTGTTTTAGTTTCTCTACAAAGCTCCAGATGTTAAATAACAGTAAATAGATAGGATGATTGCTACATAATATCTTTCATCCGTTTTCTATAGCGCTTGTCTTCATCAGGGTCATGGGTGAGCTGGAGCGTATCCCAGCCGACAATGGACTGGTCGCCAGCCAATCACAGAGCACATGTAGAAAAACAACCATTCACTCACATATTCTTACCTATGGACAGTAAGTCTTCAACCATGCATTTTTGGGGAATGTGGGAGGAAGACGGCGTTCCCAGGAGAAAACCCACGCAAGCATGCAAACTCCACACAGGAAGGCCGGAGCTGAGATCGGAACCTCACCTCAGAACGATACTGTACATTATAATGATGAAAATATTGAATGGAACACACCATGTTCATATTGTGAGCCACTGTCACTCTCTGTTGAGATAACGGAAATCTACACAAATACAATTCTATTTTGACAGAACACAATGAACAAAAATATAATTCAAGACTTGTTTTTTTTCTCTCCCAATTTTCACATGAAACTCAACGATCTAAGACATTTGGAATGGAGGGAGGGAGCTACATTGTGTCTAGAGATCTAGATCTAGAGGAAGCCAATGACAGGGAACCCTGAAGGAACTGTTGTACTGCATGCAGAAGTCTGGAGTGGCAGAGGAGTATATTGAGGGCAACAGAACAGTGGTGAGGTGTGCTGTAGGTGTGACAGGAGTTTAAGGTGGAGGTGGGACTGCATCAGGAATCAGCCCTGAGCCCCTTCCCTTTTACAGTGGTGATGGATAGGCTGACAGATGAAGTTAGACTGGAATCCCCGTGGACCATGATGTTTGCAGATGACATTGTGATCTGCCGTGAAAGCAGGGAGCAGGTGGCGGAACAGTTAGAAAGATGGAGGCGTGCACTGAAAAGCAGAGGGATGAAGATTAGCCGAAGTAAGACTGAATATATGTGCATGAATGAGAGGAGGGATGGGGGAAGAGTGAGGCTACAGGGAGAAGAGATAGCGAGGGTGGAGGACTTGAAATACTTGGGGTCAAACGTCCAGAGCAATGGCGAGTGTGGTCGGGAAGTGAAGAAACGGGTCCAAGCAGGTTGGAACGGGTGGAGGAAGGTGTCAGGTGTGTTATGTGAAAGAAGAGTCTCTGCTAGGATGAAGGGCAAAGTTTATAAGACAGTGGTGAGGCCAGCCATGATGCACGGATTAGAGACAGTGGCACTGAAGAGACAACAGGGAGCAGAGCTGGAGGTGGCGGAAATGAAGATGTTGAGGTTCGCTCTCGGAGTGACCAGGTTGGCTCAAATTAGAAATGAGCTCATCAGAGGGACAGGCGAGGTTTCGATGTTTTGGAGACAAAGTTAGAGAGAGCAGACTTCGATGGTTTGGACACGCCCAGAGGAGAGAGAGTGAGTATATTGATAGAAGAATGATGAGGATGGAGCTGCCAGGCAAGAGAGCTCGAGGAAGAGCAAAGAGAAGGTTGATGGATGTCGTGAGGGAAGACATGAGGGCACTTGGTGTTCGAGAGGAGGATGCAGGAGAAAAGGATGACACGCTGTGGTGACCTGTAACGGGACAAGCTGCAAGGCAAAGAAGAAGTATCAGAATGCTTTAGTTTAAACACTGTAGGCTCACACTGTATACTATGGAATTGATTTTGGGTTTTATTATTAGAGTAGATCAAATATTTTGTTAAGAGAGTCACCCAGAGCTGCTAAGAATGCAAAGTTATCAATGTCTTCACCATCGTTCCTGTCACACTGTGTTGCGTGTTTTTGTTGGCGTGTTATGGACAAATGTTCCATTTTTGTTTTATGTCCTCATTTAAAAGAAATATTCAAGCAACAAGTTTTTCCTAATTATTTGGGGGATTGTAGGGTGAAAGCTGCAGCTGGCTGCTACTGTGGACTGAATGGGTGGCAACAATGAGGGAATGAAATGTCAGTCTTTTGTAGGGAATGGCATAGCCCGTCAGCAACATTGAGGGAAAAAAGAACTATAACTAAATCATTTTTTGAACATCGAACTTGGTTCAAAAATTGGAATTATAAACTATCAACCGAACTAGATCAGTTTTGGAACAGTGAACTGGACTTTGAACGAGTTCGAGTAGAAAATGAACTTTGCCAACACCAGGGCCAGGTCGCTTTAAATCTTGACTTTTTTATTCCTTAATAAATAAAATCACAAATGAAAAACTAGTAGTTGATTTATCATTGATATTCACATTTGTTTAATGATCTGAAACATTCCAATGGGGGAACATGGAAAAAAATAAGAATTTGAGACTTTTTGACCTCACAATCTATGCCGGTGATGTATAGCGACAGGCATCCACTGAACTCGAAGAGAGTCTGTGAGCCGTCAGGTCTCTCTCAGTGTCAGTCGTGAACGGCCCACATCCCGCAGGTTGAATGCGACGTAATGGCACCGTGAAACAGATGGAAATAGCTCGTCTGCAGCGTGAACTGATTGCTTGAGGGCCGCCCAACTGAGCAGTTTCAGCTATTTGACGTGATGGACTGGCCCATTCCCACAGTGATTGCCTCCATTGACAGGCTGCAGGCCTGACTGGGGGTGTTACTAAATACTGATTTGCTTTCATGTGAGTTTTTTTTTTTTTTTTTTTTTTTGGGGGGGGTTTCTCGTGCTTTTTAGAGAATTTCCACTTTGAAATGATCTTATGATCTTTCACGAACTGTACGCTGTTTTTATTGTATTGTCATTTTTTGCCTTTCTTTTATATATATTTTAAGCTGCTTTTAATCATCTAAAGCAAATTGCGTTACCTTGTGTATGAAATGCGCTATGTCAATAAATTTGCTTTGCTTTGCTTTCGTCTCGCAATATTACTGGACTACATTAGTATAGACTAGAAGAGTCTGTTTTCCAAATGTGAACAACTTGTTCACCTTATTGTTATTTTCCTTTTGCTTCCTCCTCACGTCCATTAACTCACACTTAAGAAAATGAAAGGAAAAACATAAGTGAACCATTTGTTTCTTTCGATCATCTCTATAATCATTGTTTTAAATATGCAACCAACACCATTTGACATGTACTTTTAAGATTTTAAAGCAATAAAAGATTTCAACATATTGACTATATGGCACAAGTGTCAAACTGGTGGCCCGGGTGCCAGATCCAGCCCGCCACGTCCTTTGATGTGGCCTCGCGAGAGTGTGCATCGACTTTGTGTTTCTTGCTAAAATACCAAAATTGCAAATCGGCTTCACTTTTTAAAAAAATGATATTGCAATTTTTGTTGTTGTTACCAACCCCCCTTTTAAAATCAAATTGATTCATACTGTAGTTGCGCAAACAATTTTTACTGGCTTCTGATTTCAAAAGCAATTATCCATTAATTTGTGTATATGTAATAATATGGGGCAATCGTATGCCTCCGAGTGGCACCAGAACTGCGATGTGGCCCGCGACAAAAATGAGTTTGACACCCCTGCTTATGGGAAGGGCTTGTAACCCCTCATTTCCTCCAAAAGATGGAGCCAGGAAGTCAAGAAAGCAGCAACTCCGAAGCACAATGAATTTTGACCCAATCAAAATGAAGTTACTGCTATCGTCCACACAACATAATGCATGGATGTTTGTATGGAAAGGAAATATTAATTCAAGTCAATACTTCCTGTTAAGTGTTGATGT
Source organism: Phycodurus eques (assembly GCF_024500275.1). Lineage (NCBI taxonomy): Eukaryota > Metazoa > Chordata > Actinopteri > Syngnathiformes > Syngnathidae > Phycodurus > Phycodurus eques. The sequence goes on from NC_084530.1 coordinate 8,119,429, forward strand.
TTCTGTGTTCATTATTGGGGAGGGGGACGGGGGTGCAAACATTCACATTAAGATTGCGTTTAAAGTTAGGTCATTTTGTACATGTTGTGCAATAAATAACATTAATTGTGAGCTCCAGCTTCTGAGTACACCCAGTCATCTCAGTTGGCAAAATAAAATATTATTCAGGAGGAAATTCTCCCATTATTTCATTACAAAAAATCCTATATGAAAAAGGAAAAACAAGAGAAGAAGGCCTAGAGGTAAAGTGTATAAAAAAAAAACAAGGAGAGACAAGCAAGAGCTCATTTCCTCAAAAAGATACTGCTCACAAGCACCAGGCTTGAGATCCAACACGTTCTTATTTGAACTGATTACCAGTGCAAACAGTACTCTGGAGAGTTTGCTGCTTTGTGGAATATTTTCTATTCGAGTTACCATATGTGCTGTGTTTATCTAAGAAAACAACCCTACTGCTATATATGAAGAATTAATGAGGCAGAACAAGAACCCCGCCCCCCCCCCCCCCAAAAAAAAAAAAACATCCCTGAAAATATACCCCTCATTAAGCCACAAGATGAATAAAGTGCATGGAAAATGGTACAATCTGTCTGTCTTTTAAATGAAAAGGTAACGGAGGCGTTGCCAACGCAACGATCCTGAAATCATCTGTGCTACAGTGACATCTTGCTTTTAATCACTTTCATCCCCCATCCTTTCAAACGCCCCAAAGCACCTACAGCTCTTCTCGCTTGCTGCCGCTGACCTCCTCGAAGCATTCGACGGGGGGGGGGCAGATGGTCAAGGTTCTGGATGCGCCAGCAGCATATGATGCAGCTTCAACCTTGTGCAAAATGCCTGAGACGTGTACTTATTATTAGATCTATATGTAGTCAACAGAGTGTGTTAAACTGAATACAATTACAATAGTCCAGTAATTACCATGTAGTATTCCCAACTATTTGTGTTTTTGACACAAGATGCCACCAAACTTCTTGGTGTTAAGGAAGTTTGTCAAAGTGATGCAACTCGACTGAGAGACAGGCTTTGCATATCGGGGAGGATGTAAATTTAGCCTGGGTTGTTAATGGAATTCACAGAATCTTCACTGCGTGTCCATGTGCATGTGCACTTCCAAGTTCCAAGCCATTCATTTTTAAGTGCAATGTTGTAAGGTGAGTTTGAAATGATATTCAACTGTTTCGGGATCATAGTTTGAGGTATATTTACAGTTTAAATCAGTAATATAGACAATTCCGAACATTTTGGGGTGGGGTGTGGCGGGATTAACAATTTCCGCCAGTGATTCTCAAAGTGTGGTACTAGTACATACAATACAATTCGGTTGTTGGCTTTTAAAGACATGGGGCCATGTTGTAGTCGCAGCCAAGTAGTATTTGGAGTACTAGTAGTAGTAGTAATAGTAGCATTATTAGTCGTAGCAGTAGTAGTATATTGTTAAAACCACAATGATACTGATGTATACAATCATCAATTCATTTCTGTATTTTCTTGTACTTGTACTATTTTGCCCACCTGCCTTGACTCAGATATGAATTTATGTGAGATTCCATTGTTAATCCATAGGGTTTAATATGATATCGGTCCTACCCTCTGCAGTTACAGTATAACATCTTAAACTCTTCTGGGAAGGTTTTCCACAAGGTTTAGGAGTGTGTTTATGGGAATTTATGACCATTTTTCTAGAAGCACATTTGTGCGCCTGCCTCTCAGTTGCTGCTATAATTCATCCAAAAGTGTTCTACAGGGTTGAGGTCAGGAATGTGCATTCCTGTTCCAACATGTCTGTGCACCAGTGCACAAATCAAGGTCCATAAAGACATGGAATAGAGAATTTGGTATGGGTGAACTTGGCTGGCCTGCACAGAGTCCTGCCATCAACTGGTAAGAACACTTTTGGGTTGATTTCAAGTGAACAGTGAGCCAGGCCTTCTCGTCCACCGTCAGTGTGAGACCTCACAAATATGCTCCTGGAAGAATGAACGAAAATTCCCGTAAACTCACTGCGAAACATTGCTGAAAGCCTTCCCACAAGAGTTGAAGCTGTTATAGCTGCAAGAGATAGACCAGCATCATATTACACCATATGGATTTAGAATGGGATATCACTTACAATCATGTGAGTCAAGGCAGGTGAGCGAATACTTTTGAAAGTTCTTGTCATAGACGGTGAGAGTACTGAAGTAATAAATAAATAGGTTGGGATTTTCACCATTTTCACCACACATTCAACCATTTTGAGGGTAAAAGGCTTTGACCTCAGTCAGCAGTAACAGTAAAACAGGCATACAATGAATCAAGACAATCAAATGTCAATCACCTATCAACAAAGAAAAATCTTAATCCTCTTCTGCTTTACTTTCACTTCTTCCTCGTTTGAGCACGCTTCTTCCAACTGATATGGAATCATTTGTGACGTTTTCTGTTCTTTCCAAGTGAATTGCCCTTACGAACCCGCAGAGCCACTCCGACATTCTGCGTCATCAGCACACAATGTGTTATTGCGCACCAGCAACATGGGAGCCTCGCAGATGCCCATTTTGGGAGACAATGACGGCTTCAAAATCTCAGCTGTGGCCTTCCTGTCTGGAGTTTGCTCCGGTCCCTCCCACATTCCAAAAACATGCACGTTAGGTTGATTGAAGACTCTTCATTGGCCATAGGTGTGAATGTCATTGCTGGTTGTTTGTCGATACGTGTCCTGTGAGTGGTGAGCGACCAGTCCTTTCGCTCAAAGGCAGCTGTGATGGGCTCCAGCTCACCAGCAACCCTAATGACCCATTTCCTATACAAACGATATAGGAAATGGATGGAAGGACCTTTTGCTATGTGGACATAAGGTTACTTTGACTGGTTCAGATATCGCACTTGTCATGCCATGCAGCATGTTTCACACATTATTTTGCGTCCACTACACAGACACCTTTAATCCAAAAGTGCTATGGCTATGATTTCTGTTTCGAACATTGCAAAAGCAGCAAACATTAGAGGGTTGCGCGCTGTAGGCTGTGTTAGAACAGCTTGTCTATGACAGCCTGCGGCCAGAGTCTGTGTTTGCTTTCCTTTACTGCAGTTCCTCTCGATTTCCTTCTTTAGCCTCTCGTGTCTGCTGCAGGCTTCGTCTGCATAAACGACACAGACGCAGTCTACATGCGTTAATCCACCACCCAGAGTACTAGGATATGAAGTTGTGTGAGTATGTTATTCATATCACGTACACCTGAACAATTTAAGAAGGCATTTACGGTACAATATTTGACTCTTGTCATGAAGGTGATGACATAAACATGAGAACTGACAGCAGGGTGTACAAAAGGTTAGCACGTCTGCCTCACATGTGCGAGGTTCCGGGTTCGAATCTCAGCTCAGACCTTCCTGTGTGGAGCTTGAATGTTGTTCTTGTGCGGGTTATCTTCAGGTACTATGAATTCCGACAGAAACATGCATGTTAGATTCACTGAAGACTTGAAATTGTCCATACGTGTGAATGTGAGTGTGAATGATAATTTGTCAAAATGTGCCTTGCGATTGGCTGGCAACCAGTACAAGGCGTATCCCGCCTCTCGCCCAAAGTCAGCTAGCATAGGTTCCAGCTCACCCGTGACCCTAACGAGGGTAAGTGCTATAGAAAATGGATAGATGGGAATATTGGCAATACCTCTCGCTATGATGCTCTGTGATTCTTATCCACACACACACACACACACACACACACACAGGTTTATAACAGTGTCAATCAAAAATTTGCTTCATTATCTCCAGAAAAATAATAGTGAGTGTCTAGGCCTATGTGCTCTTTTCACATTGGTCATAATTCTGGGCCCTTTTTTGTTCATCCAACCACATTTGAGAGCGCCAGGCCTCCATCCTAACACTGGGTTTTATTTGTACCTTTCATAAAATCCCGATTGCAATCAAGCAACCTGAGGCGCATATGAAAAGGGTTCAATTTCCTGTTCATTTTCTTCTTCTTTTTTATACTCTACAACAACTTATAACATGACCTTATCATCTTATTGCACACTATAGTACGATATTTACTGGTGCATCTGGGTGACATTCTAAGAACCTTCAGTGTAGTCTTTGAAATGTGCTCTCTGTAATTAACTACTAAGGTAAAAAGCTAAAATGCTAACATGCTGTTGTTGAGAATATGTTCATTTGTTAGGTTAATAATAGACTTCTAAAAAATAAAACATATTTTTGGGTATGACCTTACATTATGATGTTATATTGAAAAAAAAAAAACTGATTTGGAGAACCCTCACCAGGGGCTATAATAATAGGTATGAATCGGTGTGGTTTGCTTAAAAAGTCCCTACTGAAGGACTGGGGACCAAATCCACAGCCCGTCACTGCATTAAACCTTTATTTTTGTGTCCGCTAGCAAACCGTTATTGAGACCATCACGTTATTCTGTTTGGTCAGTTTAATAAGAGCGTGAGACTTCAAAATATGTTTGAGGTCATTTCATTACATCATATGCGGAATGAGTAGATGTGATTCAAAGTGTGATTACTGATGATGAAAAAAATTGCCACGTGTTCTTACTGCTCTGATTGTGTGTGTTGGACTCAGCCAGACCAACACAGCACACGTAATGATATCACTACTTGATCAGAAAGTGGGTAAACAGGGTCAAATTCAACCTGATTATCGGTATGTGTGCACTTTAATCTCGGAACGTTGAACAAATGGACACCGACACTGGCAAAATAAACCAACAAACACAGGAAAGCAGAACGTTGTCAGTGGATTTACTTTGGATGCTATTATGAACTGCCTCAAGGTACCCTGCAACATCAGTCTCAATACTGTTATGTACTTCTGTTGTGCTATTTCTTATACAGCACACACAGACACACACACACTGGCACAGAGGGTGTCAGGAAGCACCCTACCAGACAAGTTGACTCATCAATTGCATTTTCTAGGAGCATGTCAAAAGAGGGGGTAACTTGCTATTGGTTCCACCACACAATCATAACTCAAAGCTTAAAGTGCTTGTTTTAAAATCAACCCTACGTACGGCATTTGCATATCCAAAGCTTCAATTTCCTCTCATCTGATGTGACATTAATTGCCCTCTTCCTCGTTTACGCTGCAATTTAGCTAAATGAGCCTAAATTTTCACACAATCTTTTTAAAGCGAAAAACCCGAATCACTTCGTTGATAGTCTTTAATTGGCCATATGAACACTCTGAGCTCCTTGGTCCATTCTGTACACCAGGAAGCCTTAGAGCAATTACTGTACTAAACACATGCAAGAGAGTTGACATCCATCTTTAAACTGATTTTCTAAAGAAAATCTGCTTAGAAATCTGCCACACAAATCAGATCAACAAGCACAAAAATACATATAACAAGCAGTCAGTCCGTTTCCCCAAGAAGCAACTTTAGTGCTGTTTGTTGCCCCCTTTTAAGGAAGAAATGCTCTATTCCGATAAAACTGCTGCTATGGCTGCATCGATGCGAACCTCTTTGCTGCCATTGATCCAGTCCTCCATTACTGTTGTCCCAAGAAAGGGGCGATTCTGTATCAAAACCACAATGACCGCACCATAATGTCAGTTGATGAAGATACTGTCAGTAGTGCGGTGTGGTATGGTTCGGAAGAGTCGTCAAGGATTAGACTCAGTCAGTGGGGATGGTGATATGACCTGAGCGCTGCCTTTGACACAGTTGACCATGTGCTCTTGTCGCATAGGTTACAGCACTGGGTAGGAATCTTTGGTCATGCTCTACACTGGTTTAAGTCCTATCCTAAGGATAATTGTAACTGTGACTCAGACCAAATGGCTATCTATGACCAGAGGGGTTTCCCAGGGGTCAATCCTGGGACTTCTACTGTTCAATCTGTACATGCTTCCTTTTGGCCAGCTAATACACAGCTATAGAATGTCCTACCACAACTATCCAAAAGACACTCAGATCTACGTGTCACTGACGGCAGGTGAACATGGGCCTGTGGATTTAAACCCATGTCAGGATTCGGTGGCTGCATCGAACAGATCGGTGTGTGGAGATCATTATCTGTGGCCCACCGAAACAAAGAGAAAGTGTTCTCAATCACCTCGAGATTCTCTCTCTAAAACTTAATAATCAAGTTACAAACTTAGAGCTGATATTGAACTCAGACCTGAATTTTAACAGCCACAGTAAATCAATAACATCAGGAACTTTTCATCATCTAAAAAACATTGCCAAAATCAAAAGAATCGTGTTTAAACTAATCCATGTGTTTGTCTCCAGCAGGTTTGACAACTCTAATAAACTGCTCACTGGGCTCCCTGAATGAGTTATACGACAGCAGTACATCCAGAATGCTCGAGTCCTGACCAAACCAGGAAATATGACCATATTAGCTTCGTGCTCAGACCGCTGCATTGGCTTCCTGTTGCCCATAATCAAAGGATAAAGAGACTGTTTGGGTTGAATATCTGGAGACAACGGGAACCGAAATTACAAACCGTACCCAACCGAACTTATTGGCGCAAACAGAACTGGCTTTACTAGCGAGTAACTCAACTGACACAACTGGTAGCCACTTCTATTTCAAAAGGATACTAGAGGATGGCCATGTTCTTTTCAGACCTGCCAGTCATATTGGTTTAATGCCTGGCAAGACAGAAGCTGTGAGATGACGAGCATAACTTCACACATACAGTATCTAGTACTCACCCTTTGATGACATAGAGAGGGAAGATAAAAGTATACTTTATGCATATAGACTTCCCGCCAGTACAGAGAGAGTTGTCCCATGTTTAAATTCCATTGTCAATTCTGTGATGGATGGCCATGACAATTTTCCTCTGTCTGCAGGTACCTCCGTTTTACAAGAAATGCTGTGGGATTTTTGTTTTTTTGTGCCAAATGTTTTTGTTTGTTTGTTTGTCATAAAAGGCCGTTTAGTTTATGCGATACAGTGCAGCCCATTATGTGATGATGATGATGATGATTATTATTATTTTTACAAGCACCTGTGTGATTGACTGAAATCTTTTGCCTTCTATATTCATATTACATCTCATTTAATCGCCTTCTTACCTGCTCTCACACTTGAAGATGATTCAAGTGCGGATGATTCACACTATCTGCATATACTGTACATCTCGACAAGGCTATATCAGGCATTCATTCTTCCTAATCCTTAACTTCCACCTTTCCTTCTCTCTTGATCAAATGTTACTCCACCGGTCTCCCCCCAAAAAGCTCTATTTTTCATCTTTGACAAGCTGCAGAAGGTGTTCCCAGCCTGGAGCGAGCGGATGGAGTCTCCTGTTGAGACAGTCGCCACTCAGACTCAAACCCTGCTGGGTATCTTCGCTTTCATTTTATCTGCAAGAAAACGAAAAGCCTAAAAATGAAAAAGAAGAAGGCACAAGCAGGGAAGCTAAAACGAGTCAGCCTACCAAACAGGTCATGAGAAAATGTGTGTCATATGTGAGTTCAGGCTGTGGCAAAGATTTGTTTTTCTTTTTTTACAAGCTGGAAGAGGATCTTGCAAAGTGTAGTCAGACTAGAAAGTGATTCTTTGTTTTTGATTTTGAAAAGAAACATTGAGTCCGTTTTTTTTCAGTCAGACGTCTCTCCTTTCCCCCCTCCTCATCATGAAGGTTGTGTTCATGATGCAGTGTTTCATCTGAAGGTTTGCCTTTTTCTTGCCCTTTCTCCTCGGCTCTCCTCCCATTGGCCGCACCTCAGTGATGGGTAGGTGTGGTCTTGCTGCTGTTTCTTGCACTTTCAAACAAGCCAGCCGCACGTGGGACTTGAGGGGTCTTTTGAGGGGGTTCCTCCACTGCTCCACCTGTAGTAAACAGAAGGAAATGTCCAGCCAAGTCGAAAAGGGGAAGGAATGATGGTCCCGCTCAGTCTACCTTCGCAACTTTTGCTGAGGCGCACACAGTCGACACCTGACAAGATGGGAGACGCAGTGGCGATGGCGGCGGGGGTCTTTTCTTGATTGACTTGACACGCGTGATGCGCGGCCATGGCGTGCCGTGACCGCGGGCTCCAGACGCTCCTGGCCGCCGCGGGCGCCTTCGCCGCCTTCAGCCTCATGAGCATCGCCATCGGCACCGACTACTGGCTCTACTCGCGGGCGTACATCTGCAACGCCACCAACGCGAGCGCGGAGGACAGCCACGCGCAAAGCAGGAAAGTCAAAGGCGACCTGACACACTCGGGGCTGTGGCGAATCTGCTGCATAGAAGGTGAAAAACAACAACAACAACAACAACTTTTTGGGGGGTTGGTTTTACCACTGATTTGAAGGTGGTATGTTTCGGAATTACGCATGCACGGAGATGAGATTGTGTGCAACCTGGGCGTGATGCGCACCCACCGGAGGCGACACCCCGCTTGTTGCGCGCGAAGCAAACAATGTGACCCGACGTGTATTCAACTTGTATCTGCTCTCAATCACTTGGTAACTGCTTCCAGCATAAGCTTCGGCTGATTGAACTTAAGTCGGAGTTAAATCGAGTTCTACAAAGCGATTTATGCAGTCCGTGCAATAGACTCTAAAATCAACCACCAAAATCAAATCTCATTGAGATTAAAAAAAAAAAAAAAACTCTTCTCCAAGAGTGTCCTGCTCTAATACCAACTAAACTAAACGTCACAGGCCAAGTAAGCATATTTGGCAAATGTATTTTTTCCCCACATCATAATGAAAGCTATGCCTAATGTTGAATATTATAATATTTCAATTAGTTACATAACCTACATAGATCAGGAAAACGACGACGACGACGATGGGAACAACCACCTACCATTAATAGGATCAGCTCAAATGGACTTCAGCTGTTGCGAAGTGACATTGAATCTATGAGGAGAAAATGTCTTAACTTCATGAGAATTGAAGAAAGAGATATTATTTTTGGTCCATTTTTAGTTCAGCCCCAGACTTTAATATGACATATATGTAATGTGAGAGAAAGGTGAGAATTACAAAAAAAATGTATACTGAATATCATTAGACTGTGTTAGCAGTACCTTTACTCAATAACACATTTCTATTTTAATATTTACAAGACTTTTGCTGACTTTCTTGACTCCTTGTGCTTGAATTGAAATGTTCCTCACTTCAGAAGGATTACATTCCTCTTATTACAAAAAGAGTGATGTAACTCAGGGAACAAACTCCAAACAGTTGTTAGGTGTACTTTTCTTTTTCTTTTCCACTCATTGCGATAGATCAAATTGGACAGCGGTAAAGTTGTCTTGACTGTGCCACTAATATTATAAATCATTTACGTGGGTGAGCAGAGGTTACCATGGTGAGAACATATGATCATTTATTTCAGGGCACAAAATGTGTTACTTGAGAGTAAAAGACTACATAATTTCCGATTGAAGCAACTGAGGTTATGCTGTATGATTGATGGGGGCGGCAACATTCAACATTAGATTATTGCATGCAGTTCCATTGTATTTGGCTAACACACTTACTGAAATTTGATTAAAAATGTAGACGCGTCTTCAAATTCAAAGAGGCATTTCCTCTCTGTCGTGCCTCAAAGCTCTGAGCGTAATATGAGCTGCATCAGGGTGGAGTGCACACCACCACACTTAAAGCATCAGACTGTCTTGACTTTTTTTCTTTTTACCAGCCCCCGTCTGTGGATAGGTGTCTCATATCCACACAATGGTTACAGCTGCAGAACTGAAAACAGAAGCTTCTATGCTGCTGAGTGGATGTGGCGACCACAAACAACTACAATCACAATACACTTTACTTGGACTAAAATGGAATAGCAAAAATCTGGCCTGAACATTTGTGCTTTATTTGTTGTCTTACAAAGGCATTGTCCACAGCCATAGTTTGTCATAATTTCATGTTCCAAATCTTTTTCTTTCTTTAAATCTATGGCAGGAAGCTAAGAACCGATGGCTTGTAAATAAGTTTGTTGTATTGAGTTGTGAGGAATGAAGAGCATAAATAAAGTCTTGGTCTGCGGGCCCTCTGGCTAACCATGTAGAAGCAATAAGGCTAGTCCCCATGTGGCAAACACATCTTCATGAAGACGGAGGATGTTCCTGATAGGAATGACGAGAGTGTTGCACTGCAAACACTGGAATGGAACCAGTAGCCTCGCTTTGACGATAATAACCCCAAGTGTTTATGTCTTAATGATCCTGTAAAACGAATTCAGAGATTTGTGCAAACGTGCAAAAACTTGAGAAAGATTTATTACTCATTTGTGGAGATATACTGTAGCGTTGAAATGTTTGGTTGTTTGTTTTTTGTTTTTTTTAACCTTTTTAGTTTTCCTGATGTTTTGGGCGGCGTGACTAAAACGGCACCGTGTGACGCAATTTGGAACGTGGCATGACTCTCCCCTCCCCCACTATGTAAGAACATGAGCGGCTTCATTCGCAACAGCGGTTACCCAGCGCTGAGTAATTGCAACATCCAATTACAGTACCCCCCAGAACCTGGAAATGCAACTTCCCTTTGGATAGTCCGCTGGCTGGCGTGGCCACATTAGAGCGCCTCGTTGTCAGGCGTAAGTGCGCCCACGTCGCAGAGAGAATGGCAGAAGAGAGAAAAGGGGCAAATAAAATCAGGCTTGACAACCAGCGTGTGGACCAAGACTTGTGTGCATTGTTATCAAGAGAAAGGCAGAAGAGTGAGGGGGGGGGGGGGGAAGTCAAATGTTAACTGTTACTTTGCGCTGGTGTGACCATTTTAGAGTGCCTCGTTGTTGCACCGAGAAAAAGCCCCACGAGGACCAGGTGGGATAGATTCCAGCCACAGGAAGATTACAGCGGATACATTTTTGTGGCTCGAACATGTAGGTATGTGTAGGCATAAGAAAGACACAAGACAAAGTAGCATCAATTCATCAGCGGCGCGGGGTTTCATGCACGTAGTGGACACGGCCACAGCGCTTAAGAGCGGAGACGATAGCTTGATTTTTTTCACAGTTTTGAAGTCGATTTTTTTTTTACTGTATATAGTGATTTTTTTTTTCTATCATTCAAATTTGGCGAGGTTGTTAACAACATTTGTGTGGTGTGTCAAATTTATAAGACATATTCACTGTACAGGGACTTTGATTACTTTAAATGATGAGTGTGTGTGTGTGTGTGTGTGTGTGTGTGTGTGTGACAAAATGACACCAGTTAGGCTATTTAATTTAAAACTGGTAAAACAATTGGGTCATTTTTTAAAAATAATATTATCTATGTGGGGGAAAACACTATTTTATGCTTGATAACAATTAATGAATGGATTTTCCCAATCAAATCTTTCCCTATCAGTGAACAAATCACATGTATAGATCCAATGAGTTTTTCCTGGGTGGGGTGTTGCGGTCGCTGCCAACAAAAAGAACTGTAGGGCAACGCTCATGACAGTAACGGTACTTTTACTCCGTTACAATGATCTAAAAGCTACTTTTATTGATTAAATTATTGCCTATTTATCAACTATTTCGTGCACGAGACTACGACTGCTTGCGCCAATCAAATTGAAGTACTAGTAACTTTTAAGTCTAGTTCGCTAATCAAACGACACAAGAAAGTCACATGACCTCACACAACGTCTTCTAGTGGGCTTCCCGTGCATAGGTATTAACACTAGATAAGCCAACCCCGCTGATTGTCGTGCCTTCATGGCGCCTATGTTGGGAAGGTTGTCGTTACCATGAAGGAAAGGGCGCGCTACTCATGTTTAATTAAGATGAACAAAAACAACTGCTTTCATGTATTCTAGTATTTGTCTGGCCCTGTCTGCCCAAACGTGGATATTTCAGCTCACTTAGAACTCGAGAAAACCCCGTGCAGTAAATTGCAGATGTTTTTTTTTTTTTTTTGTAGTTTTGACTGCATCTGGCAGATGCATTTGGGATTAGCCTTTGAAGTTGGTAATAGTGAAAAATGGAGTGAAACAAAGTGTTTTCCAGAATGAGTGCTTAAAGAGGAGGATGCTATTCATGTGGCACAGCTTGAAGCAAGCATTAGGTGCAGGTGGAGATGGGCCTGGCTCAAGTTGGAGGCCAGAACAAAAAAGCAAATAAATTAGGCAAATTTAATTTGAATCTTAAATTTGTACATCACGTACTTGAGCGGTGTAAATAAATGTTTTCTGCGTGAAGAAAATGTTTTTAATTACTCTTCAGAGTCTTCCAGGTTGCTTAATTTATGTTAAAATCAAGAGAATTATCTGCGGCGGCCCGGGGGATCGCCCCAGACCCTCCTACAATGTTTCTTTTTGTTACCTTTTTCATGCCTTTGGTGTTTGCATGTCTGATAACGAAATAAATGGAAGCAGTTTCTATAAAATGTCGATGTTTTCGCTCAGCTGCTTGTACGTTGTCTTTCATTTTATGTCTGTAATTTTGTCTTTTTGTTGCTGCTTGTCTCGGCCAGGCCTCTCTTGAAAAAGAGGTTTTTATTCTTACTGAGACCAACCTGTTTGAATAAATGCTATTTTTTAATGGTTGTTTATTAGATTTAATTACATTGTGCAAGTGTACCTAATGAAGTGTCCACACCCGTAGGGCCCTATTTTCTTGAACAGCGTAAATCCGACGCAGCAGGCACCGCGTGCTAGCCTGGTGTTGGTTATTTTGTTGGCCATCGCAGCCCGGCGGTTCAACTTCATTCACAACCAATCAAAGCGCTTCCCCTCATTCCCTTTAAATGTGGTGCATCTGACAGTCTCGGTGCGTGAGTGAAGTATTGTCACTTCCCTGGCAACACACATGAGCGGGTACACAGAATGAGCTGGTGATAAGCGCTGGTGACTTAACTATGTCCACGGAGCTCAGTATCTGTCTGCCTGTGCCCCGATCAAAAATGTACCAAAATCGCATTAAACCAGTGGTCTAAACCAGTGGTCTAGCCGACGTTGGCACTTCGACGTGGTCTGAGCAGGCAAAAGTTTATATTGATTTTCTGCCACTAAATTGTCACTCCACCAGGACCATCTCCAAAGACACACCCTTGCTATGCCGAAACACCCAGCTTGGCGCAGACTGCTCTGCTAAATTGGCAAACACGCTCAGGGAGCCATGCGCTTGCACGAAAATCTGAATCCACCAGCATTTGCGCCCCGCTGCAGATGCGCTGTCTACGAAAATCGAGCCCATAGTCTTAATTGTGGATACTTCCCTCTTTTGTTGCAAGGCAAGTAGTGGCTGTGGTCATGGTGTGTCTCCGGGAAATTAATATAAGCCAGTGTAATGTCCAGTGTGTGTGTGTGTGTGTGTGTGTGTGTGTGTTTGTTTGTGTGTACGTGTGTGTGTGTCTGTGTGTGTGTGTGTGCGTGTGTTGAATACATGAGTTAAGATGTCAAAGGCATCCTGTGAGAGGCCGGGCAAGAGATGTGATTCTGGTTTGCCAGAGGGAGGTTGTTGCCATGGTGACGTTATGCTGACTTACAAAAGACGGGCTTGCCTCTAAGTAGACAACCACCCATTTCCCCCTCCTTATTCTTGTCTTCCTCTCTCATCATCCTCACCATCCCAAAATGATTTAACATTGTTTTTCATTCTGTCTCGTCCATCTCGATTTTTCTTTCTTTCCCTATTTTATTGCGACTATCGCTTGACATTCTTTGCTTCTTCCTGGACCTTTTCGGAAGGCACAGTTGGGATAAAAACCCAATTATCTGAAACACTGATCTTATAAATTTAGATGCACTCATAAATCAAAGTATATTTAATATCTAACACAGTGACATCAGTCCACCGGGGCTGTTTGGTACATAAAAGAAAGAACAGAATGAGAGTTTGAAGAGGAAAACATGGTAGTGGGTGATTGAAACACAATACAGTACTGGTAAGAATGTCTAACAGAGATGGAGGACTGATGCTGAAAGTATATGTGGCCAGTTACCATTTGGGAATTTTATACATTTTATGTAAAGTGTCTCCATTTTCAGGGGCTCGAAAGTATTTAGAAAATTGGCTTGCAAGGGGTTAATAAGACAGGTGCACCATTTGTTACATCAAGACAAAATAAGATGATAAAGTCATGGAGTTTATATAAGGTATTGGGTTTTGAGGCATTTGGCAGCTACTTAACAGGAGACACCAATATGAAGTCAATGAGTGTTATAGAAAACCTAAGTGTGATCAGATTCACTGTTTTGTATATTCATAAATACGCATAAAACACCAGTGAGCCACAAAATGCAACTAAACGGGATGATCGCAGAATCCTTTCCAAAATGGAGGGGGGGAAATGACATCATCATTAGGAACCAACAATAATCTGGAGAAGTACTTCGTCTCCATGCCAAAATCGACAATCCATGACTGTAAATATAAAGACTTTACATCAGGGTGGAAACTGGTTTAAAGATCTGAAGGCCAAATTTCTCCAGAAAACTCCCCAATGGTCTGGGATCAGATTCATGAAACCAAGGTCAATTTTCATCAGATCGGAATAGAAAAATATAAAGATGGAAAGGAACAGATCCTGATCCAAAGCATCCCACATTATGTGTCAACTGTGGTACGAGGAGTGTTATGCACATGAGCATGTATAACTTATGACGGAAGATTCTTACTGGTATTCATGTATGTGAGCGACTGTTGATGGAGGTGCCAAGATGAACTGGAGGTGCATCGGGCTATATGAATGTGACCAAACCAATTGGACAGTGCTTCACAGTGTAGGTGGATAATGACCCTAAACATATTGTTAAGAAAGCCAATAAGGAATTCTTTACTGGCCAAGCCATTCACCTGATCTCAAACCAATAGCGTATGGTTTTCAGACTCGGAAACAAATAACAAGTGAAGCAGGCTGCAGTGAAGTGCTGGCAAAGCATCACCAGGGAGGAAAAAAAATTCTTATTCCGCTCCTTTCCATAGTGTCTAAAGAACGTAATAACCAAACTGTCAATCACTAGTTGAGGGTTAAACACAAGGACAGTAGAGCTGAAGTATCCAGATAATTAAATTCCCAATGGCAACATTGAACACAAAAAAAATCAAGTATCATTTGTCCCAGCAAGCTTTGGACACAAAATGAAAAGGAAGTGAAAAGTCCAATTGAACATACTAATAGCTGGATGTTCCAAATGTATCTCAAGTTGAAGGAGTACAAACAAGAAGTCGTTTGCTTTAAACAAAGTCATCATGCGCATCAAATTCCTGGAGCACTAAAACTCAAAATGGAATTCCTTTGCACTCTTCATTTCAGTGTCCACGTCAAATTATTAAGACAGCCTCTGCAAAACATCACAAGGATCAGAGACTTAATGTCAAAACAAGAGAGACTTGTAGGCCTTTAACTCAAACGGGCTGCTCACAGGTCTGTTTAAGACGGCTTCAGAAGTTAGCTGTGCTCGTGAAAATAGCCCGCTTTTTTTTTTTTTTTTTTTAAACTAAAATATATATTAATGGATGCTGAACTGCAGAAGATTATGAATAATAAGGTTTAGGTGGTAAATACATAATTTCAATGTGTTTGGTGCACTATATGCTGGATTATTTTGTCGAAATGTCAAACCAGCAATGTTAGCTGCTTTCAAATGTAATTACCACTGACAAAAAGTACAGTAACACATATAAGTATCCAATTGTCCAAACAGAGTGGGCGTTCTCTGTGTACTACAATTTCCTCAGTGAGGATTTCCCGGCTTAATCAATTTCATAATAACACCAACTATCATATTGTTGCATTATAGAAACCAACAATACTATACAAAAATGCAATATCACAACACGCGACTTTTCAGACTCAATATTTATATGACAAAAACATTTTTAAAAATACATACAATTTATTATACTCACCAGCAAATATTTAGTGTTACTGGCCCCGTGAGACGAATTTGAAATCAGACGGGGTAAAGAAACAGTCCCATTGCTACCAGTAATAGCTTACTTAGTTACAGGAGGTCATGGGCCCATTAGATTGATTTGGTTGAAATCACTATTGGACAAAAAAATCGAACATACACATACTGTAAGAGATTCGACTTTTGGCAATAAATTCATATAATTTTAATGAACAAATATTTGAATTTAGGTTGTACATATAAGTTAGTGCAGCGAAGGCCTTGCTGGTCCTAATTGCCCAACATTGGTTTCCTCCAACATGCCAAAAGCCTGTTTGTTAAACGAAGCTCTCAATTGCCCATTGGTGTACTCCGCATGGACAAGTGGTATATAAAATGGATGTGTTCTGCTTTGGCATGTGAGTGAGTCAACCAATGTGTTGATAGCCATCTTTCAGGTGACGCTAAAGGACAGAACATCGGGACATTGGGGAATCAGCCGTGTGATTTATAATTCAAAGTGTAGTCTTCAATATTCATAAGGCACCAATGTTTTATTCCGTTAAAAGTGGAGAAATCATTGTGCATGTGAAAACCTGGAATAGAGGGTGCCTGAGTGCTCCTCAACATTCTGAAGCACACAGGCCCTGAGTTGGCTTCCCTCAAAATGTGGCCTTACATGTGAGAGTTGAAAAGGAGAAAAGCAGTTTCTTGATCACATTCCGTTTTACAATATACACGCTTTTATTGAAACTGATTGTTATTGCCTCATGCAGGTATCAACAAAGGAAGCTGTTTTCGGATCAATCACTTCCCGGAGGATAATGACTATGACACAGACAGCTCTGAGTACATCCTACGTGAGTTCCACATCGTCATCTTCACACACTTCAATTCTTAATCCTCTCGTCTTTGTCAAGTGGCAATGATGGCTTCATCACAAGGGTGCTTCATGAGGCATGACGTTGCCATCCCCGCCCCCATTAAATCCCAACGTCATGACACTAGTAATTGGCACAGAAAAGATGACAAAGGGTGTGCTCATGACTAATTGGCCTTCCTGAAATCATGTCGCCTATGTGAACACCCAGTTAATATAGTTCGATGTAAAAACTAAACAATGAGCACCTAGACAAAACTAGTGATCCAGATCATCTGGTTTGTAGCATAATACTCCCCAGCAAGCTGTTCCAATGTTGAGTCATGGCAAGTTAATCAATACAATCACTATCAAAGAAATAAATGACTTCTATTACTGTGTCTTCTTTAGCTACTGTACATTGCTTCACTTGTAGTCAAGGCATGGAATTCCCAATTGGATTTCCCGGGTCCTCAGAACTGTGAAGAAAGATCGATATTTTTACTCCGTTACAATGATCGACATGCCGTTCGCTGCTTTTATTTATTCATTCTTGTGTGTGCGGGTTTATTTTAAGACTCCATCTTCGACTTCCGCATAGGGTGTCCGTTGTGGCAATCAAACAGGATAAAAATTTTTATTTGACTCCAATTCACCAATCAGACGACAAGGCAGTCACATGACAATGCATAGCCTTCGCGAGCCAATCAAAATGACTCACTTTTTTGGGGGGGGACAGCCGCGTGACTGTGTTTATTTTGCAGACTCCAAAAAACAACAGCTTTATCATGCAGCTTAAATTGTGACTGCCCAAACTTGGAAATTTCAGCCCACTTCTAACTTGAGAAAACACCATGCGGTAAGTTGAAGATGTTTGTATTGTTGTTTAGGCAGTGGATATGACAAAATCCCCGGGCGCTTCAGCTGCCCCCTGCTCCAGTGTGTTCCACTAACATGTGTATGTGTTCACTGTGATGGCTTAAATGCAGAGAACAAATTTCGTGTGCATGCAAGCATGTTCATGACAATAAAAGATGATTCTTCTTCTTCTTCTAAAATTAGCACTATCCCAATGGCATCGCACATGTACACACAATCAATAAGTCTGTTCAGCAAACAGCTTCTTCATGAAGTCATTGAATAAAGCAAATAATGTTTCTGTAGGGCCCAATGTATGTGTTGTTGGTTTTTGGGCAGTTAAAAATTCAAAAGGTGGCAGGTGTCTGTCGACTACCATATATTATTTTTATTTTTATTTAATTTGATGTTCATACTCTGATTTAAAAACAAAATCTGAAGTTACTCACAAGTTAATCTTTACTCGAGTAGTAAATATTTGAATGACTACTTTTTACTTTTACTTGAGTCATATTATTCTAAAGTAACAGGACTCTTACTTGAGTACAATATTTAGCTACTCTACCCTCCTTTGTTCATTATTAAGTGAAATGTCAGATTTTTTTTTTGTGTGTATTAATAATTGCTCTTTAACCAACCAAAAATATATTATATCCTTATTCCGATAGAATTGTCAGTAGAATAATCAATTAGCAGAGGTGGGATGGCAGTAAAGACTGTTGGTGTGTGTGTGTGTGTGTGTGTGTGTGTGTGTGTGTGTGTGTGTATATATATATACAAATATACAGTGGGTATGGGTATTTAGACCCCCTTAAATGTTACACTCTTTTTTTTATATTGCAGCCATTTGCTAAAATAATTTAAGTCCATTTTTTTCCTCATTAATGGACACACAGCACCCCATATTGACAGGAAAAAAATGTAATTGTTGAAATTTTTGCAGATTTATTAGAAAAGAAAAACTGAAATATCACACAGCCATAAGTATTCAGACCCTTTGCTGTGACACTCATATATTTAACTCGGGTGCTATCCTTTTCTTCTGATCATCCTTGAGATTTATCTACACCTTCATTGGAGTCCAGATGTGTTTGATTATACTGATTGGACTTGATTAGGAAAGCCACACACCCGTCTATATAAGACCTTACAGCTCACAGTGCATGTAAGAGCAAGGTCAAAGGAACTGCCTGAAGATCTCAGAGACAGAATTGTGGCAAGGCACAGATCTGGCCAAGGTTCCAAAAAAGTTTCCGCTGCATTTAAGGTTCCTAAGATCACAGTGGCCTCCGTAATCCTTAAATGGAAGACGTTTGGGATGACCAGAACCCTTCGTAGAGCTGGCCGTCCGACCAAACTGAGCAATTGGGAGAGAAGAGCCTTGGTGAGAGAACTAAAGAAGAACCCAAAGATCACTGTGGCTGAGCTCCAGAGAAGCACTTGGGAGATGCGCGAAAGTTCTAGAAAGTCAACCATCACTGTAGCCCTCCACCAGTCGGGGCTTTATGGCAGAGGAGCTTGACGGAAGCCTCTTCTCAGTGCAGGACATGAAAGCCCGCATGGTGTTTGCAAAAAAACCTGAAGGTCTCCAAGATGGTGAGAAATAAGATTCTCTGGTATGATGAGGGCGGCACGGTGGACGACTGGTTAGAGCGTCAGCCTCACAGTTCTGAGGTCCCGGGTTCAATCCCCGGCCCCGCCTGTGTGGAGTTTGCATGTTCTCCCCGTGCCTGCGTGGGTTTTCTCCGGGCACTCCGGTTTCCTCCCACATCCCAAAAACATGTGTTAATTGGAGACTCTAAATTGCCCGTAGGCATGACTGTGAGTCCGAATGGTTGTTTGTTTCTATGTGCCCTGCGATTGGCTGGCAACCAGTTCAGGGTGTACCCCGCCTCCTGCCCGATGACAGCTGGGATAGGCTCCAGCACGCCCGCGACCCGAGTGAGGAGAAGCGGCTCAGAAAATGGTTGGATGGATAGATGGTCTGATGAGCCCAAGATAGAACTTTTCGGCCTTAATTCTAAGCGGTATGTGTGGAGAAAACCAGGCACTCCTCACCTGTCCAATACAGTCCCAACAGTGAAGCATGGTGGTGGCAGCATCATGCTGTGGGGGTGTTTTTCAGCTGCAGGGACAGGACGACTGGTTGCGAATGGCAGAGAATCCCCAAAATCCAGGTGTGGAAAAACTTGTTGCATCATTCCCAAAAAGACTCATGGCTATATTAGCTCAAAAGGGTGCTTCTACTAAATACTGATCAAAGGGTCTGAATACTTATGGCGGTGTGATATTTCAGTTTTTCTTTTTTAATAAATCTGCAAACATTTCAACAATTCCATTTTCTTCCCCCTCTCAATATGGGAAGCTGCATGTACATTAATGAGGGGAAAAATTTACTTATTTTAGCAAATGGCTGCAATATAAAAAAGAGTGACAATTTTAAGGGGGTCTGAATACTTTCTGTACCCTCTGCATATATATGTTGTCCAAATTACTCGTTAGGACTCAAAACTCTTGCCTGTCTCGACTTGGGACTTGACTCGGGACCTGCGGGCAAAGACTTTAGACTTACTTGTGACTTGCAAAACAATATCCCACCTCTGATTAACACATACCAGGAATACTGACTGTCGTAGTCCATTGTCTTTAAGACAGGGTGGATTGAACTGCATTCAAAAGAAGGAAGAAATCATACAAAAAAACTCCATCCATCCATTTTCTATAGTACTTATCCTAATTAGGGTCCCGGGTGAACTGGAGTTTATCCCAACTAAATGGGCGCAGGTGTGTGGTGACTCCCATTTAAAATTAGATTAATCGAGATGCGGTTAATTCTGAATAAAACCAGGTTCATAGGTATAAGAGGGTGTGCATACTTGTGCAACAACATTGTTAGTCTTTTTTTACTTCCCCTCTCAAAACAATTTAATTTTAATTTCAAATGACTTGTACAAGTTATTGGTCACATTCATGGTGGAAATGCTTTTGTAATGATTTGTCTTTGTCTCCTTTTTTTATATCACAAAAACCTGGAAATTGAATTTTTTGGGCCATTACTCTCACCATGTCATCTGGGCAGGTATTGTGCGAGCCTCCAGCCTTTTTCCCATCCTCAGCACCATCCTGCTAATGCTGGGCGGCCTGTGTGTTGGCGTTGGACGAATCTACAGCAGGAGGAACAACATCCTGCTCAGTGCTGGTATTCTCTTTGTGGCTGCAGGTAATGCCATAAACGTGAGAAAATCTAGTCATTTTTTTATGTGCTTTTCCCAAGTTTTATTCTCTGTCAGGGATTTGTGTTTTCCTGGTGTTGGTGTGGTAAAAGGTGGACCCAAATGCAGAGAAGCAGGAGAAGTGAGCCCGGGGAGCAGGCGTAATTTAAAAAAATATATATTTATTTTCAGAAACAAAAAAGCCAAACATGGTACGTGGAATAACAAAAATACTTGGTGAACAAAGTCCAAAAAACAAGATTCAAAGTAACAAACAAACACGGGCAATAGACTCACTACGACAGGAAACAGGACATGACGGGACTAAGGAAATGTGATGTACTGTATGACGAAAATGTTCCCACAGACTGACAGAAACCTGGGAACTAAATACAAGCAAACTGATGAAACAATGATGCCCACTTGGACAAGACATGAGTGGCTGGAGGGAGCTGATTGGCAGACACAAGGAACAGGGTTAGCGAGAACAGGTGGAGACAAAAACCTAACAAGCAAACAAGACGTGAACGAGGGAAACGAGACATAACCTAAGACAAAACTAAATCTAATAAGTAACACAGTAAAATTCACCAAAAACAATCATCATGTAAATGTCATACGTTCTCCACGTGCTTGTGTGGGTTTTTTCTCCGGATACTCCATCTTTTTACAACATCCAAAAACATGCATGTTCGATTGCAATTGTCAATAGGTGTGAATGGGAGACACAGTTTCAATGGTTGTTTGTCTACAGTATATGTCCAGGGTGTGCGCCGCCTCTCGCCTTAAGTCAGCTAGGATAGGCTTCAGCTCACCCTTGACCCTAACGAGGATTAAAAAAAATGGACAGGTGTACTTCTTGAAGGAACTGAAGCAAATTTAAGTGCACAGCTTGGTTGCAAGCAGTTGATTAATGAATTGTTTATTTTCCCTTCAGTCAATCAAGATAATGTAGTCATGTCCCGAGCCTTAGTGCGGCAAGGCTGCGTAATTCATTCTTACTCCATCTCCTCAGGCCTGAGCAACATCATCGGCATCATCGTTTACATCTCCAGTAATGCCGGCGATCCCAGCGACAAGAAAGATGAGGACAAGAAGAACCAGTACAATTACGGCTGGTCCTTCTACTTTGGCGCCATCTCATTCTTCGTGGCAGAATCCGTGGGGGTCCTCGCCATCAACATATACATTGAGAAAAACAAAGAGACGCGCTGCCGAGCCAGGCGCGACTTGATCAAATCCATCGCTTCAACTTCGCCGTACTCGCGCATCCCAAGCTACCACCGCAGACGGAGGCGCTCGCGTTCCAGCTCCAGGTCGTCGGAGCCCTCCCCGGGAGGGGGGAAGAGGGAGGGAGGATTGGGTGGGGAGATGAGCTTGCAGGTGGGAGACATATCCTTGTACACCTTCCGCAGGGACCCTCTGAAGGGGGGGGCTCCCTACAGTCCTGAGAGCGACTCTGGCTTCTTACAGGTCCACAACAGCTTCCAGAAAGATGTGAAAGATGGCGTCAACAGGAGGACCACACCCGTATGAGTACTCTCGTTGGACTTAACAATACGCTCTATAGGGACATATTACATTATATTATACATGTATACATGTATATATATGTATTAGGGGTTGAATGATGAGTGCATTTCTTGTAGTCAACGCTAAAGTTGCTTCAAAGTCGATTAATCGATGATGTCGTTGCTAGTTCCTCAGCACAGTACAGCCGTCCCCAACCTTTTTTTGCGCCACTGACCGGTTTCACGTCAAGACATATTTTGACGAGCCGGCATAGAAACAAATGATTAAAAATACATCTCACCATTACTCTGATCCTAGTTGTTGTAATTAGTGGTGGCTAGTATGTTGCTCTTCATCTTGTGTATCGTAGCATAGCGTGTTGTATGACAAGGATGGCAGCCACCGCCTGCCAGCCAGGCTCCAAAACATTGAGCTTTTCTCTCTCTCACTGTTTCTATCTCACTTGTGCTTTTATTACATTTAAGGATCAACTTGCATATTTTGCAAGTGATTGTGCTACCTATCTCATTTTTGGTCAAATATTTCCACAGGCCTGTAGCATACGCTGGCAATTTGACACTGATATCCGTGTCATATAGTGTCATGATGTTGGTGGGTGTTGTATCATACAACTTGCTGAATAAAATTCTCATGAGCACGCAGTTTTTGTCCGCCCCTTATTAGACATAACAGTTTGGCGAGGAAGATGGAGCTTCACTTTACCCTGTTGGGCTCGTTCCTTGCTGCCAGTGTGAATATTTTAAGACTCGCGGAAATCGGAATAGCCAAAGCTCGCGAGGCTAACTGCTATTCTCATTTACAACCATCTTTTTGTCATTCTCTCAGACCCGTGCGGACGTATGAATACATTTCGCTGCTCCACAGAGCGTGGTAGTCCGGCGAGGGCCGCAGACGGGCGAGTCAAAGGTTCTTTGGAAATGTTCTGATTGGAAGATGAGATGCCAAAAATGTGATTAACGATTGATCACGTCAACGCGCAGTAGTAAAGTCGACTAGTCAACTTATCGGTTCAACCCCTAATATATCATGTCAAAATGGGCATACACAATCCATCCATCCATTTTCTATAGCGCTTGTCCTCGTGAAGCCCTCAGGCTAAGATGACTTTGGACGAATCGCAGGGCACGTATAGACAGACAACCATTCACATTCACCACTATGGACAATTTAGCGTCTTCAGTTAAACTAACATTTTGTCGGAATGTAGCAGGAAGCCTGAGTACCTGAACTTCAGAACTGTGGGGCAGATTTGCTAATCACTCAGTGATTTAGAAATGTTTTTAAATTTAGACTTTAGACTGATGACGACAAATGATTGAAGTGTTTACATTACATTTTCATTTGCATTGCTGCTGTTCCACTTGTGCCCTGTAGTTGACAGTAAAAGGCATGTATCAAACTGTTTCTACCCACCAAAGTAATCAAAGAAGAAAGAACAATGTACGTATCAGGTGACTGTGAAGTAATGCTAAAACAAAGCAACATGCTTCTTTCATTTGTGCCTTACATTGAGACGGAAACCCAAACTATCCACTTAGCGATTTTTGCGAAATCGAATTGTCACTCTGCTTCAATTGTGCAAAATCATTATCACGTTTCCAAGTTCATCTTATCAACGCGTGACAGCCAACTGGAAATCTAGGTTGAAATGGGCTTGATTGACACCGTGTATGCTCAGCTTTTGGCAAAAAGGATGTTGACAGGTTAGAGCTAGATCAGGGGTGGGCAAACTTTTTGGTTTAGGGGCCACATTGACGTTTATCATTGGACAGGCGGGCCAAGCCAGGACCATATGCTTACATATCAAAAATAAACACACACACACACAAAAAAGGCATTGTAGTTTTAATAGATTTACTTTGAATGGGAACAGTGTTGTTTTGTTGAGCACCTTTTTTGCCAGTGCATCAAAGTCTGCTCTTAGTTTTGTTGTGGCAATTCTCAGAACACATCTGAGGTGTTCATCACTTAGCTGGGATCTGTAGGATGTTTTGTTGGTGTTCATCACACTAAAAGTCTGTTCACACACATATGTAGCGCCAAACACCACCAGCATCCTTTACGCCATCTTCTGGATTTTTGGAAATTTGTCTGCGCTTAATGAAGCATAAAACTCATCCAGTTTGAGAGTTGAACTTCTCTTTTAAGACCGTATCACATTGGAGATCAATCAGTTCCATTTTCAGGGTCTTGTGTGACTGAACCTTGGATGGCAGTTTGTCAGATAAAGGTGTTTTGCTGAGCCTGCAAGCTTGAGTTTAACCGCTGAGCCGTACCCATCAGTTCCTGTGCTGGTTAACTGTTAGCATAATCAGCATGCTTGGTAGAAAAGTGACGGCTGATGTTATATTCCTCTAAAACCGCAACGGTTTCTTAACAAATTAGACATACAGCCTTTGACCGGACTTCAGTGAAGAAGTATTTGGTAGTCCATTCTATCTTAAACATACAGCACTCATAACACACAGCATAATGTGTGTTGGCTGCTCAGGGGAGGTTTGGAGGACAAATTAAACAAAGCCCAATCCCAATGAAGTTGGGACGTTGTGTTAAACCGAAATAAAAACAGAGTACAATTATTTGAAAATCCTTTTCGACCGATATTTAATGGAATACACTGCAAGGACAAAATCTTGAATGTTCCAACTCATGAATTGTTTGTTTGTTTTGTTTTGTTTTGGTAATATTCTCTCATTTCAAATGTGATGCCTGTAACACATTCCAATATAGCTGGGAGATAGCCAACAAAAGACTGGGAACGTTGAGGAATGCTAAAAAAAAACACTTCTTTGGAACAGGTTAATTGGAAACAGGTGAGTGTCATAATTGGGTATAAAAGGAGCATGCCCGAAAGGTTCAGTTGTTCACAAGCAACTGCGTGAGTAAATAGTCCAACAGTTTAAGAACAAAGCTTCTCAACATACAATTGCAAGGAATTTATGGATTTCATCCTCTACGGTCCATAATATCATCAAAGGATTCAGAGAATCTGCAGCAGGGCCAGAAACCAACATTGAATGTCCGTGACCTTCGATCCCCCAGGCGGCATGTAAAGGATATTGCCACGTGGGCTCAGGAACACTTCAGAAAACCATTGTCAGTTAACATAGTCTGTCACTACATCTAGAAAGGCAAGTTAAAACTCTACCATGCAAAGTGAATTTACATTTGACACAACGTCCCAACTTCATTGGAATTGGGCATGCATCTCCTATTTGTTTTGTTTAAATTAAAATTTGGAGACCAACTTTAACAATGAAGCACCACACGTCAGATAAATTCCTGCCTTTTTCCCTCTCAGGAAAAACATATTGGTAGTTTGAATTACCCTTGCTATGACTGAGATCACAATGTGCCGCTGTAGACGTCTTTACCACAATGCAGGGAAGACATGGCTTCTGTCAAGCTAAAGAATACGATGCTGTCGAATGTGCCGGTGTCTTTTTCTTTGACACAGATGAAGGCGCACACACAAGCACATTCTTGTGTTGTTAGTGCTGTTTTTAGCGCTAACATTCTTCGTCCCCAAACGGCAGAAGTGGCTTCTCCTTCTTGATTTGTTTTGACAGTCCGCAACAGTTTGAAAGCGCGCGACCGACACATACAGGACTTAAGTGAAATTCAGCTGCCAAAGTACTGTGTATATATGAGCAGAAATACAGTCAAACTTAATGGGTAAAATAGTTTCAATATATTAAATGTGATGAATTAATTGTGAAGTCTCAGATTGTTCAAATTGAGATCCACCATTGAAATATATTACACATATATGATCACTTCTTGCTGTGGAAATAATAGATATTGTAATTATAATTGAAAATGTATTTGGACAAATAAAGGCCTTGCGCCTGTTAGAGCGCGTGGCACTCTCTGCAGTTGAGTCCATGAATGACTGCAGCCACAATATGAGGAAATACAGTGTGTCGTTTGGCGTTTCTTACTAAAACTGGACTGTTATAATGAGGTGTATCACATTTACATGACTTTGTTATGAACTAGCTGCCTTTGCACTCAGATCGCTTTTTTGCTGCCAGTTTTAATTGGATGTTTCAATGTAATGATGTCATTGGTGCATGTTGGTTGTTGTGATGTCATTGGATTATATTTAACATAAGATGTTTGTAATTATAGTTACAATTTGGTTTAATACCAATGAGGGGATTAATTTGAGCTTTACAGTATATTTGGCTAATGATGCAGGCGTACTGTGCTGTGATGCTCGATGGCTGGCAGACAGTCGGGCAGAACGAGGCGTTAAAGTGAAAATGCACGAGCAACCTTCGCGCTCGACAGAGCTGACGGGCTACTGAACGCTCGCTCGCCAGCGTCTCGCAACATGAGCTCAAGCAAAGCGGGTGTTGTTTGTGTGCACAGCCATCGAGAAGATCACATGCTTCATTCTTGTTACAGTGCACGCTTGACTTGGCTTCATGGGTAGTTCCCCACTTCATTATTTGACCCAGTTTGCGATGGGTCCAAGTTGGTGAATGTCGCCGGCGAGTCTCTGCAAATTCTCCACTCTTAAAGAAGTCACTGAGCCTTGATTTAGTACGGACTTATTTTGACTCAGCATGCATGCACGCATGTAGCTTCCCGATGCCAAACGAGTCTTATGACCCTGTTTTCGCTCTGACGTTCTTAACTAAGGCGTCATCGGCCAATACTGTTTAGTTGACACCCATTGATCTGCTCTGACATTTCTATCCACAATAAAGCTTGTCCTTATTGTTGTGTCCAGTGAAATTCCTCCTGCAGTAATTGACAAGAGATTGGCAGGGGTGTCACCTCTCCATGCACTCGCATAGCCGCCATGCTTGTTAGTATTAGGTGAAGGCGCAAGAATGACACATGGGCTGTAGCCTGATGGGCTGGCGTGACAAATAGAAGATGACACCACAGTTCATACCTCATCTACTGTATGTGACACTGAAACGCCATCAGCCACTGATCATTTACAGCCGGTTAGTATTTCTTATTTTTTGAGTAACATCCTTGTTTTTGTGAAATTTCCTGCATTTGCTTCACATGCATTTAGGCTTTTTTTGTTGTCAGAAAAGCATCATTCCTTTTACTACTAGACTTTAGCCAAACTACAACAATCTTGCAATTCAAATTCTTTGAAGACTGAAAGAAATGTTCAAGTCTGATGGAGCTCCAGAACCCCCCGCCCCGGAGAGACTGCCTCTCCGCAGGCACCCCCTCTCCTCGTAAGTTCTTGTAAGTGTAACATGGCCGCCATTTCTCCCAGCGGGGGTTTTTTATTCCCTGCTGCCTGTGGATATCGGTGCCATACAGTGCATCCGGGAACCACAGGCATCCGTTGGGGATGACATCTGTCACTGTGAGGAAGCTCAGTTTAGCCAGGGGCAATCGCAATTATACATGCTTTTTATTTGACTCATGAAACACATTGGATATTGACGCTTGACCTTATTGTGTGACGATATAATGAGAGCCAAACATCACTTACTTGTCCCAAAAGTCACATCTGGAACTACTTGTCATATCACTGCATAAAAAGTACTTTGATATCTTAAAGCCACAAACAAAGAGAAAATATTGTTCAATAGTCAAATGAAAGGGACTGCAAAAGCAAACCAAATTCAATATGGGATAGTAAATAAGGTGGTACACTGGTAAAGGTCTGGCACGAGCTGCGATGGGACAGCTAATAATTCCGACATGAACTGGACAGCTGAGTCGTAAAGTTGTGACACACGGAAAAAAAAACCACAAAGACCCAAAGAAAGGCTGGGAGACAAGCAAATCTTGCATATACGACGAAAATGAGGTGGGAAACAACCAAGTGAGACACATTTGAGAGGGAAGAGAGGTACCAACACACAAAACCTACAAAATAACAGGTGATGCTTTTGTGAAGGCTTTTATATTTTGAACACACAACGATTAACAAAATGATCTGGATTCATACAAATATGAAAAAAAGATTAACATAAAATGCTGTAGGTTTGAGTTACATGGAAGCCAAGCCTGCACAAAGCCCATCTGAGCTCCAAAAGCTTTTTTTTTTTTTTTTTTTTCATCGGTGGCTCTTTAGTTCATGGTCTAAAATTCTTTCTTTATTTAAAATAGTCTGTTTTCCTAATTTTTCTGTTGAGGTTTTTGCTTATGTTTTTTCTCTTGTCTATTTAGATCAGTGACATAAATCTTCGACAGGTTTGATAATCAGTTAAAGGAATATTATAAGGAAAAACAACAAGTTACAGTATTTATGCATAATGGGGAACAATTAGGATGTTTCCGCTGATAAAAAAAAAAAAGCACAGATAAGTCCAATGCCTTGCGAAATGAAGGAAAACACTAAATTTCAATAAAATCATTAGTCAACTGTTTGTGACCATTCTTTTCCTTTTCTTTCATTTATTTCACACGTATAAAAATTGAAAAAGTAGAAACATAGAAAAGAAACAACCATTCGCACTCACATTCACACCTATGGCCAATTTAGGGTCTTTAATTAACCTCCCATGCAAACCCCAGCAATCACCTGTTCCCAATCAGCACTCATCACTGCCTGCATATGAGCCTGCCAGATCCAGGAATCCAGCGCCAGAGTATTTACGCTCGTTCGTGGTACACATTCCTTCTCTCGCGATTCCTTCTCGTGTGTTCAAATTGATTCCTTGGCTACCCGCAATTGTACTAATCCTCTTGTGTCCTCCTCCGTCCTCCGTGTTCCTTCCGCGTCTCCCGCTTCGCTGCCAACTCTTCCACCTGCCCACGCTCCCACTTCCTGCACCTTCCCTGTCAGAAAAGTCAGAGTTGACTTGCAAGCGTGAACCTTTCCAGAAGGCGATCAATAATGACGATAAGAGCACATCGAGTCCGGCCACCCGACTACAAATACACAGGGAAATGTAGACTGTCGTATGCAACATCAGATATCCTTGTGTCAGCGCCTATTGACAGGAAAGCACTAATGACAGGGCTAAGACTGATAACTGTCTTCAGGGCGAAGCAGACTCTTTTGATCATGATAAAGAACACTCAATGCGGCCTTGTGTTCTTTATGAATACGATCAATAGGTTGCAATCCACACTTCCCTAAATTTACAACTTCACAAGTCGATGTGCTGACTGATAAATGCCAAACGGTTGAAACGTGCGCCGCCTGAGAGGTCAGAGTCATTATGTCAGCATTATCAGTACAACGGCAAGTACAAGTTCACTCACAGGCACATATGGACAGTCAACAATTTAGATTCATATTCGCACCGATTGGCAATTTAGTCTTCAATTAACGTACCGTCCACATTTTGGGAATGTGGGCAAGTTTCCCTTTTTCTCCCCTTCCCACACAGGCAAGGGAAGAACACGCAAACTTCTCACGGGAGTGACATAAAGGCAGCTCAAAGGAGGTGAGGTTCATCCATTAAAGTAGTCTTTTTCGGTTGCCATTGTTATTTGATAGGGTACTTGTTGTTGGTCTCAACTGTCCATCCCGACATGAATGACCTTAACATACGTCGAGTCGAGCAGAAGCAAGCATCGGGATTCCTGCACATTGCCATTTTATAATGTCAAGTAGCAACCGACTAACCGGCTCGTTAATTAGAAGTGTTTCATTTTTTGGCAAGTTGGGTTGGCTGTCGCAAGAATGGTTCATGTCAGACACACATAGGAATTGGAAGAGTGAGGACAATTATGTCATTTTTGCTGGAGACTGAAAACATTTGGGTTAAATATTGAACAGGAGACAAGAGACTGACATATCAGCTTGTATTTCCATAAATTTACATCTGATACACAACTTGGTAGATCAAGAGCAGTATTTCGAACAAAACAGGGGAGCAAAAGCATTGGAACAGATATACTGAAAATAAATATGCTTCAAGGTTGGCGATTGACTTGACTGGACTAAAACCTTTCATTTCACTTCTTTTTTCTGCTGTGTGCAGTGCATTTTGGATTATTATCTGTCTGAATTAGGAAGACTCTCCCCATCATTTTGGTTGCATCGATCTTTAAGATTTTGGAACGGAAACAAATCGACGTCAGATTTCTAAAACAACCACGACATTAACTGTCCACATTTTAGAGACTGCATTGAATATAAAGGAAAGGGGGGGGGGGGGGCTGTTATGGGTGTTGCAGCATGTGCCACAAAACTGCAAACACATTTAATCTCACATTTGGTCCACATATTTTCCATGTGTGGCGCTTAAGCATTTGGTGTGAATGGTATTTGCTTGTTTCATAATCACCATGACGCAGAGTGATATATTTTTCTTAAGGAATACTTCCACTTTTAGATATGGAAAAAAAAAATGTGAATATGCAGACCAGAGTCTTTCCACCTTGGGGGGGTCCGTGTTCTGCTCAATGCCTTTATTGCTTTCCCATGAAATCCCACAAAATTTGCTCACAAAAGGCACTCACTGTTTTGATGGGCCCTTATATTCACACATTTCGCCAGCAACGGGATGGGCATACAACTTGACTCATCAGTCACAATTATAGCATTACAACCCCCACCACCCATTTCAAAACCTCAGCCACCACTTGCAGCCCCCCCACCAACCCAACAGCACCACTACACACTACACCCTTTCCCCGCAAAGGCAGACAGTTGGTTTGGTCAACAGCTATCATGATCTACCTCAACAGCTGCGCCTCTAAACTTGCAGCCCCCTCAGTCGCAGAGCAGATCGGAGCGAGCAGGATAAGGAGCGTTAGTAGGACGGGGCCGTTTGACCCTCTTCACTTTGTAGCACAAGGCACACACTCAAAGTACAGACAGAGAGACAAGAAGACAATACCTTGCTGCTGTCCGAGTGAAGAGGAAAGAGTCGTAGAAAGGGTACATGACAAAAAAGTTGTATTTTTTCGCGAGACTAAACATTGAGCACGCGGAAGCATGGAAAAGCGCACCAAGATAAACATTGCCATTTTTGTGCTGCTGGTGGGCATGGCCTGCATGTTCACGGCCGTGGTGACGGACTACTGGGCCGTGCTCAGCCCTCAGGTGAAGAATGTCAACGAGACGTGCGAGGCGGCTCACTTCGGCCTCTGGAGGCTGTGCAAGAAGCAAATCTACATCAGCGCTGACGACTTCCAGGAGAAGCACGGCTGCGGACCCATCACCCTGCCTGGAGGTGAGGCGACGAGGTCGAATGGAATCCTATTCAACTAAAAAAGATTCTTTTTAGCTGGACAATGCTCATTAGCGAGCAACAGTAGAGATGCTGGTGCAGGCTTCCAAGCTTTGTTGTACATCTTTGCACTTGTGTCTTGTTAAGAGCTCAAAGATGGTGCTTATTATTCGTCCATGTTGAGAAGCGAATTTTCAGCTTCAGCAGACGATGGAAACTGACGAATAGCAGGCGAGAAAGAGGCTGCAATTAGAAAAGGGTCCAGTCCAAAAGTAATTCAAATGCTGGATTCGACAGAGTAAGAAGAGTACAACTGTTTGTGAATCAAATATCACTGACACAAATGTGGCTTATGATGAGAATCATAAGCCACATTTGTGGCTTATGATTGATCATTCTCAAGATATACGTATGTTGCCAGGGTTCCAAAATAACATTCCGAGTTCAACGGTGGAAACTGAAATCCATTGTTGAAAATGTACATGTGTATATGCTGTATGTGTATCAGTGAGATCTGGGTTTGTGCACATGAGAAACACAGTTGATGAGCACAATTTACAATTTTCCTCCATTGTGTTCCAGCGCTTTGATTTTTAAACATTATTGTGCTTTGCAAATATGCTGCAGAGCGTCAAAGTGACAAATGATGCTTCTCGCTGCTCTTTTTTGGGACGAACAACACGGTGACACAGACAACATCTGAGCCTCCCGAGAAGACCTTAGCTAGCAGACTAATGCAGATATAGAGCCAATGATTGGAACCCCCCTCCGCTGCCCCCAACAGAACAGAATAAATAATTAATAATCAGGATAGGTAGATGCATGTATTAATAAAATATAGTATAATACATGGAATTAATTAAACTTGGATCTCAGGGATCCACTGTATTTACATTTCAAAGAATATACTCAGTCACTAGAGGCAGGTTTATACTTTTGCCCGAAAATCTTATTTATTTATATATATATATATATATATATATATATATATATATATATAATAGTGTACTAACAAATGAGGGTGAACCAAACTCACTAGGCCTCAAGCCTAAGCTTTTAGCCAAGGTTACAACACAACACATTCACTGAATATGCAAGCATAGACTTACAGTACAAGAAGTGCTTCAGAAGTCATCATTCACACAAACAAATAATAATAATAATAATAATACACACGAATGATCTTACTTCCTACTTCCAGTCTTCTTGTCTAGACAGTAAGTCTGTAATACTCCCATCATAACAAATGCATGCATCTCAAAATGGAGGTTGTTGATGTGTTCGTTTCTTTCTCGTTAGTTAAATGGGAACAAATAAAATAAAATGCAAACAAAGCAAAACGTTTGGAGGGAAAAAAAAGGAAAAGAAAAGGAAAAAGGCAAAAAATGTATTTTGTATTTTTAGTTGGAAAGATGAGCTTCCAGTCTTTCTACTTTTGAGCTTGATAAACAACCTCCTTGGTGTTCATCAACAGAAGCAAAAAGATGCCTTGTCTCAGGCTGTTTTGTCCACTGATAATTGTCTCCATCCATTTCATGATTAAAATGGATGCAAAAAGCTTAGTCGTTTGCAGTATGGTGCAGCGCATCATGCGAACAGGTCATCCTCTTGCTTGTGGGGCATTCAGACCGCTATAGCAAATTGCCACTAATGCCGTTAATGAAGCTGAATCTTTTTTTGCGGTCCACATAAAGAAGCCTGATTAGTGGCCGTCGCCATGCTGGCGGTCGTTTGTTTTACGAACTGAGCGAGCCTGCTTTAGCGCCGTGAAACCTCGCGGGGCTTCTCTGAGTCTGCTCGCTGTATTTGGAGAGGAACGTGATTGTTTATCGCAGCCGCAAGTCTTTAAGGGTGGCTAAAGCCAATGAGAAAAAGCAGGACTAATACTATTAGCAGTGTGGTGAGATGAGGTCATCGTGAGACGCTCCATCTGGAAAATATGGCTTGAGCTACTGTGCAGGGCTTTATGTTGATTGCAGGATTACAGTGCAACCTCTGCGGCAAAACCTTCTTTTCTTGTCGCACTTTGAAACCACTCTTGTGAGAACGACGTAAGAGAATAAAAAACTGCGGGGGATATTATGTGACTTCACATAACTTCCCGTGTTACTTCTCACCTTCTTCTTCTGCTAACAAACCCATTCCACGTTAGAGGTTCCACTTGAGCTAAGACGTTTCATCCGAGGCCAATTGTTGCATCACAGCTCAAACGAATAAAGAAGGCATTATGAGAATGTTGCTTTGATTATAATGTGACCATCACAGCAGACCCAAAATAAGGACGTCCAACTCAGCGTGGCTCCAGACAGAAACACATGTAGCATTTATATCATGTATTTTTATGTAACTTTTAATGATGCCGTGCAAAGTCCGTGGCAGGCAGCCATTAGAGATACAAATATAGGCCCCACGAATACTCAGCTGTCTTGGCTGGCGGCCACGGCGGTCAAGTGTTCACGACTAATCCGAGTCCCCTCTTGAGTGACGGCGCCACCTGGAAGAACCCGACTGAGCTCCAAAGTTTGTCATCCCACTGAGGCAAGAATTCCCCCTGCTGCCTTCACAATTTCCAGACGTTCAAATTACCCCACCCTCAACAAAAGTCGCGAGGCGTAATGTAGTGAAGTGAAACGGCTGCCGCTATTTGGCCTCCCGAAGTGCTCACAGGACACGCTATTCTTGGGAGGGAGCTGGCGTGGGCACGTTCTCCGGGGCGCTGGGGGAGCGGGGGGTGGGGGCGTTGGGATTTCCCATTTATTTGGAGTGTCAAGAGCGCCGTAGTTATTAGTGTACGGTCAACAGCCACTTTATTAGGTACACCGAATGACTTCCAATAGAAGTGTGTCAAATATTCTGACTTTTACAAACACAATAGACTCATGTTCTATTTGGATTGCCGTTGTCAGTCAGGTATCAATTTAACAGTACATTTATATTGTGGTAGTTTTTTGTAGTCACTGTAGTGCAGCATACTGAAAGGACTATTTCATTTAATTGTTCTGCCTGTCACTATACAATACATCCCAGGCATCAATCAGTCTTGTATAAAGTACCTGAAAGCGTTACTTGGCTAAAAGTGCATGTATCTTAACAGAAAATACTTGGTGGCTGTTAGTCACATTTTGAGTAATACTTGAGTAAAAGGCTTAAAGTATCTGATATTTGCTGTAACCTTCTGATATTACATACTTAAATATTGTATATGAAGTACTTAAGTATTGGAAGGCAATGTAAAGTATTGAAAAGAGGGAGTAGTTAGAATTTTAATTCTGTCTTTATTTATTTCCTTTAAAAACAATATTTAGCGAACTTCAGCAGTGTAGAAAGTAGGGAAAGCGCCGCGAGGTGAAAGAATGAATGAAGTTAGCCTGGCCATCGCACGACACTGGCGTCTCCTGACCTCAAGACGTAGAGCGAGAGAGATGCACTACCGGTGCGCCCATATAAAGTCTTCCTGATTACCTGCGTCCCCCCGCCCCCCTGCCAGTATCCCTACTACATCTGTACAGGAAGGACTATTCTTCCGCCGCAGTTCATGCATTACGTCGACGGACAATTTCTTCAGACTTCATTTTGCAGTAACAAGTAACAAAGACGGTTGTATGAGAGTAAAATATATATATCTTATTGAGGAAATGTAGTGGAGTGAAAGTAAAAAATGGTTAAAATATAAATAAGTTAAGAACAGATATGTGAAAATTGTACTTAAGTACAAAAACTTAGTTGCTGTACTTAAGTACATTACAAGACCAGCAGGGTTAGATAAACAAAGATGCAGTTGGAATTAATAAGTAATAATTTCAGACCAATTAAAGATCCACTAAAGTGACCAAAAACTATTTTTGAAATTTGAAACACCACAGAGAAGGGTGTTTTAAAAAAGCCTGCCAAATTTGAATGAATAATAAAGAAATTAATAAATAACCAAGGATGTAAAGCAGCGTTACAACGTATGTATGTAAAATTACAAAGGCTGGTACACACCAAAGGCCAGACACCACATATGCAGAAAAGCAATCAGGTGTATGCAGTCAAGTGCAATGAGGAATGCACAGATTACATACATTGGGGAAACCAAGCAACCACTGAGCAGACGCATGGCACAACACAGACGGGCGAACGCCTGAGGTCAAGACTCAGCTGTCTACGTGCACCTCCAATAGAAACAGCACTCTTTTGAGGACAAAAATATGTATATTCTGGACAAGGAAGACAGATGGTATGAAAGAAGCATGAGAGAGGCTATATACAGTACACAACGGTGGAAAAACAATCACTTCACAGATGTGGGGGCTTGCAACATCACCTACAGTATCTCCAACTCACAATGCCGTCCTTTCGTCCATTCCAAAGAAACTCAATAATTCTGCCTCCGACAAACAGCACGGCCTCCTTGACCGTTAGGTGACTCCGCGACCACTTTACAACTGAATGGAATTTCAATGAGAGAGTTTCCACGCAACGTCTCTGGTGGACTGACAATGGCCTCTCGCCTCTAGCCCTTTTTTGCATTACAAAAGAATGAGTTTGCATGTTCTCCCCGTGCCTGCGTGGGTTTTCTCCGGGCACTCCGGTTTCCTCCCACATCCCAAAAACATGCATTCATTGGAGACTCTAAATTGCCCATAGGCATAACTGTGAGCGCGAATGGTTGTTTGTTTCGATGTGCCCTGCGATTGGCTGGCAACCAGCTCAGGGTGTACCCCGCCTCCTGCCCGATGACAGCTGGGATAGGCTCCAGCACGCCCGCGACCCTAGTGAGGAGAAGCGGCTCAGAAAATGGATGGATGGATGGATTCCATATGTGGTGTGGGGTATGCCTCTAAGTTGGAGCATAAACAGTTGAGTCTTCCACACAAACACTGGCTAGTCAGAATCAGAATCCGAATGTTAATCAGAATCAGAATCTGAATCATCTTTATTTGCCAAGTATGTCAAAAACACACAAGGAATTTGTCCCCGATAGTTGGAGCCGCTCTAGTACGACAACAGACAGGCAAATGACAGTGAATACTTTTGAGACATTGAAAAAACAGTCACTGAGCAATAAGGGGTTATTAGTAATCTGGTAATGCCGGTACAATATATATATATATATATATATATATATATATATATATATATATATATATATTTTTTTTTTTTTTTTGACAATTGTGCAAAAAGATGCAGAGTCCTCGAGCAATTAGAGCAGTTTGAATGACTAATATAGCAATAGTCCGGTGCAATGAATGTATGTAACGAATGTATGCAGTTCATAGCGACTAGTAGTGCGATAATTTGTGACAATGTCGATTGTGCAAATGGAGCAGATGCTACTCCTGCATGAGTGGCCAGTATTGGTCAACAACAGATATGTAAATAGTGCAGCGTGGCGAGACTACGACAGTGAGTGCACGAGTATGTATCATTGAAGAAACGTGACAACAAACTCAAGACAAAAAAATTGGCAGCATGTTGCAATGGAATTGTAAGTTAGCTGTTTAAGAAGTTGATGGTAAGAGGGAAGAAGCTGTTGGAATGTCTGCTAGTTTTAGTTTGCGTTGTTCGGTCGCGCCTACCGGAGGGAAGGAGCCGGAAGAGCTGGTGACCGGGATGTGGAAGGTCCGAGAGGATTTTGCATGCTCTTGTCTTAGTTCTGGCAGCGTGCAAGTCCTCAAGGGTGGGTAGGGGGGTACCAACAATCTTTCAGCAGTTTTGATTGTCCGTTTTGCAAATGCGCTTCATCTTCTGAAAAAGACCAGTAAAGACTTCGGACATTCCTGTGCTTTACTGAGACTCGGCTTTGTGAACGCGTCCCCGACGGCGCAGTTATGCTTCCCTGTGTCCATCATCACCGGGCAGACCGCGTCATGGAATTATCGGGGAAAACAAAAGGCGGCGGCATATGCTTCTATATCAACGAAAAATGGTGTACGGACATCACGGAGCTCAGCACACACTGCAGCCCGCATATAGAGTCGATGTTTTTGAACTCTAAGCCCTTCTACTCGCTGCGTGAATTTGCATCTTTCATTCTCGCCGGTGTTTACATTCCGGGTCAAGCTAACACGAACGCTGCACTGCTAACTCTCGCTGAACAAGAAAACTAGTCTCGGGGACTTTAACAAAGCTAAGCTCAATACACTAAATACAAGCAGCACATCGACTGTCCTACCAGGGAAAATAACATTTTAGACCACTGCTATACTACTCTAAATAACGCATACCGTGCCATACCTCGTGCAGCCCTGGGCTCGTCTGATCAATGCTTAATTCACTTAATACCAACATACAGGCAAGAACTTAAATGCGCAAACCCTACCGTGAAAAAAGGTGAAGAAGTGGACCAACGTAGCAAAGATAAAACTTCAAAGGTGTATAGACTGCACAGACTGGAGTGTCTTTGCAAATTCAGCTGGCAGCCTGAATGAATATACGGACATTGTCACATCCTATATGAGTTTCTGTGAAGAGGTGTGTGTACCAACAAAGTCATTTCGCACATTCAATAACAACAAGCCGTGTTTCACTGCAAAACTTAAGCAACTTCGCCAGGCTGAAGAGGACGAATATCGAAGTGGGGACAAAAAAATACTGTCAGTGAATAATGCATGAATCTTACTGTCAAAATGCAAGCGAATGCAGGACATCTCTGACCGTATACCGATTGCTTTTAATATATGGTGCACCACATTAAACAATTTCCAAGTTATGACTTGCAAATACAGTGCAGAATATGGTTGAGAAAACACAACACACAGATAATATATCAATGGATTATATAAATTATGTTACTTTCATTACACAATGCTCCAGCTGACATTCTTCCAACTCATCTTAATGGTTTCCGTTTGAGGACAAATCCCCCAGTTATGGTTCATAAAGCACGAACAGAGAAATGATAACAATTCCACATGAAAGAATTTCACTGATGTACCACAGTGAGAGTGCATGGGAAGAGGGATTAAGAATCCACACGCACGTCGAACCTCATCGCACAAGCCACATCACTGACATGCACTCGATTCTGCATGAACTGATGCCATACCATCTTGTCGTAGCGGCTTTTCTGTTACACGCATTAATGTTCTCACTCCATCTCACAAATATGTTGGCCCCTGAAACACGTCTTTCTCATGATCAGACATGCCAGACTCTCAGAAACACGTTGCCTCCGAAATAAAGAGTTCAACTGTGTAAAGCGACAGAGCTTTATTGTGCACCTCTTCTGTCCGTGTCGAATGGAATATGAACATCTCTATACTCCTAAGTATTGGTCTGCAATATGTATGGTACCGTTACACAAATAGCTTCCACTGTTCCGGGAAAGGCGGCACGCTGAAAAGTTGGTTGTAAAATCCGCGTCACGGTTTTAAGGTTGTGGGTTCGAATCCAACCCTTCTGTGTGGAATTGCATGTTGTCCCTTTGCTCGCGTGGGTTTTCTCCAGACACGCCGGCTATCTCCCACTTTTCAAAAAACCTGCATGTTAGGTTCATTAAAGACTTCCCAAGGGGTCAATGTGATTGTTTGTCTATATGTGTGACTGACAGCTGACCCAAACCCATGCAAGCACATGGAGAACCTGTCAACTCCGCACAAGAAGGCCAGAGCAAAGTTTCAAACCCCAAACTTCAGAACTCTGAGGCAGGTGTGCTAACCGTTACTCACCGTGCTGCCTGTCCACTCAAACGTATTTGTACAGCACCAAAGGTTAGCGAAAGGCACGTACCAAATCGAGCAGGTCTCGAACCACAGTTCACAATCTCTGCTTCAGTTCATCCCGAAGGTGTTTGATGGGCTGGAGGTCATGGCTCTCAAATATTATCACATCAAACTAGGGCTGTCACTATTGAATATTTTTAGAACCGATTATTCAATTGATTATTCCATTGAGTGATCGGATAAAAATGTATTTTGCATTAAGGTTTACTTCAAAATATATATATATTTTTTCAATTGCTGCTTATTAACCCATCATTATCCATCCATCCATACATCCATTTTCTGAGCCGTTTATCCTCACAAGGGTCGGGGAGTGCTGGCGCCTATCCCAGCCATCCTCGGGCAGGAGGCGGGGCAGCTGCAAAAAACGATTATTATCCAAATATTGTAAACTGACTATTATTTTTCCATGAATTGATTATGATTCAGTTACTGGATTGCTTCGTAACGTCAGTAAAAAAAAAAAAAAAAGGAAAGATATTAATCAGTTTTCCATAGTAAAAGCAAATGTTTGCAAATGACTTGTTTTGATTAAAAACATAATCAGTCTGCATTCATGAAGCACAATAGAAATTGGATTTGGACAATTTGAAGTTAAACAATGTCTCTAAATGATTAACTGATTATCAAAAAAAGTAGTCGAGTAATTGGATGAATGATTAGTCCTCAATTAATCAAATAATTGTGACTCCTCTATATCAAACTAATTAAAACATGCCTTAATGGGCCTTGCTTTGTTCACTGCGAACACAAACCTCCCCTGACCGTTCCCACAAAGTTAGAAGCATACAATTATCCAAAATGTCAGCCACTCACTTGGCTGTCAGATGCAGTGGTAACCTCAACCTTTTATACATTAATACATTGTTTACCATGCACTACATGTCCTAAGACTCCTTTTTTTCCCATATGGTGTCAAATACGGAAAAGAATGTGGGAGAAATGTGAGCCATTGTGAAGTTACTGGTAGACTTACATCTTCACACTGTACAGCGACGACAGGTGGAGCATAATGTATATGCAGTTGCAGTATGCGGGGAAAAAAGTTTGGAAAAGATTTGGAGGCTGAGCAATAAATCACGCAGAACATAGCTTATATTCACAGTTCACTCAACAGCTCTTTATATGGCTTGTGTAGTGCAAAGTGCTCCACACTATCTCTAAATTCTAAACCAAAATGACAGCTGTCGGCTCGCATCGTACACACTGAGGTGTTAATATGCCAAAGCTCTTTGAATAAAATTACAGTTCAACCTCTGAAGGCGAGCACAAGATGTTCGAGGATGGTTGCCCACCTCTGATTTGTTCTGATTGAAGTATTTTCTCATCGAAAATAATAGCAATAAAAATAATCTGCTCCAGTGCCAAACAGTCATCATTCATAAACGCTTCATCAACTTTAAAAGTCACGTTCAGTTTTTTACCTGTCATACAACACTTTATAGTGAAACATAAAACAGCATAACGCTCAAAATGTTAATATAAAGCCGTGAAGCAAAGGTGATTCACGATGCCAGCAAGTGTCATGCATCTCGTTTTGTAACTTTCTTACTTATCACAAGTGTAAGAAAAAACTTCAACCCTAAAGTGTAAAAACCTTCAACTTTGATGATACCAATCCAGGGTGTGTCCCGCCTCTCACCTGAAGTCAGCTGGGATGGGCTCCAGCTCACCAGTAACCCTAAGGAGGACAAGTGCTATAGAAAATGGATGGATGAGAGTTCTTGAGAGTTGTAAAAAAAAAAAAAAAAAAAAAAAAAGCAATTGCACAGAGTGAATCCTTTGACGCTCGCTGATCTGAGCTCTCGTGACGTATGCCGAGGTCTGGCATGACATTATGTACGGTGATGGTTCAAAGTTTTGTACGACTTTAGAGGTGTACTTTTTTTTTAGAAATGTTTTAGTCAAATTCTGAATTTCACGACTTAAGAGGTTTCACTGCATAAGTCAGTGTTCAGTCCACACGATAAAACCCCATGCAAACAGCACCTGTGAATTTCCAACACATAAACTCGAGGTATTAATATGTCAACATCTTCTGCAGCTCGTTGCGTTGTTCCGCTCACCACAAATGAATTCCGGTCATTATACATGACTGAACTTAACATATCTTATTTTTCCCCTTAGATGAAAACTGCACTTACTTCGGCCACTTTACTCCTGGACAGGACACTGAGATATTTGAACACAAAACACAGAAAGGTGAGTCTCATTTCATGGTTGATTCGCCCTCCCACAATGCCCTCTATATGTACCCCCACTCTCCAGAGGCTGCTACTTTCAATCTGTCATCGTGCGCTTGTGATGCTTCGACGTCATTTGCATTCCCAGCTGCCCCCGCTGCAGCAGATGCATTGGTTTGTGCAAATGTGTGCATCAAGTTGCGTATGCCCCCACACCCGAAGCTAAAGATGCTAATGCGGGCATTCATAACACAAGTAACCTTCACCCCCTTCCCCCTACACTCACAAACAGTATATCAGCCCCCCAGGGACACGCGTGCTGCAAGTTTTCGAGAATGATTGCCTCACTGTTGTGTTATTCACTCTTGCGTGAGTGCTGTGTGGGTATCCCATCATAGTGCATGTTCATGACATGGTCACGTCATCACAACCCACCCCTACAGTGAAATGTGCTGTCAGAAAGAATTCATTATGGGAGAAGAACATAATATAAATAGTTGAAAGCTGGCAACCAGTTCGGGGTGTACCCTGCCTCTCGCCCGCAGTTAGCTGGGATAGGCTCCAGCATACCTGCGACCCTAGTGAGGATAAGCGGTGTGAAAAATGGATGGATGAATGTATTGACAAAAGCAGGGTGTTGTCCGCTTCTTGCCCAAGTCTGCACTTTCTTGGTTGGAAGAAATCACATAAATGTGCAAAGTCCTCTATGAACACCCTCATAAGTTATCAAATTACAGCTCCTTGTCCACCAGAAGTTAATTATGGCCGATTTCTCTTTTTACTCTCTTTGAGGACTGAGAAATGTTGCTGTGCGATGGTGACCTAAGTTTCTGATGTGTTGCAAAAATTCCGTGTTAGCCTGCAAGCTGCAAAGTTCCAGGAGAAGGGTGGCGAGGGTACGACCCACCTCAAAATCAAGGTTTATTGCTTGCTCCAAAGGAGTGGAGAAAGCTTCTGCCCATTGTCACATGCGCCCGATGCATATCGAAGGACACACCTTCGTTGCCCCTTTCCCTTCTGCCAAATTGGCAGCCTTGCGCTTGCACAAAAAAAAAATCAAAATATAGTTTTCACGCTCTGCCACAGACCTGCCATCTACGAATATAGAGTCCAAAGTGTTAATCCTGAATTGCGATAAGATGAGGTCTTTAGTGATGTGGAAACGGAGGATCAAATCCTGACACAGCGTAACTTTTGGTTTCAGTATTGTCACAGGACAAATATTGTCTCTTTCATTGCCATGGAAATTAGAGGTCTGTAATATTGGTGGACCAGCCAGGACACATCTCATGTTGTGCTAGCACAAACATCCGTTCTTGGGTCGAGGTCGAGGTTGAGGAGAGTCGTGTGTGTGTGTGTCGTGCTTATAAATAAACAAAATATTAATTCAATTTTCAAGTGCAGTGGGAGCCCTTGAGTAGAATCCATGATTGTTCCTTTTTTTCCTTCTTTAATGAATGGATTTAAAAACAACTGATCTCTCATTCCAGAGTACAACATCTCTGCTGCAGCCATCTCCATCTTCAGTCTGGCCTTCATGATTTTAGGGTCTCTGTGTTTGATTGGCTCATGCACGGGTAAAGGCAAAGGAAGACTATACCTCCTCAAACCTTCCGGAATGTTTTTTGCCTTTTCAGGTAGGTTCACGCAGCTAAAGCTCCTCAACTTCACCACCACCACCACCACGTGGGAGGGCAATTCCTGAGTGTTTTTCTTCCCAGGTCTGTGTTCGTTCATCTCACTGGAGGTGATGCGTCAGTCAGTCAAACGCATGATCGAGAGCGAGGACACCATCTGGATCCAGTACTACTACAGCTGGTCCTTCGCTTGTGCCTGCGTTGGCTTTGTCCTTCTCTTTCTCACTGGCATCGCCCTCCTCATCCTCTCCATGCCACAAATGCCCAGGAACCCGTGGGAGACCTGCATGGACGCCGAGCCCGAGCAAGTGGAGTGAAAGTTCGAACCATATTACAGTGGAAGAAGAACAAGAGCTGGAAGGACCGTAGCCATGATGGGAAGTTTACCTCGCAACCATTAAACAACTTGAATGTGTCTTTTGTGGAGTTTCTAAAATATGTACGAGAAATGAAAAGGAACGTCATCTCTTAAACCTGTTGATGATGGAAAACTACGAGCCCCCTTGTTCACAAGCAGGGAGACAGGCTCGCTATATATTGCAATTTGACATTAAACGGGCAAAATATTAGGTAAGCCTGCACAATGAAATGTTTTCCGATTCCAATATTTTCTGATACTCTTGGTTCTTATTAGAGTGTGGAAGTGACGTGTGCCTCACGCAGGTGGCCAGCGAGTGAATGTGGTCATATTCATTTTTTTCTCCGCCCATGACTCATATTCAAATAATTTCATAATGTGACCATGGTGTGATTGAATAATGATGCAGTGCATGCAGTCTCTCTTGTGTATGATATATTGTACATATTAAGTGTTCCTCTTCTGATTTTACTTTTGTGGTATTTCACAAGCAATAGCACAAACAAACAAAAAACCCAAACAAACAGAGAAAACAATAATGGAGCCAGACATTGAGTTTTAGATGAGTTGCATTAACTTTAATTATTTAGATTTAACTAATCTAATTGTGGAGTAAATGAACCTACAAGCAATGAACAGCGTTGTGTTGCAAGTGCTAAAAAAAATAATACTTTTCAGACTCTAAAATTTGTATTGATTGCTATTCATGCTCCCTCCCCAATGATCTTCATGATGTGTTATGCTGCAGTTGTGCATATTTGTCATCTGTATTGTATGCTCTCTGTCTACCAAATTTGTGAAGTTTTTTTTTCAATCCAAAAAACAAACAAATACAATTTTGGTGATACATGCTTTTTTGGGGTGACAGCGACTGAAAGACAGCAGCATCAGATTTAATTAAGGGTTGTTGTATACATGTAGTATATACTTTTTGGTGGCTTTGTCTCGGTTTAATAGTGTGTTGTTGAATTTCGAAATGCTGCATATTCTATGTGTGCACCTTTTTAAGGAAAAATAAATATGCTTGGGACACTTGCCTTTGTGTTGACAGGCACTCTATCAATGTCAAGCAAACAGTACCTTTCAGTAAAAAGCCAACGTTAACAAAACAACACCTACTTTGGGTTTGAAAACACAATTTGTGAATGATATAAAATGAATACTGTATAGTGAACACTTACAGTAACAGATCCAGTAACTTACATTTCTGAAAATTTCAGTGTAGTTAGGTACACATTTTTCAGTCAAGCCTATGGCAATGTTTAAGATTACATACTGTATTAGATTTCATACCTTTTTAGGGCTCAATATCCATCCATTTTGTGAGCCGCTTATCCTCACAAGGGTCGCGGGAGTGCTGGAGCCTATCCCAGCTATCATCGGGCAGGAGGCGGGGTACACCCTGAACTGGCACAGGCGGGGCCGGGGATTGAACCCGGGTCCTCAGAACTGTGAGGTAGACGCTCTAACCAGTCGCCCACCGTGCCGCCGGGCTCAATGCAGTTAATGACAATCAGGCAAATACTCAAGTAGTCAACTGATGTACTACCATAACAAAAATGTGGTATGACGGTTAAAGTGAAGAATATATCACTTATAACTCATAACTAATATCACGTTTACATTTAAATTGGAGCGCTTTGGCCAAATCCCTCATTGGTACCATTAAAGGTTTCCTCAATTCCAATTGCAGGACTAGCAAACAAGGTAGTTTT
The DNA here is from genome assembly GCF_024500275.1 of Phycodurus eques. Taxonomy (NCBI): domain Eukaryota; kingdom Metazoa; phylum Chordata; class Actinopteri; order Syngnathiformes; family Syngnathidae; genus Phycodurus; species Phycodurus eques. Next base: position 8,164,346 of record NC_084530.1, read on the forward strand.
TGTCTGACACGACTTGGAGAGGGCACAGTGGACGACTGGTTAGCACATTCACCTGACAGCTCTGAGGACCAAGGTTCAAATCCCGGCCCCACCAGTGTGGAGTTTGCATGTTCTCCAAGTGCCTGTGTGGGTTTTCTCCAGGCACTCCGTTTTCCTCCCACATCCCAAAAACATGCGTGGTAGGTTGATTGGAGACTCTAAATTACCCGTAGGTGTGAATGCGAGTGCGACTGGTTGTTAGTTTATATGTGCAGTGCGATTGGCTGGCGACCAGTTCAGGGTGTACTCCGCCTCTCACCCAAAGATTGCTGACCTAATACACTCATCTCATAATTAACCACCAATTCATGAAGAAAAAAAAACTTTAACTTTGGCGAGCCACGAGTGTCACGGGTCAGCAGCGTTATGCCTCAGCAGTTGTACTTTAGGAGTGATAAGATGGCCTTTTAAAATTTTCAAAATACTATCAAGACAAAATTTGTTTTGTGGAGGATGATTATGTCGGGGGGGAAATCAAGCAAGTTTCAATAAAAACACTTTAATAGAGAAACAAAGTAAATAACCTTTAAAACACAGTCTAAATCCTTTATTATAACCACCATCAGTTGAAATGGAGATGGGTAAAACAGATCTATTCAGTACTTTGTACCCACATGGGATGAGCCATTGGGGCAAGGGGGTGGATGGACATGCCAGTGAAGATTCACTGCTGGGAACAACAGATGAGCGTAAAGGGATGAGAAAAAGAGATGGACATACTGATCTATCTCTACTGGCTGGGCCAAAGTTGCTCCCCTCGCATGTCGCTCACAAATTGCTCGACTTTTGGGTTAATCAAAAAAGGCAAACAAATACCACATTTATTCCACAAAAAAACAGACTAAACTGGAGGCCAAAGCATTTCCATCCAAGCAAAAGATAACAGGAGTGTACTTTAAAGAGGGGAACGATTTAAAAAAATAAAAAATAAAAATAATAATTAAAAAAAAAATCCCTTTAATAGTCTTTGGCTCAATGTCTTCTGCCACTAAAAAAATAAAACAATTGGAGCTGGAGAGGCAGTGAAATATTAGTACTATTGCACAAGTTGAGCCAATGAGCTTCATCGGACACACCAGGGAGCAACCTCAGCTTGAGCCCTGCACACAAACATACATGACCGATACATTTTTGAATGACGTTAGTAAAACAGAATAGCTGGCTTATGACACATTGTACACATCAAATACACCAAAAAATTTTGACAGTGTAAGGGTTGAACAAGTTTTTTTCCACCCACAATTGATAAAAATAAAAGTGGATAGAAAAATCTAACAAAAAATGACCATGCAAGAAAAAAACCAAAATCATGATTGTAGTATAACTGCGATGTGGCACAGAAGTTGGAGTACAGCAACATAAATTGTTATTGTACACTTAGGGGGGGAAAAAGGTGCAACTACCAACTGGATTTTCGGATTGACTAAATTTCTTTGTGAAATGGCATAATTAAAAAGGTCATATCTCTGTTTGAATATCATCTACAAAAATTGAGGCGCTCCACAAATTTAGGGTTTGTAAATACCTAGAAAATGCATATTTACAAGTATGCGTTTATCGCACGCTTTTATACTGTGACAATAATCTGGACGTCGATGATACGATGTAAATGACACCACGTGGACGAGGAAGTCCCTTTTCACACTTTAAGATGTTTGACTGCTGTATGAAAAATCATGGCACAATGGTATGGTGTCGCTAGTTTGAGCCAGACGGGGCAGTGTACACAAAATAGCTGCTGCTTCCAGCTTTTTGTCTTATTGGATAAAAAAGGAGTTTTATTTGTTAAAAACTAGCAGTGATCTCATTTAGTGGACTAGCTAGCAAATTGTCTCACTAGGAAGCAAAATCCCCCCCAATTATGACAAAATTAAAAAATATATATAATTCCAACAATCATTTATTGACTGACCTATTGTATTTATAAACCAATTTGGAGCGAATGAAAAGCATACTAAAACTGATTTAAGCTTTTTAAGGATTTCATACTCAAATTATTTAGTAGATTGTCTTATAGGGAAAAATATGAACCGCGCATGCCACAATCAGATCTCGGCCAGAACCAATACGCATTTTGATCATGTCAATGTCAGCATGTTTATCCAAACAAGAAGGAACAATCTGTTTGACTGACCATTTCCACTTACCCATAATGCCACACTATTCTGGCTTCAACGCCCCTCTGTTCACATTCACGAACCGTCACAGTACTGCAACTTTCTAAATCACCAGACACCTTCTTGTCCTTCAACTAACAAAATTTCATTTCACCTTTATAAATGATCATAATTCATTGGTTTTGTTGAGTCCAAATAGAAATGCCACAGCTCATAATTTTAGCAGGAATAAAATAGATTAAAAGTGGCCACAACGGGAGCAGTGAGAGGGCATTGGGGAAAAAAAGTATATTTTAGGTGATGAGTAAAAAGTAAAATGTAAAAGCAATATTTGTATCGTTACTTTTCAAGAGAATAATCCCATATGACGACACCACAGATTGTTTAAAATCCAAAATGAGCTAATATAATGGAGGGAAACCCATCCATATGCTATATGACAATGTTTCAAGAAGAAGCAGCCAAATGTGGACTATTTGGGTTAGCGGGCTATCCAGAGTGTCCAACATGTTTAAAATAATAACAAGGGCCTATAATAATTTAAGGACTTGTCTGTGGCATACAATTCAGTCATTTATTTTCTTTAATGTACAGATTAGAAGAAACGGTCGATCTACTTCTATACACTTCTCCATGTAGATTCTGTGTCAGCTGACCACTTAGCTTTTGACCACTGCCACAACTATAGCAGTACCAAAAAAATAAAAAATAAAAATAAAAACAAAATGTGAAAACAACAAACTTGACGGAAATGCCAACACGTGTGTTTAGTAACCAGCAAAACCAACTTCAATATGGAAGTAAAAATGCAGGAAAGCTAAGTGGCCAACCAAATTCTCAGTAAAATTTTTAATACTTTTTTTCTTAGCATTACGTACATATACAATTGTAGATAATATAAGTATATATGTTCATATATACATAATGACTATGTATATATACCGGTAATGCATTCATTATATATACGTGTTTTCTTCACAGATATGTGAAACAGGAGAAACGGTTACAAATAAAAGCTTTAAAGTGGAACAAAATGCAGAAAACAAACCTACTGATAGAAACAATTTGTAAATTAACTCTGCACTATTTTTTTTTTTTTTTTTTTTTTTTTGTATTTTCTGAGATTTTTCTTTTTAGTTTTACATTTTAGCATGTACACAATATGGGGTACTGGGTGACACTCATTTGAAATAGGAATAGTAGCCATTGCTACCATCTGAACTTCCTATACTGAGCTCCTGCAGGAGCGAGAGTGGGTCGCTGTTCTTTTTGGCCTGCTCGGGGCGGATGGCTCGTGGTTTGGGTGGAGCGCGGAGAGCACTGGCATAGGACATAGTGGGTGCTTTGTTTAGATTTGGAGCTGCCTGAACGGGCTCTGCGGGAGCCTGCTGTGGCTGCTGCTGCTTGTTGTTGTTGTTGGGCATGAGGGGAGGGAACTGTCCGAGGTGCTGAAGGGGGTTGAGCGTGTGGGGGTGTGTCTGCTGTGCTGCCGGGGAGTCCGCCTTCACCTCCTCCTCAATTTGACGGAGGGCCTTAGAAGCTGTCAAACACAAAGAAAACATCATCATTATACAGTGGTAGCTTGACTTCCTTGTTTAATTCTACCAAAATGAAAACGGCAAGCGTTGCTTAACAGAACCAACTCTGCTTGGTCAACCACAAAAGTGAACAAATGTTCTTGGACACCACCAGTCTTTACTGTTTTCAATGTGAGTCTGTTTCCTTTACAGTATGTTTTCGTGCATATTCTTAAGCTGCTCTGGTCTTACCACTGTCAAGTCTTTCAGAAAATGAGTCACAAAAATCAAAACACGTGTGCAGTTAATCCTTTGTTGGTGGTTGAAATGAGGTCAAATGAAGCGCACTGAAAGCTTTCATGATATGCTGAGGTCACACACCTTATGACAGTTTGATGTCCAAAAGTTAGGACATGTACTTTTACCCAAAGGATTTTGGTTCAACCCTAAAGTGAGATTTAAGGCCCCTATGCTGTCTTTCATGAAGTTGTAGTTGTTTGTCTTCTATCAAGTTATTCATGAATTAATTTGAACTGGGTAATTGGGTCACACAATGTAATCAAGGTCAAATGATCTCAACTTTGTGGGCAACTGTGTACATCTGAGGTTCCACTGTACTGTACTATAAAACAACACCTGTGAAATCATTAACTTTGCCAACCTAGAAGTTCCCGATGATGAGTGAGGGTCCCGCCTCCATTACATGGAATGTTCTGGAACGGACCTGGACCACCACCATTACTGGGCCAAAGCTCATGTGAGGGGTAGCCGTAGGGGGTGGGTGGGTGCTGCTGATGGTGCTGCTGCTGCTGCTGCTGCATGTGTGGATTGGGGTGCTCCTGATTTCTGTCTCCTGCACAGGGTTGGGACTGCTGGGACATGACATTGTGGCTATTGGCAAGAGACGGTTGATCGGGGTAGCTGGTGGAAATACGGCGCTGATAGAGGGGCCGACCTGGACCTCTGGGTTCATACTGGATACATGATAGAAGATGGAAAAGATTAGAAAAAGCTTTAATGGACTGTTCTCACAATTATACCTTTGTTTAACCCAATCAGAGACTGATATTTAGAGACCTAAACAACAAATTACATTATTTCTTTTAGTTTCCTCCAATATGTAAGGGGGAGAGTATTTGGAAACAAGATGCTTTGACCAATTTAAAAAATTATAGAAATTTTTCTTCCAAGAACAAGGGTCATTGACATACCACCTACATTTTCTGTTGAACTTCATTTTTTTATGTTACCCAAGGTTTAAATAGCGTATTGTCACAACCATAAGGCGCACATAAAAGTCTTAAATTTTCTCCAAAATGGACGGGGGGCGCCTTATAATGCGGCGCGTCTTATGTGTGCACGGAGTTCCAAAATCTGTAAATGTTGTGTGACTTTAATGAGCACTCCACTTGACTGACTGGGAGCATTTCCTGCCCACACGCTGCTTATATAGAGGAAGGTGGACGTGACTGAGGACAGCATGCGGACGTAAAGGGGGAAGTGACAGAGGAGGCTAAAGACACGCCCCCAGTAGGTATATAGTTCCGATATGTGCATCGGTTTGGCTAAGGACCCCCGAAAATGGCACCTACGAAGAGACACGCTTACGAAGCACAGTTTAAACTGCAAGCTATCAGTTACGCGAGGAACATGGGAATCGAGCAGCCGCAAGAAAATTCAAGATCAAAGAATCATTTGTTCGCAAGTGGAAGAAGCAGGAAAACGAGCGTCGCCAATTCAAGAAGACGAAGCTGAGTTTCCGCGGGAAAAAAAAGCTAAACAAAATGCGGAAACAAGGCGAGGTGGCCCGAGTTGGAAGACCAACTCGAAGAAGCAGGAAAACGAGCTTCGCCAAGTCAAGAAGACGAAGCTGAGTTTCCGCGGAAACAAGGCGAGTTGGAAAACCAACTCGAGCAATGGATTAATGAGCAAACAACAGCCGGGAGAAGCGTCTCTACAGTGACCATTCGACTGAGTGCAATAACTCGGAGCTTGCCATCATTCCGGGAGGCTTGACGAACCGCTGGACATGCGTGTAAACAGGGCTTTCAAAGTGAAGTTGTGAGCGGTGTGGGAGCCATGGATGACAGATGGCGAACACAGCTTTACTAAGACTAGGAGGCAGCGCGAGTTACGCCACAATTTTTGAATGGATTGTGGATGCTTGGGCTAACGTGTCTGCATGCACTGTTGTTCGAGCTTTCGTAAAAGCGGGCATAATTTCCGAGGAGCCGCGTGGCAACGAGACTAACTCCGACCGACAATGACGAGAGGGAACCAGGCGTGTTTGATGGAGAACTTGCCCAGCTGTTCATTTCGGATACAAAAGATGAGGACTTTGATGGATTTGTGGATGAGGATTGATCAAATAACGTGAGTACATTGTTAAATACTTAAATAAAGCACAACCGAACTCAGTTTTGCTCCCGCTGCCTTTTTAAAACAGTGTTTTAGCGTGCACGCATGCTACCGTATGTTTGGAGCTAGTGTATGTTTTACCATGCCTGCGCCCAATAATATGTGTTATGTATGTATGTATGTATTATGTATGTGTTAAATACAGAAATAGACCCTGTAACTGAGACTGCACCTTTTAATGCGGTGCGCCTTATGGTCGTGGAAATACGGTACAAAAATACTATATACACACACACACTATTTACTAGTATACTATAGTATATACTATACATATACACTATACTATATAGTATATTAGTATGTATTTTATATATATATATAAATATATATATATATATATATATATATATATATTATACATATACACACACGTGATATCGCTCCCATATATGGACCCATTTCAACATTTCTAAAATCAGCAGTTATTTTTATTTTGTGTTAACGTATCAAAATATAATGCCGTGCAACCGTCCGGCCATGACTTCTTTGAAATTACTGTAAATGTATTACTCTTTATTTTCTTCCTTTTTTGGCCTTTTGTTTGTTTTTGTTTTTTTTTTAAACAAAGTGGTATCACTGTACAGAATTACAAAGCATTTGCAGTTATGCTTCCGTGAACATATACAAAAAAACTTTGTTCCGATGATGTCCATCTCATTAAATATATGGTGTGGCTGTCAAGAAATGACCATTTTGGGACTTTTACGTTGAAATTTACTCAAAACACAGGAAGTTGCATCACCATTTTGCCGAGGACCGATGGAAGGAAGCAGCAAGAAGGTATGTATGTCACTCTCTCAAATTAAAAACAAAACAAAAAAACACTTAACAACTAGTATGTTGTTTCCACATTTGAATGTTGTGGTATTGTAACCTTTTGTGGAAAGTGACCTTGGGTAAGATTTGACTGCACTTGAAAATGTGGCACAACCAAATTTCACGTGGTGCGACCATTGCAGGTTATTTTCGATCACATAAATGTCGTAATAGTGGGAGGGTTGGCGCCTTCTTTATTGAATTGATAATTGATACATAAGTACTTTATTTTGGTATTATTTGAACTTTGTTTTTGTCATTTATTTCATTTTGCGAATATTTCAGTGACAACAGATCTTTGCGCAGTAGAAGGAAAAAAAATGGAGCATGTCCTTTGACTTTGGTAGTTTTACAGTCATTATTAGTGTATTGTCTGTTTTCATAACTTTTTAATCTATTTTACCAGATGCTACTATCAGGAAACGAAAGGTGCTCACCACAGGCAGCATGTCAATGGTGACCCTGCACTAAGGACAGAGAGTACCTTACTAAGAGAAAAGGAAGAAGTCCTCTCATCTCCACAATGACGACTTACTGGATATCAAAAAATAACACTATCTTGTTTGAATTAAACACTGCTTTGTTCAATTTGGCATTGCTATCATATACTGTTGTGCACCAACATCAACACACCACCATCCCAAAATCATGTTCAATGGCTACTTTATTTTGCTAAAAAAGCTAATTTATTACTTGGTCATTGATTAAAATGGCAAGTTGCTGGCTGCCAGCGGTCCACATCAAAGCCTTTAATGCATCCCAAAAACAAATGACCGTGTTACATCATCTTCCCAAACTCTTTTTCAAATGTCTTCGAAAAATAAGTGACGGTTTGGCTAACCCTGTAAAAGTGGCCTTGCGGGGGCACCACTGAAGATCCCGAGTCACCCTGAGCCAACTAAGGCGAAACTTCTTCATGACCAGAGTGGCAA